>NC_065921.1:52963596-53053723 GCF_024586455.1 Bactrocera neohumeralis
GCACCGTCAGCACAAAGCGCGAGTGAACCAAGAATGGCTGAAAACAACGTTCCGAACTTCATTACGACTACACAATGGCTCTCGAATTCTCCAAATGCGAATCCAATGGATTATTCTCTCTGAGCCATGTTAGAGAGCAAGGTCCGAAGTTAAAAATACACCAGCCTCAAGATGCTGAAGAAAGCCATTGTCCATGAGTAGGCCAAAATACCGGCAAGTCACATTCGGGCAGCTTGCGATTCGTTTTTTGACCGTCTCAAGGCCATAGTTAAGGCAAAAGGTAGTCACATCGAGTAAAAGTGAATTGGTCCTAAATGTATGATTATTTTCACACATTTTGTACTTTAAAATAAATAAAAGTAATTTTCCAAACCGAATTTATGGCTTTTTTAATTGGTTACATTTCGAGAGCCCTGAAAAATGCTAGTAACGAGCTTGGCAGCTTGCTCTGATAGCTGCAAAAAATTGTTGAAGTGTCACAGCGGTATTTGAGTAAGCTAGTCAGAATGCAAACAATCGTCGGCCCAAAGTACGGGTGAAGGTTCAAAGTGGAGGGCAAAAAAAGTTTAAAAGCAGAAAATAAGGAAGCTAAAGGCTGTAGTTGAAAATATAATATTATAAATTTGAATACTGATTTCTAAAAATGTGGTGAGTATTTTGGTTTGGCTTCCATAAATTGGTAAAGGTTGCTATTTGTGTCGTATTAGCTAACACTGAAAGTGGACAAATGGAGTTGGTGATGCAAAGAAATAACAAATGCCTCCTAAATGTTAACCTCGCTTTCACGTGGTGCCTCTGTTCAAAACGAACAAAACTCTGTCAACCAAGTAAAAGCGGTATAACCTTATCACCAGCGTGGAGGAAAGTCCTCCAGCTTGCCAGCTAAATGGTAGAGCGGCTCTCCAGGAACCAGTCTCGGAAGTTAAAGGCCAATTCCCTTCTCATCTTAAATTAATCAGATTACAGAGACCTATAACAACGACATCAATAATTCCGTTAATTTAAAAATGGCCTTCAGCAAGAAAAACAGCTAATGAGTAGGAATATAGAACTAAAAAAATTGTCTTAACTAAGCAAAGAGCTCTAGCGCAACTAACTGCGCGTGCTGACTCGGTTGAAATCACAACAACAACTGACCAATAACTATTTTTTTCTGGTTGCACTGCGACACCTGACCACATTAAAATCCGTCGCCTAGAATAGAAATGGTTTGGGTACACTTTGCATAAACCCGAAGATGATATCATGAGAGCAGCGTTAGACTGCAAGCCTCAAGGGAGACGCAGACGAGAGACGCCGATCAATACATGGAGGCGTCAAGTTGAAGTAAAGTTGCAAGAATCAGACCATTTCTGGAATAAATCAAAACCAAATTGACTTCTCAAAGTCTAAAAAGTCTGCATTAGATTTAAAAAATTGTTAAAAAATTGTTTTTTTTGCTTCTGACTTCGGATTGATATCCTATGCCAATAGACCCTTATTAAACTGACGGTTAGAATATAAACCAAGAGCTCAACTTAGAGACCTAGCAAATCTTGAAAACATTGGTTCTTCAATCAGCAGGAGGTTATGCACAAATAAAAAAGTGGCTCCAATTTATTGTTTTTTTCCATTTTGTGGACTGAAATAAGGTAAGATTTGTCTTTACCATTAAAGGACTTCAATGAATGGAGTCCCGGACAACTTTTATGTCCGCATTATTTGGTATACTAATAACGGTTCAACTTAAATTCAAGTCATTTGCGTTGGAATGCCAGCTGAGCATCAATGTCAACATTTGTCTAACGAAGTCAATGGGATTTTGTTTTATTTTTAATAAAATAAAATAGCATAAGTTGGCCAGCAAGCGGATAGCCGAAACTGATGTGGATGCACACTCACTAACATATGTAGTATATACAAAGTTATGAAATAAAAAATATGCTTATAACTGCACTTTTACATTTTATCATATCAACAAAGTTTAAGTAAAAGTACGTCAGTGTGCTATTCACCATGCCAACAAATTGTTTAATGCTTGTTTGCATTTGTCGGGCATAAATCATGTTGGACGTCAAGCAAATTGTAAAAATAATCGGCCAAAGTAGGGAAACAAGCGGAAAAAACACTTCAAAACAATAACACAGTGGAAAACATTTGTTCGCATATCAAGCGTGAAAATTGCAAATATTTTTCTGTCACATTTGCTTATAGTAACTTCTTAACTTTTTCAACCACGCTTTTTTATTTCTTTTTTCACTCCTTCTTGTGTAAAAATCAGTCAGTGTTTGAGGTTTTCATTGCATGGAAGTTTTCTGTGAATAAGTTTTTATATGTATATATGTGCATATGTCCTGACAGTGAATGGTATATTTGTTTACTGCAATGTTGATACAAATTTCTGTTATTTGGATTTAGTTTTGAAGAGGGTGCGATATTTAGATGACTTTGTATACAGTTTAAAACAACATAGGTTACGTATACGCAGTGGTGCGTTATTTTTTTATTACTGGCCTCGAAGAAGTTGTATTTAATTAGATGAAGGAAAAGTTCAATTTTAAGTTAAATTAATAAATATTAACGGAATTGAAAACATTATATCAAACAAAAAATTAAGTGCCTGAATTAATTTTACAAATTCATATTGAGATATATATAATTTCGAACCGAATTTAGTTCTTATCAAAAGCATTAAATTAAACAGCTATTGAAAAGTGTTATCAACTATCTGAAGGCAAAAAATATTGATCAAACTTATTGTATTAAATGTATTAAGTGTATTAAATGTAAATTGAGAAATCCATCATTTGGAATCAAATTCCGATCAGATCAAGAAAAAAAATTATTATTATTAATTAATATTGAGATATTCATAAGTTTGAAAAATTACTAATTTGAAATCAAATTGGCTTAAACTCAAAAGAAAATTAAATAGGAAGCATTATTCATTTGCTTATATTTGCATAATTTTCCAAATTTAAAATAAAGTAGCCACTTTTTTAAATTTTAATTTGGATTTTATAAATCTAAATTTTTTTAAGAAAATTTCTTTTCGAGGATTTTTGGAATATGATATGAGTAATATGGTTGTCATATGTTTACATCTATAATTAAAAAATATGTGTATTTTCAAGTTAATTTTATTTAAATTCGCATTATTTGTTACATATTGTATAGAAAAGATTGCCACCTGTTTGTATATAATATAATATAGTTTAGACTTAAAAAAAATACTAAGCAACTTTAAAGAACACTCTATTCAACAAAGTTGTCAACTAGAAAACCAACGTTTCCATTAATTTACTTAAATTTAACCATAAAATATGAGAATCTTTCATAATTAAACAAGTCAATAATCGCAAAAATATTGTTTTTGAATTTAATTTAATAAAGTTATTGTAATTTATAGTAAGCACTATCACGAAACAAAGTTGGTGTAAAAGAAATTATAATTAGCGGGTAACCCTTTTTAATCACTTAATTTCTTTTGAACAACTTAAAAACTTAAAAATTTCTTTTCTCTAAAATTTCAATTTCAGTATTCCCTCTGCCCAAAAATAATAATCTGGAACTCATTCAAGTAAAACTTAATTGCGTTTAGAGCAAGTTGCCACATATTTATAAACAATACTTAACAAACATTTTTTAAAGAATCAATCGATTCAACGATTAAAATTATTTAATTATCAAATAATAATTATTTAATTAAAATACTCAATCTACTGATTACACGTTTCAAGGTCGGACCGTCATTACTTCAAAAAAAAAAAAACAAAAACATTTCATTAAATAATCATTCCAAATGAAGCAAAACAATATAACCTCATTTAAAAATGCTTTTGTTACTCTATTTTTGTTCTTCATATATTTTTGGAAATTTTTTTCTACAAACTTAATACTCTGACTTTTTTTCAATGACACAATTATTAAAAAATAATTCATGAAAAAATGTATTGCAATTTAAATTACTGCCGTATTTAGCTTACACATACATATACATATGTATGTATATTACCGGTTTCTTTCGCACAGTTGCAGCATCCGCTGGTACTGGCGGCAAATGGCCACTTTACAGCGTCATCCAAGCGAACGGTTGCGGCCGGCAAAAAATATACACACACATATATGCATATTTACAAAAACACTCTGGCATTTAGATTTCAATTACATTGTGCCATCCATCATAACCAATTCCTTTCACGCAAAATTACTTTCCATATCATTGACCAAATGCGGCAAACGGTTTAAAATGCCAGGGTTTTTAGAGCTTTTGTCGCATCGGCACTATGAAGAGGGAATGTAGCTAAATATGTGTGAATGTATACAAAATAGTTTTACATTTACATTTCAGGTTCACAACAGTAAAAATATTATATTTTGAAAAATAAACCTTTTTAGGAGATTATGAAGGGGAAATTTATCACAACCGTGTTTCATATAATGGTTGAGCACATGCAGTACATCACAAAAGGAAAAAATTATGTTACTTAAACGATAAGAAGTTCTTAGCATAACTGTCCCGATGTCAACGCCGTGCCTGAACTGTAATTAGTAGAACTCTCTCCACGAGGGTTTGAAGTTGAGGTGAATTTCTTGAAAATATGTGAAGTCAGAATCTAGTTGATTTAATCTTTGATGGTTACTGTTATGAAATTGTGTTTTTGATTTTTTTTTTCATTATTCTTCAGTATTGTTGAAAATCTGTAGTGGAAAAAATTTCCATAAACCGTAAGATACTTAAGTCGTATAGCTTAAGTTATGTTGGGTTAGGTCGTAGGACTGATTCAAAATCGATTCATTTCACTTAGACAGATATTCATAACTTGTGCTACCCATAAACTCCTTAAAGGTGGATCACCCGATTTTCATAAATTGACGAAGCGTCTTGAACTGACCACAAATATTGGTAGTTTCACCAATTTTTGGTGTGTCTATCGAGATATTTCAATATGTCTGTCAAAAGCTGAGTAATCGAAAGAAATAACAAGATGATTACACCTTATCCTTGATCCGAAAGTCATGGATTCCACTAATACAAATTCTGGAAGTTATTGTTTACGGATGGCTCCAAGTCCATCGATTCCACTTCGTTAGCAGTTGTCACTGCCACAGGAGAAATTATTTGCAATTGGCTTCTTTCCTCAACGACCTCTGTATTTACCGCTGAAGGATCTGCTATCCTTCATGCAGTTAATTACGCAAAAAAGACTAAAGGAAAGTTCCTCATCTGTACAGACAGCAAATCGTGTATGTCTGCAATAACGTCTCCTTCCAATCGCAATCCCATAATAGAAGTTATCAGAGACGCGGTCATTGGTGCCCCTCAGAAAATCCAAGTAATGTGGATCCCTGGCCATGCTGGTATTACAGGCAACCACTTTGCAGACCTCGCTGCGAAAAATGTAGCCAGGACTTCTGCCTTAACATACTACGTCTCATCCAAGCAAGACATTCTTAACCTTATTAAGCACAAAAGGCATCAAAAAAACGCAAGCGAATGGAAAACATTTAAAAATCACTACGCGGTCATAAACCCAGCCAGAAATCGTATAATCTACTCGTCAACAGTTCCAACTAGCGCAATGAAGACATATACTCGATTAAGGATTGGACACACTATCATAACACACGCCCACTTACTATCGGGTAAAAGCCCATCCATTTGCCCCCTTTGCGATGACACCGCTTCTATCAAACACTTACTCACACTCTGTCCGATGCTTCACCCAACAGCCCACAACTCTGGCAACATTGATCTCATAAAACTACTAGGTGAACCTTCAGAAAAAAACGTGATGATTGTATATAGATTCTTCAAAACCAACGATTTGTTAAAATATATTTAAGCAACTTACATCTTTACTAACCCTTAGCAAATAGAATTTTTCACCTAGTTATAATTACAAGACGGCTGAAGGCCTCGTAGCCAGTGCTGCGTTTATGTATTTATATAATAAAACTCTTTTTGTTATATGAATTATTATAAATAAATAAATAAATTCTTAGAAACTTTACTGGTTTTGGGGTTCATCGCAGATAAACGACACCTTACTTTAACGTGAAGATACTTTAATAGCTGCCATTTGGAGCTTCATTGTAAAGATACGTGAATCCGTACACGTATATTCTTGCATCAATTGAATTGAGGATCTGTAAAGTGACTATCAAACTCTCCTAGATCTTTCACAGTACATTTTCGCCCTTCACGGAACTGTCTATAATATTTTTACTCTGAATAAAGAAACTGTTTGACCAAATTATTGAAGGTCTTCTTTGTTACTTATAGTATGACTGATCCTTATCAATTCGGTTGCACCGAAGCTATAAGACACTTCACGATTAAAAACAATTCTCGTCTAAAACTTTATTATGATCGGTGTCAGTTTTTTTTGCAGATATGTGGTCGAACGAACAGGCTTTTCATACAAGCACTTGATTCCGATCATTCCGTTTTTATGGTAGCTAAATGCTATACTAGTCCGTTACCGACTTCTTGAGGAAAAAAGAACATGTGCAAAATTTGAGAACGATATTTCTAAAACTATAACTATAACTTATATAAAAGTGTATGAAAATATAAAAGCACTAACACGGGCATGCATTTCACTATCAAAGGCACACTTTCCCACATGCCACATCAACAACTAGCAACACACGGCCACATCAGTGCTGCCAACCATTGGCAAATCAATCATTTAAATAACCATTTCGTCTGTCGGTTACGTCAGTCAATTGTTGATGTCACTTTATTGAAGTTGTTGCGTCAAGCGACAAAATATATATATAAACCTAAAACTAAAATTAAGAAAAATGAATTATAAAAAATTATAAATATTTAATTATATTAGTATTGTATACTTACCCTAATAATGTTATATATACTTACCTTAATCTATTACTATAAGTTAACAAAATGAACTACTCACCTCTTTTGTACATACCTGTATACTTCCATTCCAACTGTTTTGTCCCGTTAGCTTTAAGATTTAGGCTAAGTCATCTAGTTGCTAAAATAAAGAAAGGAATTGTTATTTGACCGCAATCGAATCTGCACGCGTTTCCATTTCTTTCGCTACTTTTCGTATTTTTCGCAAGTTTAAGTGTCCGGTACAGGCAATTGGTAGAGTTCTTATTTAGTGAATATTTTAAAAATATTAACCAAACACGCATCCCGAAAAACTTTAATTCTCAAAAACGCTTGAGAAATTTCAGAAGTCTCTCATAATAAAAAGCGAAATATTTGAATAAATGAATGGGCGAATAAATAAATGGGCAAATGAATGTGGCAAATTGAGAGCAGCGCGTTCATTTATGTTGAAAGGATAAAACCAAAAATAAAAATTATAAATGTGTTGCATTAAATTGGTTTAGTTGTTGCCAGAGCTCTATTAATAATCACTTGTGGAGAAAAATCAGATTTCTGCTTGAAATTTTGATATTGAAATGGCATAAAACAACTCGGATCCTTTGGTTAATAATACATAGGTAGGTACTTTATCAAGACTTGATCACTTAAAAGAACATCCGAACGCTTGATGAAATTCATGTTAGATCCATTATGTTCTTAAATAAAATTACAGAGGCTTCGCGATGTTGATTTACTGGAGCCTTTCACAGGGAAATATCATCCAGAAATGACTATCATGATCAGCGAACTTCTAAAATGTTGAAGCTTTCGAATATTTTTGGCGTAGAGGCCACTGTCATTAAAGGAAAGCTCATCGACCCCTACTTGATATTTGCTGTGATATTTTCCTTTCCACCACCTGTGGTTAAGGGCTCGGGTTTTCAAAGAAGCACAACGGGGCAATATACCATGAAGTATCGAGTATTTTAGAACCTATATTCGGAGACCACTTTCTTTTTCTATTCAAACCCAGAGTGACCACTACTTATCCATAATATAAACAGGCTATACTAAGTCTCTATTGTTATAAAAGCTTCTCATCGATATATAACAAAATCATATGAGATACTTTCCATCCTAACTATGCTAACGCAACATATAGCCCTAGATTTCTCGCCAAAATCAAAAATAATACTAAAATCCCTTCGTTAGTTGGTGAACAATAACTGTAAAATATGTCAATCGTGTATATTGTTCCCGACCAGCCTGTTCACGGCTAATATACTCACGGCTCATGAATACTTTATTGATAAAGCTTGATTATAAGGTCGGATTCGGTTAACTTCAAATTTCAGTACATGAAACAAAGAAAAAGTAGTGCATTATGAAGAGTCGAATATTGTAAACATATTTTTGAAGATAACGGCAACCAACGTCTTCAAACTTTCATCAATAAACATATCTACAAAAAGAAGATGATTTCTAAGTCTTAGGTCTCTCGAAATTTTCTCAGTGAGAGTTAACCAAAACTGTAGATTGTAAGGTACTTACTATACTAACACAGCAGCAATATAGTCGCATTTATTTCGTAATAAAATAATAGTAGCTTCTGGGTCCGTCCACAGCTGGATGAAGGATATAGAGATATGGTTTGGCTATTAGATCGAAGGGTCATCTTCTATCTGATGTCTCAAAGCTCGGTAGAAAATGTTGATACGCTTTGGTTATTCGAAAAGTATTTCAACAGTTGATCGAGTTCCCACATACTCGTACACCGCTGCAATTAGATTTCTTATTCAAGTAATTCTAAAATTTTTCATGCATACTTTGAGTTCTGCTGTAAGGTTGAGAATCTTACCGGACTGCAAATGGTGTAAGACGAGGTGGAAATATCGAAGCTCATCCTTCTTGTTCGTTCCACATTTTCTAGATCAAGGCTTAAACAGATTGGAGATATCCTACAGAACTGGTGGGAACAGAAATTAAACGCCGAGGCAAATTTTTATTGGCCACGAGGCGCTTTGCTGAATTATAAGTTCGAATTACATGAGTTCTCTTTTTAGTGGGTTGTAACCTTCTTCCTCTTTACTGACACAGAAATGGCTTACGTGGTTACAGCCGAGTTAACAACAGCATGCCAGTCGTTTCTTCTTTTCCCAATTTTGGCAATTTTGACCAATTCGAGACTCCAAGTGCAGCCAGATCCTTCTCCACCTGGTATTTCAAAAGGAGTGGAGGGCTTCCTATTCCTCTGCTTCACCCGGCGGGTACTGCGTCGAATACTTTCAGACCTGAAGTGTCTTCGTCCATTCGGACGACATGACCTAGTCAGCATAGCCGCTGTCTTTTAATTCGCGGGGATACCAAATTCAGATATCGCCATAAAGGCAGTTAAAAACAGCTTTGAAATCGACGAAGAGGTTTTATGTGACGATTCTCTTTTCAAGGGCGTTTTCCAAGATTTGGGGTATGGTGAATATCTGGTCAGTTGTTGATTTTCCAGGCCTAAAGTGACACTGATAAGGTCCTATCAGTTTGTTGACGGTGGGCTTTAATCTTTTACACAATACGCTCGATAGAACCTTATATGCGATGTTTAGGCGAGGCTTATCCCTCGGTAGTTGGCGCAGACTGTGGCATCGTATGCTCTGGACATCAGTCACTAGATCACTTTGGGAGGTTCTACCAAAGTATGCTTCGGCCTTGAAAAATTCTGTTAGTCGACGCATCTTTTCGTAGAATTTTCGAGCAATACATTTGTCGGCCAGCTTGTCAAGCTCTTCATTCTCATGCATTTCATCCTATCTCTTTTTCTGTCTGCAAATGCGTCTCGCTTCCCTATTTAACTCCCGGTATCTATCTTATCCCGCACGTTTAGTAGTCGATCGTAACGTTGCGAGGTAAGCAGTCGGTTTTCTCTCCGCTGCGACTCGGCACTCCTCGTCCTCGGCCGTCCTACTTGGGCACAAATTAGCGATATGTTCAAAACTTCGCTTTGATGCGGATTGTGGCTAGACGTTCATCCACCGGGGTGAATGACAGTCCTCGGCGACGGAGTCTCTCTCCCACCTACACAAAATTTGTGCTTTTTTATATGACGATTGTGGTAAATGCCGCAAGTACGTCTTTGTCCCGTTCATCGCACTTCTTGGACGGCGGATATGTCAACCTTTATTTTCACGGGAACATCAATCAGCTAGGCAGCGAGACCTTCCCAATTAAGGCAGTGGACATCCCAGGTGCATGCCCTCAAATCGTAATCCTTAACTCGTTTGCTATGGCTGTTTGTTCTTTTTTAATTGGGGGCCATTCTCTCTATAAATGCCTAATCCGAAGCTTTATTGTGGGTCTTCTAGATATTTAAAAGGCGTAATTCTGCTGCCATGGACTGAAGAATTATCGTTGAGCTAATTTAGTGCGTAAGCAGAGAGTCGCGTGCGCGTCCATTATGCCTCATTGAGTAAAGCTGATGTCAAAATCCTTCTGAACTCCCTTCTTTTCCCCTAAAGTCTCTTTTAAACCACTGATTAAACATACTTTTACGAAATTAATAGCTCACAGCTATCCAGCAAGTAATTCTTCTTCGCCAAGAGCCTTTTATTACTTTATTAGCGGAATAACAAATTATATGTCTCGCTTTTTATTACAATCAAACTACCAATTTCAAGCTTTACTTATCCTGTGAACATTTGGAGGATAAAGTGCAGCCGAGGAGACACACATGATTGATTTGATGAAGTTAAACGAAGAAGTTGGAATTGAAAAAGGAGCGGATGGAACAACAACACAATGTGATCAAAGCAACAGACGCATCGATAATCCGCAAAATCTCTATGGAATAACGAGTGAGTGGTCGCGAGCCATGCATAAATTATTTATTCTCATAAGGGAAGGAAATCCAAAAACAAAAAGCGAAAGATAAGAGAAGAAAAATGCATGAAATGAAACATATAGGAACAAGCGCGTGCACACAAATCAGAAAAGACCAAAAAAGAAGTAGGTAGGTCAAATGACTTTTTGATTTGCCGCCGGTTGCAATTGCTATAAATGATTGAATTGAAAAGCGGAAGTATACAAAAAAGTAAGAAGACGAAGCATGAAAGCATTCATTGGTGGCTGAAACGAACACACCGAACAGCAAACACGAACATACAAATGAAGTTGTATATAATACAAATGCTTATACTCATATTTTCTACATATATGTACTATATATATACATATGTACATAGGGTACGTGGCCTGAGTGTGTGTTCGTGTGACTGTGAGTCAATTGATGAAGAGAAGAATGATTTTTCAACACAAAAAGCCTCAAATGTGACAGTGCGAGGGACTGACATTGGATTTAGTACTCAGCGGAAGGAAATTGCTCAATTATCTGAGCACACATACAAATATACGTGCAAGTGCACGCTTGCCTGACTATATGTGAGCAATAAACAACTGACGACCGCTGTCTTTTCGGTGCGCAGCGCCAGACATGCACGATTTGGATGATATAATCAACGAATAAAATAGGAATAAAAATAAAAGAGAATAAAATAAGTTGAATTTGTGCTAAATTTGATGTAAATGTAATACTTAATATTTGACCGCGATTATTTCTATATAATTTCATTTAATTTTTTTCTTATAATGTAGAAAGTTACTACAACACCCTTCACTAATATAAAATATTCTTTACAATAACTTCATTTCGATTTTTCAGTTTGCAATGCAACTATTTCAGTGATCCGATCTGAACAATTTATTCAAAGCTTAGACCATTGCCTTACACAATATTCCATGCAAAATTTCGGGAAAATATCTCTTCAAATAAAGCAGTTTTCCATACAAGCACTTGATTCCGATTATTCAATTCGTATGGCACTTTAGAATATAATGTTCGCTACCCGCGGTGACGACAAAATATGTGCACAAAATTTCAGATCGATATCTTAAAAACTGAGGGACTAGTTCACGTTTCTACAGAGGAACATGGCTTAATTGTCTTAGCACTTCTTGTTGATAATTTATATATACATTTATTTTATAAGACGTGGGTATTAAAATTACAAACTTAAATTAACTATTGTAAAACATGATTGCCATATTAACGAAGAATCCTCGCAAATAATGTGTTCTTTCTTCCTCTCTAAAGCTAAAAATACACGCTGTGTCACTCTTCTTAATGCCATCACAACACGCCGCTGACTTGGCGCCTATCCAAGTTGGACTTTGAACGTTTACTTTGCCTCACTTAACGCAAGTGTCGCTGCACGTCCACAGCTTCTCAGCGGATAAATTCATTTATTAATTCCGATTCATTACTTTTATAGCCGCCACCAAGCATATAGACGCATATCGCCCATACGGAAACGCCTATTCCTGTTTGCTCATGCAGCGCCGTTTTGTTTTTGTCCTTGCAATTAACTGAGTAAATGTTTTGATAATTGTGTTCTGTGGGGCGGCGTATACGTAATATATTTAGATATGAATTGCTTAAACTAATCACTGTGCCGCCTCGCATTGCTTCCTTTTTCTGTCTAGCAGAGCTTCCGCTTAGAGTGCTTTTCTCTCCTCCTCAATCTGCTGTTATATCGTTTCCGCGCAGAGGCTGGCGAATTTCTGGGTTGTGTTTCGATTGCTTTTTGTTGTCCTTGTTTTTGTTGTTGTTGTAGGTTTTTATTACCTTACTTGGACCTCTCATCCTCCCAGAGGTGTTACCGAGTCGATATGGTTGGAGTGAGAACTGGTAAGCAAGATGCAGGCGCGTTGTTATAGCTAGTATGGTAACTAATTTTGGAATAGTTGGTTCAATATCTTTCCTCCATTCTAGATATATCCCTTAAATATATCATATTATATATACCTATGAACAAAGAAGCATCCCACATTATGGGATTTGGAATGTCTGCTTAAAAGATCTTACTAAACTACTTTGGAAAAATATACATTGAGTAAATGGGGCCTAAGCCTAGGCGGTACTAGATAGAAACACCGAATATGTTAATTCGTAAACTCTTTTTACACAGTTTTTTATTCAATTCTGAAATGGTTGGTACAATGTCTCTCCTCCATTCAATATATATCCTTCTCCTATTTAATAAAAAACCTACCAAGCCAAATTTGCTGGTGTCATCATAGTCACAACTGCTTAAGCTCTAGGCTTTCCGTTTCTGTACAAAACTTGACTTTTGAAGATTGGAATGATAAAGAGTTTGTATTTTTAAACTGTTTAAAATAGTATATGTCTGCAGGCGTGTTTACCAAAAAAACCTCTTACTTCAGACTGGATTTGCTATCTTAGGTTCCATTGTCCTCGCAAGTGAAACCAACGTTAGGAATTTATAAAGAATTGTAGCAATAGTTCGAAAATCATATGATTGAAACTATAAAGTCATGACGACTGATGGGTTTTCTACATATTTGAAATAATGATATATCAATTATCACCATAGGTGTTAAGATATCTGTCAATTAACATATGTAAAGTATAGTTCATTATAGTAAAAATCTTGGATAATTGGATTAATATTAGATTACATACCAAAATAAATAAGTGTACTGTATATGTAAGTATATTAGATGATATAGTATAGGCAAAACATAGTAGACTTTTTAATTTAAAATTTGTTGAAATATTTTTTTCATAGGTTGGTATAATTGCGAACGACATCTGTGACAAATGTCAGATCAAAATAATCATTAATATTTTGTACACGCTAAGCGAAATTACTCAACAAAGAAGTTCCATTCAATTTTTTGTCGGAACCAGATTTCTGGTACCGAAATCTTTAGAATGTCGGTTATAATTGTTTGTCGCGAGCAAGGATTTTTGATTGGTATGAATTATTCAAACAGGGTCGAGAACCCGTCGACGGCGAACTACGTCTAGTACGGCCATCAACATCAACTGATGATCAACACGTCAATAAAATAAAACAAGTAAGGAAGGGCTAAGTTCGGGTGTCACCGAACATTTTATACTCTCGCATGATAAAGTGATAATCGAGATTTCATTATACGTCATTTACATATTTTTCAAATACCGTATTTTTTGTAAAGTTTTATTCCGCTATCATCATTGGTTCCTAATGTGCTACATATATATTATACAGAAAAGGCATCAGATGGAATTCAAAATAGCGTTATATTGGAAGAAGGCGTGGTTGTGAATCGATTTCACCCATATTTCGTACATGTCATCAGGGTGTTAAGAAAATATTACGTACCGAATTTTATTGAAATCGGTCTAGTAGTTCCTGAGATATGGTTTTTGGTCCATAAGTGGGCGAGGCCACGCCCATTTTCAATTTTTAAAAAAAGCCTGGGTGCAGCTTCCTTGTGCAATTTCTTCCGTAAAATTTAGTGTTTCTGACGTTTTTTGTTAGTCGGTTAACACACTTTTAGTGATTTTCAACATAACCTTTGTATGGGAGGTGGGCGTGGTTATTATCCGATTTCCTCCATTTTTGAACTGTATATGGAAATGCCTGAAGAAAACGACTCTGTAGAGTTTGGTTGACATAGCTATAGTAGTTTCCGAGATATGTACAAAAAACTTAGTAGGGGGCGGGGCCACGCCCACTTTTCCGAAAAAATTGCGTCCAAATATGCCCCTCCCTAATGCGATCCTTTGTGCCAAATTTCACTTTAATATCTTTATTTATGGCTTAGTTATGACTCTTTATAGGTTTTCGGTTTCCGCCATTTTGTGGGCATGGCAGTAGGCCGATTTTGCCCATCTTCGAACTTAACCTTCTTATGGAGCCAAGGAATACGTGTACCAAGTTTCATCATGATATCTCAATTTTTACTCAAGTTACAGCTTGCACGGACGGACGGACAGACGGACGGACGGACAGACAGACATTCGGATTTCGACTCTACTCGTCGCCCTGATCACTTTGGTATACATAACCCTATATCTGACTCTTTTAGTTTTAGGACTTACAAACAACCGTTATGTGAACAAAACTATAATACTCTCCTTAGCAACATTGTTGCGAGAGTATAAAAATTGGTGCTTGTTAATCGACGATTAACACTCAGAGATCTTAGAGGCACTATTTTAATATCAGAAGGATTAATGAAAATCAATTTGAAAGAAAAGTACCACGTAAAAGGAGACCGACATTATGGGCTCACAACTCTTAGTTTTTGCAACCACGTGAGTTTTTCGCTCAGAACTCAGTTGATGCAGCCATAACTTTAGCAAGTTTGTGTAAGGTGAAGAAATTAAGTGATTCCTTGCTCATAGATATATGTATATATATATGAGATCGTATAAGGATATACTATATAATGAAAAAAATGGAAAATATGAATCTTCAGTATAGTCAGACTTTTTCAAACAACTTCTCTATTAATCGAAGCGGCACTTGGGGCACTCAAGAGAACTGTTATTCGCAAGGTCTTTGGAGCCATATTCGTGAGTGATGAATATCGTCGAAGATGGAAGCACGAACTATATGGGCTGTACGGAAACATTGCTACAATAAAATGCATAAATATCCGACGAATTCACTGGTTAGGCCATGTTGAACACAGTGTTTTCGGCCCAGACTGACCTACGGTTTTAGTGCCAAAGAAAAAGAAGAGTCACAGCTGCAACCTCTAAATTAGCAAATCACTAAAGTCAGTTGCTTTGGCCAGCGCTGGAACATTATCTGTGCGAATTACCTGCCTACAGTCGGATGAGAGAATATATTCCACAACCCCTATTGCTCCAATGCAAGTATAAATTAGAAGATTTTTTTGGACCTATATATCCTGATTGCAAAAGTTCAGCTCGGATATATAGAAAGGGATAATTCCTCTGGCGTTAATTCGAAAAAATTTTCAGGGTTTATGAAATATCTAGAAATTCACTTTGCTTACTGATAAATGTACCGATATAGTAAATAAAATATACAGGGTTTGTCCGGAAAGTAAAAGGATTGATTTTCTTCCTCCACGATTGTACCTCGGAGCGTTCGCGCACCGACTGGATTCGATAGAGGGCGTTCCTAGGTAACGAACGCCTGGTTAGTTGCTCCGTTCGCACGACGTGTTTCTGTGAGTGGGGCAAGCCGAAACTGCAGCGTTCGTTAAGCAGATGTATGCTATTCAATTCTATCCAAAATTCGGTAAATCTACGACAGAGACGTTTGATATGATCAAGCAAATGTTGTTTTAGCAAGAAGTGGTGTATTTTGATGGCACCAGGCCTGTCTGGTTCAATAAATTTTTTAAATCGAGTCCTATTTTTTCCGCACAAACCCTGTAAAGGAAGCCAGCTGATAGCTTCGGATTTCAACTTTAAATATACCTTGAAAAGCTATCATGCAGGAAAATTTTTTTTGTATCAAAAACTATGGAACAGAAAAAATGTTATTACATACAGATGAAATAAATATTAATTTTTGCGAAAATTAGGGATGACTTTAGGAGATGGAAGCCTGAAAAAAAGAGAAGTGTTCTTCTTAAATTATACCCACTCTCGGAGGCGGTTTTCAATAAGACTTTACTTTTCAAAAGTTTACTACTATATTTTCGAGATTCGGAACCCAGCAGGAATGAATTGGTAATCTTCTAAAACTCTATACACGTTCGAATTCAGCTCTGAATAAGACAAGAACTTTTAATAACTCCCATTACTATATTTTTGGTATCTCTAGCAAGCTATGCGCTCTCACCACTCTCTGTCTCTATTTTACCCAGGAGCACATAGTATATAAAAACTAGCCTCCAGCTGAGCAATTAAGCATGAAAGTAAAATAAATATAGTTTAAAAAAACTAAAAAACACGCTTTTAAAGCATATCAAACTAAAAAGTGACAAATAATTCTTTGTATAAACTAACAATAATAATGAAGGAAAAATTCCTGTATTATTGTGAGAAAAGCGTGGAATGCTCGATATATGAAAAATATGTACATATGTCACAAAGCACCCCACGCTTTTCTCACAATAATACAGGAATTTTTCCTTCATTATTTATCTTAGTTTATACAAAGAATTATTTTTCACTTTTTAGTTTGATATGCTTTAAAAGCGTGTTTTTTTGTTTTTTTTTAAACTATGTATATTTATTTTTAATTTTTTAGTTTGATGTGAGAAACCCCAAATTTGTTAAAATATGAACTGTGACATGTAGTATTGGTTAAGTAAATCGATAATTAGACAGCATTTAATATCTACTCGTAACCTTTCATTGACTAATTGTTATATTATATTATTTGCGACCAAGTTCTATTGACGACTTTACGAATTATTATTTCTTAATCGAATCATTTCTTCTAAAGCTTCACTGTTACAGGAGGTTTTACCTGTCAACTTTGAACAGTCTAGTTCCAAAGATCTACAACGACTAAGTGCTACATAAGATTGTCCAGCAGCAAACAGTCGAGAACCCAGATAAATTACTGCATGATCTACTGTACAACCTTGCATCTTATGAACGGTCGACGCCCAACTCGGTATTATTGGCAACATTCGTCTCTCAGCGATTCCATAGCTGTATTTTGCTGGAAATTGTATCGATATTGGCTTAATTCCCTGTTCACCATCTGAGACGAAATTAATACGTACTGACGGGATGTCTTCTGCATATACTTGGTCCCTGCGAAAATTTGGCCAGATAATTTCTGTAACAAACCTTCACTAAACCTTTTGACACGTCAATATTCGACCTTAACATCACTTTTGCTCCAACTAATATTTTTAATACATTAGGAAGACTTCCTGTTTTATTGATGTCATTCGGTATTACAGTATTTAAGTCCTTATTACCTAAATTTCGTGTAGCGTCAATGAGTTGGTCTTGTGCTTTAATCGTATAAATAACAGCCCCTTTGTCTTGAAAGCTCTTTTTTTTTTAAGTATAACAACTTGGTCGTTAGTAGGGTAAATCCTTAAAGCTTTCTCAATTGAGAATTCTTCAGTGGTATCTGTTGACACTTTTTCAAGAAGAACTTCAAGATGCATCGACGTCAACTTTAAAACTTTTAAAGCATTAAGCACATCTATAAATGTCGTATCTTCTTGTTGACGCATGTTTTGTTGGAGTTCAACCAACAAAACAACTGGCTGTTGAAATACTTAATGTCCTCGGACAGGTGGTAACTGCATTAAATCACCAAAGAGTAAGACATTTATACCTCCAAAACAAGCGTCCTGTCTCTTTAGTTGGCGCAAACGAGAGTCGATAATGCAAAGCATTTCATAAGGCACCATATAAAATTTCGTCTATGAACAGCAACTCAACGTTTTGCCATAACTGGCGCATCCCTCTTAAATAATTTCCTGTAAGAAGTGGCATGTTAATGATGACGCCATCTCTTTGTACTGGTAGTTTCAACAGGCTGTGTAGTGTGGAACCTCCGACCAACCGTGCTGCAACTCCAGTAAGAGCACCAACTTTCACGACCAATTTTCCATAACATCGGTTAACTTGATTTTTCAATACATTAAAGAGAAAAGTTTTTCCGGTGCCTGCTCCACCTGTGACGAAAATTTTCTCTCGTTTAATATCACCATTAAGTTGATTTTTAATACTCTCTGTAATGACAGTAAACAATTGTTTTTGATCAATATTCATAGCGTGCTGTGCTCTTTGAAATTGATCATTGCTCATTTCTGTGTCCGGTAATTCTTCTTCCATAACTTCAGGATTTATATTCTGTGGCTGTTCTAAAATTTCAAATGCATGTATCTGATTGAATGCATTTTCAAGCTGTTGGTCACGCTATCGAAATTGGCGCATATACCTGCTCATTTCCTTCAAACGATTCTCTCGATGTAAAAACGCCTCTTTTGCATTATCGAAACCTTCAAGTAATTCAGTTTCCAAACGATAAGGCATGTATTGAAGAAGTAAGCTATAGAAAAAGTTGTCGGGATCTGATGTTGCTATAAAATATGGCACCCTAACAACTGCGGGAACCTTTCTCACAACCAATTTGGTCTTACCTAATAGCGTAATGAGTGGACGACGTGTGTTACGAAATTCTTCATACGCGTCGTGATCAACACTTTCCTCAGTTTCGCTTACTTTTTTCGGATAGAATGGTTCAAACAACATTGCAAACTCTGTAAGGCTCATGTTTACAAAATCGTAATCGGGAGATTGTAACGGACGTTTTTGATATCTTTCAAAGATAGTACTATAATAACCAGTTGTGTGCGCATTTCTGTCGAATTGCAACACTCAGTAACGTTGTTCTGCCTTTCTTGTGTTCAGAAAAATGCAGCTTCGAGAACTGTCCCGCAATGGGATATGACAAAGTCTATATGCACATTCTGCAGCTGATACTTGTTGTTCATGAAGAATCTTCATACATATGCTGAACAATTTGCGTGAAAGATCAGTTTACCTGCAGGTTCTGCTTTCGATAGGTACTTTGCTATATAGTTCGCTATCGCTTCGTTTGATCCGCATGGCTGAATATCCATGTTGCCTGCCCACAGTCTTAGCAACTCTCGGTGGTAATTATTTACCCAAGCATCTTCCTTTCGACGCTTAAGTAAACAAATTCTACCTCCGTTACGAAGAAAATCATCTGAAGAATGTGACACAATTCGTGTCTCGTCACATTCTTGGTGTGAAAAGTTGAATCGGCATCTTATAGAAGTATTATTTTTTGAACAAGTTTGTGTATGTCGATGAGTTTGACATTTTTTAAATAATTCATGAAGCTCTGGGTCTTCTTCTTCTGGAGGGAACAGCAACAATTACGATCCAGAAGAAGTTTCCCTTCTTATGAGTCAAACTCGGGATGATTCTCGATCCAAATCACCATATGAAGGTGAGGACTGCCCCGATTCTGGAATTCAATGCTCAATCAATGATCCTTCACTTTTCCGCCAAACACATAATCATTATTTTTAATAAATTTCATTAGAGCATTTACTCTTAACATGAAATGTCGACTCAAAATTGTTGGACACTTCTCTATAAGTCTTTCTTCTTCTTTTTAATTGGCGTAGACACCGCTTACGCGATTATAGCCGAGTTAACAACAGCGCGCCAGTCGTTTCTTCTTTTCGCTACGTGGCGCCAATTGGATATTCCAGGCGAAGCCAGGTCCTTCTCCACTTGGTCCTTCCAACGGAGTGGAGGTCTTCCTCTTCCTCTGCTTCCCCCGGCGGGTACTGCGTCGAATACTTTCAGAGCTGGACTGTTTTCATCCATCCGGACAACATGACCTAGCTAGCGTAGCCGCTGTCTTTTAATTCGCTGAACTATGTCAATGTCTTCGTATATCTCGTTCCATCGAATGCGATATTCGCCGTGGCCAATACGCAAAGGACCATAAATCTTTCGCAGAATTTCTCTCTCGAAAACTCGTAACGTCGACTCATCCGTTGTTGTCATCGCCAAGCCTCTGCACCATATAGCAGGATGGGAATTATGAGCGACTTATAGAGTTTGGTTTTGGTTCGCCGAGAGAGGACTTTGCTTCTCAATTGCCTGCTCAGTCCGAAGTAGCACCTGTTGGCAAGAGTTATCCTGCGTTGGATTTCTAGGCTGACATTGTTGGTGGTGTTTACTCTGGCTCCAAGATGGACGAAATTATCTACAACTTCAAAGTTATGACTGTCAACAGTGACGTGAGAGCCAAGTCGCGAGTGCGACGACTGTTTGTTTGATGACATTTCGTTTTGCCCTCGTTCACTGCCAGACCTATTTTCTGTGCTTCCTTGTCCAGCCTGGAGAAAGCAGAACTAACGGCGCGGGTGTTGAGGCCGATGACTTCAATATCATCGGCATACGCCAGCAGCTGTACGCTCTTATAGAAAATGGTACCTTCTCTATTTAGTTCTGCAGCTCGAACTATTTTCTCCAGAAGCAGGTTGAAGAAGTCGCACGATAGGAAGTCGCCTTGTCTGCAACCTCGTTTGGTATCGAACGGCTCGGAGAGGTCCTTCCCGATTCTGACGGAGCTTTTCGTGTTGCTCAACGTCAGTGTACACAGCCGTATTAGTTTTGCGGGGATACCAAATTCAGACATCGCGGCATAAAGGCAGCTCCTTTTCGTGCTGTCGAAAGCAGCTTTGAAATAGACGAAGAGGTGGTGTGTGTCGATTCTTCTTTCACGGGTCTTTTCCAAGATTTGGCGCATGGTGAATATCTGGTCGGTTGTTGATTTTCCAGGTCTGAAGCCACACTGATAAAGTCCAATCAGTTTGTTGACGGTGGGCTTTAATCTTTCACACAATACGCTCGATAGAACCTTATATGCGATGTTGAGCAGGCTAGTCCCACGGTAGTTGGCGCAGATTGTGGGGTTTCCTTTTTTATGGATTGGCCATAGCACACTTAAATTCCAATCGTTGGACATGCCAACCATATTTTACAAAGAAGCTGATGCATGCTCCTTATCAGTTCTTCGCCGCCGTGTTTGAATAGCTCGTCCGGCAATCCGTCTGCCCCTGCCGCTTTGTTGTTCTTGAGGCGGGTAACTACTATTCGAACTTCTTCATGGTCGGGTAATGGAACGTCTGCTCCATCGTCATCGATGGAGTTCGGGTTCTCCCTCTCCTGGTGTTGTGCGTTCACTGCCATTCAGCAGGCTGGAGAAGTGTTCCCTCCATAATTTAAGTATGCTCTGGGCATCGGTCACTAGATAACCTTTGGGGGTTCTACAAGAGTATGCTCCGGTCTTGAAACCTTCTGTAAGCCGCCGCATTTTTTCGTAGAATTTTTGAGCATTACCCCTTTCGGCCAGCTTATCAAGCTCTTCGTACTCACGCATTTCAGCCTCTTTCTTTTTCTGTCTGCAAATGCGTCTCGCTTCCCGTTTCAACTCTCGGTGTCTATCCCATCCCGCACGTGTTGTGGTCGATCGCAACGTTGCGAGGTAGGCAGCCTGTTTTTTCTCCGCTGCGACACGGCACTCCTCGTCGTACCAGCTGTTCTTTTGCACTTTCCGAAAACGAGTGGTTTCGGTTGCAGCTGTACGTAAGGAGTTTGGAATGCCGTCCTACAGTTCCCTTATACCGAGTTATTGACGAGTGCTCTCAGAGAGCAGGAGTGCAAGGCGAGTAGAAAATCGTTCGGCTGTCCGTTGTGATTGCAGCTTCTTGACGTCGAACCTTCCTTGTGTTTGTTGGCGTGCGGTTTTTGCTGCACAGAGGCGGGTGCGAATATTGGCTGCAACAAGATAGTGGTCCGAGTCGATGTTAGGACCTCGGAGCGCACGCACATCTAAAACACTGGAGACGTGTCTTCCGTCTATCACAACATGATCGATCTGGTTGGTGGTTTTTCGATCCGGTGACAGCCAGGTAGCTTGATGAATCTTTTTATGCTGGAATCTAGTACTACATATAACCATATTTCGGGCGCCGGCGAAGTCAATCAGCCTCAACCCATTTGGGAATGTTTCGTCGTGGAGGCTGAATTTACCGACCGTAGTGCCAAAGATACCTTCTTTGCCCACCTTGGCGATAAAGTCGCCAAGCACGATTTTGACATCGTGGCGGGGGCAGTCTTCATAAGTGCGCTCCAAGCACTCATAGAAGGCATCTTTGGTCACATCGTCCTTCTCTTCCATCGGGGCGTGGGCGCAAATCAGCGATATGTTGAAGAACCTCGCTTTGATGCGGAATGTGGCTAGACGTTCATTCATCGGAGTGAATGATAGTACTCGGCGACGGAGTCTCTCTCCCACCACGAATCCTACACCAAACTTGCGCTCCTTGTCCCGTCCATCGCGGTGACGCTGTAATATTTACAGGCCTTTGTTCCTTGAACCCGTTTTTTCCGTAAGGAAACAAGAAGTACCAGGCAAATTTTTCTGCAGTTTCAGTTCATGTCCGATATTAACGATGTTGTCTTTTGTTTTGCGGTTAATTTCGTTAAGGTTTCGTGAAACCTGTAGTTCATCTTCCACATTGGGTTGCATTACATCAATCGGCGCCATCAAAGATGTCTGCAGTGGAATTAAATGATTAGGTAGTTCATGTTGAGAAGTAATCATTTCAGACGCAGCCGTTACTATCTCAATACTCTGCTGTATTTCTATCTGATCAGGCTCATCTGTTTCATATACAACATCAACGTAATCAAGAGTATACAGCACATTTTTGCTGCCTGTTGTACGTTTACAAATCCTCACAAACTCGTCTAAATTGTGGCATTCGATAATGTAGGCTTTTCCGTTGTTATCCTTTGCTCTAGATCCCTTTTGACCACAAGACTGTGAGTTAGTGAAGTAATATTTGTTATCATAGTACATCACTCCGAATGATTGTCCATCTGTTATTATTATGCCGGCGCTATGTTCCATGAAAAGATCTTCCAACCCTTGACGAAGGGTGCGTCCGAAGTTTGTTTCATTATTCTTGTCGCTCAAGCTTCCATATATGCTTGGTTCATCGGCAAAAGTGATCTGAAACCGTTTGCCGAATGCGACTAAAACATCTTTTATTGCGTGGAAATTTCGCACCAGTAGGTATCCATCGTCTTCAATACGATAGGCCATTAAATTTCGCTCCGTTTGAAATCTTATATTGCTGTAGATTTGGTCACCCGTTATCATATTTAGGTTGAGGGTGTTTGTAAACCACTGTTGTGGTGCAAGAATACTGGCTCTTAGGATGTTAGACAATGCCAGCGCACAGCATTGTACACCTACAAATCCTGATGTGAATATGAGCTCGTTTCCATATTCTTGTGTAAGCACTAGTGTTATTGTTAAGTTCATCATTGATTTCATTCATAACCTCTAGTGGAGCTTTTTCTACTCTAATAATATCCTTTTCATTCATTATGACGTTTTGATCGATAGTGACGTCTTTATAAAGGGGATTGTTAGCGACCAACCAATGTAGTGCATCATATACCTTTTGCCTAGATACTGAAAACTGTGGCGTTACATTAATATTTTCAAAAATTCAGTAATGACAACTATTCCAGCATTATTAGTGGTTCTTGGCAACATGTTCGGAAGTTTTTCAGTAACTACGAAAACATCCTGAGCAAACAATACACCGCTTAATTTTATAATTTTAACAAATGGAATAATACGTGAAATCAGCCTTTGCTCAGCTTGAGATAATTCCGAAATCACGTCTGGAATAAAGCCTGGATCTAGATTGTTCCAATAAGATTTAGATGGTGGAATATTTTTCATTGAATTCAAATGGATTTTGCAACGATTGCAAACAACCAAAAATTTTTTTTGCTTTAATTCATTAAGCAAATATGTGTTTGCTATAGCATCTACTCGTACAATCCACTTAAAAATTTGATGTTTATAGCATCGTTTAGTACAAACTTCACATATCGCATCGCAAAACGAGTTAATTGCCTGCCTAAAGCTCGTTATACTGGCTTTACGTAACCTTCGGACCTCTTCATTTTGTTTCTGCATTTGCTTCAAACGAGCCTCTCTGGCTTGTTCAGATTCTGAGGCTGGGCTTTCCGCTGCATGCTGACGCATTTGCTGCAAACGATCCTTTCTGACTTCCTCTGGTTCTGAGGCTCGGCTTTCTGCTGCATGCTGACGCATTTGCTTTAAGCGAGTCTCTCTGCCTTCCTTCGATTGCTTAGCTCTATAACTTCTCATATAGAGCCTTCTTTTCTCCTTTATTTTCTCTAATTCGCTTAAGTGTTCTGACGATCTTTCCATTCTTTCATTGAGATTTGTTGTTTTTTGTATAAACAATTCGTTAAATAAAATTAATTTATTGGTTTATAATGAAAAGATTTCAATCAAATATACTATACGACGCACAGACTTTTTGAAAATCTATGTAAATATATTTCGCTTATAATTTTAAATTGTCACAACCGTACACTTCGAGTGTTTTTTCTCGTTTGATTGTATACCTAATATATTCCTGATATTTATTATATTTATGATGTCCCGCGGGAACCAAAAAAGTAACGGTACAAACTTGGGTTAATCCATTTCTATTGTTCTTGACTAGCACTTATAATTTAAGTTGTTGAAACTTTTCCCCCTTGGCTTATCAGTTCCATATCTTTTGAGGATTCATTACTCAGCTTACCTAGACAACATACCCCAAACACGGTCTATAGAGCATCATTCTCAGAGGCAGTCGAAACTTACAGCGCTACTGGATGGAATTTTTTAATCACCGACGGGTCTAGGACATCAAACTATACTTCCTGTGCTGTAACAAACAAAGATGGAGATGCAATATGTCAGTGGCTTCTTTATCCCATGTGCACAATTTTTACTGCTGAAGCTGTAGCAATTGAGTTGGCGGTCGAGTACGCGAAAAGGATAAAGGAAAATATATGATTTCCTCGGACTGCAAATCATGCATCACTGCAATCAAATCCCCTTCCAACACGAATAAAATAATTTCCTTCATTAGGAACTCATTAATCGGAGCACCAAACAAAATTAAGATAATGTGGATCCCTGGTCATGTCGGAATCTTAGGAAACGAACGAGCTGACACCGCTGCCAAAAATGTGATAAAGTCTCCTGCACTAACTCTTAACCGTCTGACCAAATCCGATCTGCACAACGCAATAAAAAACGAAAGACTTAAACTCAATTTAACTGATTGGGCAATCCAAGGCCATCACTACTGCAAACTAAACCCAAAGAGAGTTACACCTTCTTATCCAGCAAGTTTGCCAGCAAATGTTCTGAAGCCATACATTCGTCTTAGGCTGGGGCATACAATATTTACTCATTCTCATCTTTTAACTAGAGGTAAACCATTCTGCTGCCCTCTGTGTGGTGGGAGCAACACAGTACAACACATGATTGCCCAATGTCCGAACATCACGGAGTCCGACCGCACCGGCAACATCAACTTAACAAGAGCGTTATCTACACCTAGCCATGACAACATTATGCACGTATATAACTTCTTAAAACGCAATAATATTCTTAATCAAATTTAGCTTATTTAGGTCTCCTCCTTAGAACAGTATAGCATAAGAGTATATATCTAATATAATTAAAATTTTTATTTTCCGATATTACCGAGCTAAAAGTTAACATTTTAGAACTAAAAGGACGACTGAAAGTCCAGTAGCTAGTGAATTCTTATTTTATATTGAAAGAATCTATTTTTTCTTCTATGAGATTTACCAATATTGTGAAATATAAACGAATATAACTTAAATCGTATTCTCCGCCATTAGATTCGGTGACAATTTTTAAAAAGCTCACATCGACGTGACAGCCAAAGTTAAAAAAAGGAGTTTTCTACTGCAGTTGCTTCTCGGAGGCATTTTGAAAACTGGTATCTGAATTTTTTTACTACAAAAATTTTATAAGTATTATTTTTTTATTACCTAAAAGTCACATGTTTTGCATTATTTGATATTATTTCTTCTGGTGCGCGGTTATACTTATATACATAAGTATATCTATATAAAGTATACTTTCTTTAAGGATATACATATGTATACTTCAGTATGTACATATGCTACTCAAATGTCGCCAAAACTAGTTTTATATAAATGTTGCATATTTTTGGTGAGCTGCTTAAACTTCTACGTTTCAGTACCACTTAGAAAAGTTACATACATACATACATACAGACAGACATACATACGCCTTCCCACAGTGTCGCTCAAATATTCTATGTTTCAGTATCACATAAAAAAGTTACATACATACATACAAGTGAAGCTAATAAAAGCGTATTAATAAAAAAGAACAACCGAAAAGTTAAGTGACAGCGCTGCCACAATGGTGAAATTCACAACAACTGTCCTTGAGAGCGCAGAAAAAGCCAACATCAACCCAGTGGCCCAGTAAATAAGAACGAGGAATCTAAATTAATTAACAGAATGCGAACAAATTGCTGTTGGCGGAGCGATAAATGCATATGCATGCGCCGGGGACTACAGTGATGGAATAGAACAATCGGAAGTGGCAAGTGCATGGAGCGTAGAGTCGGTGCGAGGAGAGAGGAAGCTAAGACGCAAAACAAGCAAAATGCATTTCCGCGAATATGCAATGTCCGCGTGTGATATGCTAAACGTGATTACATTAATGTGCCGCTGATAATGACCCCGTTATTTATGCGCTTACACACATATACATACGTAGGGGGCTTTAGCCCCCCTCTTGTTCGCTACGTTAAGGCGCTAAACACCGGAGCAGCCAAGCCAAATGCAATTATTTTTAGACAGTTGAGGCACATATGCAAGCAGCAACAACAATAGCAATACTACAACAACATGCAGCAACAATAATGTTGGCTTAGTGCTATTATTGAGCTAAAAATTGAAACAGAGATAAGGCATTGGTAGGCGAGAGTAAAAGTACCAACTGCACATTTAACTATACAGTATATATGTATGTGTGTACGTGCATGACGAGTCATGTAAATGTTGCCATTTGGCATTGGTGTTTGCGTTTTGCTAACGAGTGATGTTCGATAGGAAAGTTTCATTTCATTTTTGGAAATAGTACTAGATAAAGTAGAAAATGATAAAATTTTTTGAAAAAATTTAAACGAATGAAAAATAGTAAAAAAACACACTATTTTTATAAAGATATTAATTTTAAAAAGCAGTAGTAGAAATGTTAACATTTAGTAATTTAAAAAACCTTAAAAGAAAAATGAAGGCTACATTGTATGTATAATATACTATTTTTAAAGCCTTGAATAAGTTTTCTAAAAATAGTAGCATATTTACTAGCGTTATAATAGGGGTATTTTGTTCATATTTAAAATAAAAATTTTCGATGTACAAGTTAGCTTTTAGAAAGTATCACGAAAAATAGTAATCGAATTGGTAGTATTTATCAATTTCAATATTCGAAAAAAGATAATAAAGAAATAAACTAGTCAAAAAATGTAGAAAGATACCATTTTTATAAAAAATAATATATAGTAGTATTAGTAGTAAATATTTTTTTTTTTGTTAAAATAAGTGATATTTTAGTAATACAGAGTAATTAGTTTAATAAAATCATCTTCTGCTTTTAAATATGAAATAGTAGAATTTTTCGTAGTAGAATTTTTTAGTAAAATAGTGCTATTATGTTACTTTAGTAATAAAGAGCGATTAGTTTGAAAATATTTATAAAATTTGTGCTTTTTCAAGGCCTGATTTTGAGCCCAGTCTTAGTCAAGATGAAATAGCATCCTTTTTTTACAAAGATACCGCACGGCAGAGGTAGTTTTAGTATATGAAGGAACATCTTTGATGGCAATACTTATATAGAACAAACATATCCACTTATGAAATAGGTGCCTAATATAAAGCTTAGCCACGCTCTATTTTCGAAAATTTATAAACATTATGAAAGATAAAAAACGAAAAGTAGTAGAAATAGCAAGAAAATATTTATAATACCAAACAGTTTGATGAGCATCACTAACTTCTACCACTTTTAGTGGGTATTTTTCCTCCTACTATATTTAAAAAGCCTTAAGGAAATAGTAGCATTTTTATTTTATATTTTTATGGTCTTAAAATATTCTTTTGATCTTTCCTCACCAAGAAGCTGTTCATTTGTCGGAAACGCCAATATCAGGCAACTATAGCCATACAAACTGGCCGAATAAACTCCAGCCCTCGTATGAAAAACTTTTATTTAGCTGAATTTGGCACGGATTATAACTCAAAGCAGAGCTACAATTTCCGAAGAAATCGGACCACTATAGCATACAGCTGCCATTCAAGTTGACCGGTTAAAATTAAGGTAAAGATTTTTTTACCCTTTTACGCTATGAGAAAAGCATTATGAAGGGTATTAAGGGGTTAGGGGTAGTTAGAATTCTCAAAAAAAATTTTTTTTTTTTGGATTTTCGTTAAGTGTAATATCGTAAAAGTATTCCCTGATAACGTTGATCCGATAATTAGTTTTTGAGTTATTCGACAAATAACAAAGAGAGCTCGAGCACTTCAAAGCGCTAGTGTGACACTTTAAACTCGTTTTTCTCAAAACTATGTTTTTTGAACCAGTGACAACTGTAACTCGAAACCCGTTCAGTAGATTTTAATGAAATTTATACAGCTTTTAGAATACATAATAAACTCGGGCCTGATCGAAGGATTTTTATTTTTTCGAAAATTTCGATTTTTTAAGTCCAATTAACTGTTGATTTTTTCACAAAAATTTAGAAAAAAAAATTCCTGAGGCCGCCATTTTGTTAATTTAAAAAAAAAATCCTTCGATCAGGCCCAGGATTATTTATTTATAAAACTAATTTTTTTTGTCTGATTGACTTTAGATGAATCTCCAAGGACTTATGCTTGTCACCGCAAGTACCTTTTTTGGAACAGGATCAACACAAACAACTATAACTTTGGAAATTAACTTGTTTTTTTTTGTAATTTTCGTGACAACACATCCCATAATAATGCCACATTACTACTTTTGCAAAATAACATGATTTAATAGCAAACAAAAATATTGAAAACTCCCAATTTTTCGTGCCTCTGACTACCCCTAACCCCTTAAAGCTTGGGTGCAGTCAAAGTTCGCGTTTTTTTCTTTTTTTTAAATAATAATAATAATGAAAAAGAGTGAGCTGTCACTTGACAGCTGGCAGATGTGAAACATCGAAATTATTTTATAAAAGTAATAGGTTAAAAAGTACAGATTATGACAGCAACGAAATATGGTACACAATGAAAGAATACGATATTATGAATTTTTTTCAGAAAATGATGACAGATAGTTTATTCAATAAACATCTATTTTCTTTATGTATATACAAAATTCTTTCCAAATATTTATTTAAAATCACGTCAACTCAATTATTTTCATCAGTGACTTCCGTAATAGTTGCATTTAAAGTTGCCTCTGACGGTATTACTGTGACAATTGGTCGATGATAACTGAAGTATTAGACATCACATTATCAAGATATCTAATAAATACAGCATCTATTTTTGTTCCATATCTAGTAGTACATTCTCTCGGATTGTTGTTTATTTCCAACTGAAATTCTTCTTGGAGGAACGACTTTTTGCAAAATTAGCATTGAAATCCCCAGCCAAAATCAATGATAGTTTATCTTTATCTGTTTTAAAAATTATTGAACCTCTGCGACTGTACGGAAATAACCTCTAATGTAAAAATGAAATAACATCATTTATTTTTTTATTAAGTGAAATGTAACCAACAATCATAATTAATTCACTTCCATCTTGAGAGACATGAATTTCTGTAGCATTTTGGACTGAAAGATCCATATTAAATGTAGTAATATGTGAAGTATTGTTGTTTTTATAAATGGCAACTCCAGCGGCTCTAACGCACATAGAGCGCGACAGACTGCAAACGACGTCTGTCAAAATACACAATTTCTTAGAGACACAGTTATTGAGGCAGCTACAACTACATAACTGTGTTCATAAGAACGTGCGTATTTTAATATTTGACAGATAGCGCTTGCAGTCTGTCGCGCTCCATGTGTTCAGCACTTCAATATGGCAGCCAAATAGTCGATGCCCAAATTTGTAGAAAAACAGACAACAACAACATTTTCATTTGTGAATGAGCATGCCTTTTCCTACAAGCGTCTTTTCGCGACGGTGGCAAAAGCTAGAAATCATAAATTGAACAACTTTCTGATGTTTCTTCACAGAAAGAAGTGTGAAAAGTGGCAACATAGCTGTTGTCGATTTATAATATTTGTCAATTCTAAAATATTTTTCCGTGGCTGGCAAAAATATGCGTTGACATACATATATGCACCCTCATACATATATGTACACAAGTTTCTTGGTAAAGTTGTTAGAGCAGCAAGGGAAGCGGTGACAATCGGCGCTCGCTCGCTTATTTTTTCGGCACACCTCGGATTTTCTACCAACAATACAATGTTGTGACGCTTTGTCACCGCGTCGGTCCGTCGACACATTGACTCTTTGACAAAACGTGAGCTTCGCCATTGGTTGTATTTGTCAACGGGAATTTGGATTTTGGTTGGCATAGCTATAGTATTTTCCGAGATATGTACAAAAAACTTAGTAGGGGGCGGGGCCACGCCCACTTTTCCAAAACAATTGCATCCAAATATGCCCCTCCCTAATGCGATCCTTTGTGCCAAATTTCACTTTAATATCTTTATTATTTATGGCTTAGTTATGACACTTTATAGGTTTTCGGTTTTCGCCATTTTGTGGGCGAGGCATTTTGCTGATTTTGCCCATCTTCGAACTTAACTTCTTATGGAGCCAAGAAATACGTGTACCAAGTTTCATCATGATATCTCAATTTTTACTCAAGTTACAGCTTGCACGGACTGACGGACGGACAGACAGACATCCGGATTTCAACTTTACTCATCACCCTGATCACTTTGGTATATATAATCCTATATCTAACTCTTTTAGTTTTAGGACTTACAAACAACCGTTATGTGAACAAAACTATAATACTCTCCTTAGCAACTTTGTTGCGAGAGTATAAAAAGTACGTGTCACGTTGTTTGTCCGCGATGGACTCTTAAACTTCCGATTTGAGTAAAGTTTAGCACACTGTGTCCAGTGCGAACCAACTTAGAAGATAGGATAATTTAAACAACTCATAAATACAGAATACAGTGAAAGCTCTCTTAAATTGACGTCATCTTAAGCGGACATCGCCATTAACTGGACAGAAACGCTGGTAACCAGACACTGAGAATGCAGCATTAAATTCGTTTTTTTTCCTAAACAAATTAATTTGTATGAACATGGTAAAAATTAAACCTTAAGTACAATCCCTTGGATTCTCATACCGACAAAAAGGTTTTCACTTTTATTCGTAAATAAAATTTTCACTGTATTGAATAGTTTATTATATGAATAATAGTGTAAAATGTATACCACAGCAAAGCGTGGTCGGATCCCCTAGTATATATGTATATAAACATTTGGAATATATACACATATACACGTTTATACATATACCTACATACATGTACACAACCACATATTTACTACTGTCTACAGACATCTGCCCAAAGTGACAGTGAGTGACAGTTGGCATAATGACACTCAGAGGAATGCATACACTCCACACATACTTGCATATAATCTATAGTTTTAATGCTTCCATACATATAGAACATATGTACATATAAATATATGATATATGGCGAGCACATTTTGCACGCACAAAAAATTGTGAATGATTGTGAATGATTTAAAAATATAAGTATAAACCCTTGAAATTTTGCTTTTATAACTTATTTCTTTCCTTCCCAAAAAAATCCTCAAAAAATCGATTTTTTGAAGCCTCTAAAGCAGGCTCCCCCCTTAAGTCATGTCTAGGGAGCAAAGTTCTCTGATTGGCATTCACTTAGGAGTGGCCAGAAATAATTCGTTTACATATAGCTCAAGCAGCTCACGACTTCCGGTCCTACACCAAGTATCCTTTGGGTAGCAATTTTAGAACCCGCTATGTAACAAAAGTTCCCAATGAAAAGTAACAAAAAGCTCGGAAGCGAAACCCCCTTTTTGATGACGACCATTGCAAACGAATTAAGGATAACGATTTGAGGGCATGCACCTGGAATGTTCAGTCCCTTAGTTGGGAAGATGGTTGATATCCTAGTTAGAGTGAACGCTGTCATCACTGCTCACCAGGAAATGCGATGAACGGGACAAGGATTGAGGTGAGTGGGTCCTTGTGGTATTTACTACAGCGCAAATTTTGTGTAGGATTCGTGGTGGGAGAAAGACTACGTCGCCGAGTATTGGCAAACACCCCGGTGGATGAACATTTAGCCACAATCCCCATCAAAGCGCAGTTCTTCAACATATCGGTAATTTGCGCCCACGCCTCAACGGAAGAGAAGGACGATGTGACCAAAGATGTCTTCTATGAGCGCTTGGAGCACACCTATTACGCCACGCCACGATGTGAAAATCGTGCTTAGCCACTTTAACGGCAGGGTGGGCAAGGAAGGTAATTTAGGCACAACAGTCGGTAAATTCAGCCTCCATGAAGAAACATCCCCAAGTGGGTTGAGGCCTATCGACTTCACCGGAGCCCGAAATATCTTTATCTAAAGTACTACATTCTAGCATAGAAAAATTCAGCAAGCTAACTGGTTATCCCAAGACCGAAAAGCCACAACCAGATCGATCATGTTATAATAGACGGAAGACACGCCTACAGTATTTTAGACGTGCGCAGGCCTCGAGGTCCTAACATTGACTCGGACCACTTTCTTGTTGAAGCCAAGATTCGCACCCGCCTCTGTGCAGCAAAAAACGCACGTCAACAAACGCAAGGAAGGTTCGATGTCGAGAAGCTGCAATCACAACAGATAGCCGAACGATTTTCTACTCGGCTTGCACTCCTGCTCTCTGAGAGCACTCGTCAACAACTCGGTATAAGGGAACTGTGGGACGGCATTTCAAATTCCGTACGTACAGCTGAAACCGAAACCAATGGTTATCAGACAATGCCGAAGGACAGCTGGTCGCAGCGGAGAGAAAACATACTGCCTACCTCGCAACGTTACGAACGACCACAACACGTGCGGGATGGGATACATACCGAGAGTTGAAGAGGGAAGCGATACGCATTTGCAGACAGAAAAATATATAGGCCGAAATGCGTGAGTATGAACAGCTTGATAAGTTGGCCGACAAGGGTACTGCTCGAAAATCGAAAAAAAATGCGGCAACTAACAAAAAGTTTTAAGACCGGAGCATATTCCTGTAGAACCCCCAAAGGGATCTAGTAACCGATGCCCAGAGCATACTAAAATTATGGAGGGAACACTTCTCCATCCTACTGAATTGCAGTGAAAGTACAATGCTAGGAGAAGGCGAATCCAATTCCCTAATCAATGACGATGGAGCAGACGTTCCATTACCCGATCATGAAAAAGTTCGAATAGCAATCACCCGACTGAAGAACAACAAAGCGGCGGGTGTCGATGTATTACCGGCCCAGCTATTCAGACACAGCGGCGGAGAACTGATAAGACCTTATTAGTGTGGCTTTGGACCTGGAAAATCATCAAGTGACCAGATATTCACCATGCGAAATTGGTATACCTGGAAAACTAGTACGGCTGTGTAAACTGACGTTGAGCAACACGAAAAGCTCTTTCAGGATCGGGAAAGACCTCTCCGAGCCGTTCGATACCAAACGAGGTAGCGAGCAGGTACAATCTTTTATAAGAGTGTACAGCTGCTGGCGGATGCCGATGATATTGATATCATCGGCCTCAACACCCGCGCCTTTGGTTCTGCTTTCTCCAGACTGGACAAGGAAACAAAGCAAATGGGTTTGGCAGTGAACGAGAGCAAGACGAAATATCTCCTGTCATAAACGGGACTTGACTCTCACGTCACTGTTGACCGTCATAACTTTGAAGTCGTAAATAATTTCGTCTATCTTGGAACCAGTATTATTAACACCTTCAACAATGTCAGCCTGGAAATCCAATGCAGCCAACATGTGCTACTTCGGACTGAGTTGGCAATTGAGAAGTAAAGTCCCCTCTCGACGAACAAAAACCAATCTCTATAAGCCATTGTATGGTGCAGAGGCCTAGACGATGACAACAACCGATGGATCGACGTTACGAGTTTTCGAGAGAAAGGTTCTGCGAAAGATTTATGGTCCTTTGCGCGTTGGCCACGGCGAATATCTCATTCGATGGAACGATGAGCTGTACGAGATATACGACGACACTGACATAGTTCAGCGAATTAAAAGACAGCGGCTACGCTCGCTAGGTCATGTCGTAGGTATGGCGAAAACACTACAGCTCTGAAAGTGTACGATGCAGTACCCGCTGGAGGAAGCAGATGAAGACCTCCACTCCGTTGGTAAGACGAAGTGGAGAAGATCCTTGCTTTGCTTGGAAATTCCAACTAGCTCCACGTTGCGAAAACAAGAAACGACTGGTGTTGGTGCGCTGTTATTAACTTAGCTATGATCTCGTAAGCGGTGACAACGCCAGTAAAAAAAATAGGAAAAGTAGTTTTTTGGTTTTGGAAAAATAAGTCGAAATTAAACAAGTTAGAAAGGGTTATGTTCGGATGTAACCGAACAATTTATACTCTTGCAACTGGAAATAACCAAAACCGTTTATTTTCAGCATAAGATTTGTTAGATGTACCTGACACACAATCACCAATAATATGGATTAAATTTAGGCGGATATTCGAAAATCCTGATGTTAGTTATATGGGGTCTAGTAATACTCTCGCAACAATGTTGCTAACGAGAGTATTATAGTTTTGTTCACATAACGGTTGTTTGTAAGTCCTAAAACTAAAAGAGTCAGATATAGGGTTATATATACCAAAGTGATCAGGGCGACGAGTAGAGTCGAAATCCGGATGTCTGTCTGTCCGTCCGTCTGTCCGTCCGTCCGTGCAAGCTGTAACTTGAGTAAAAATTGAGATATCATGATGAAACTTGGTACACGTATTCCTTGGCTCCATAAGAAGGTTAAGTTCGAAGATGGGCAAAATCGACCCACTGCCACGCCCACAAAATGGCGGAAACCGAAAACCTATAAAGTGTCATAACTAAGCCATAAATAAAGATATTAAAGTGAAATTTGGCACAAAGGATCGCATTAGGGAGGGGCATATTTGGACCCAATTGTTTTGGAAAAGTGGGCGTGGCCCCGCCCCCTACTAAGTTTTTTGTACATATCTCGGAAACTACTATAGCTATGTCAACCAAACTCTAGAGAGCCGTTTTTTTAAGGCATTTCCATATACATACAGTTCAAAAATGGAAGAAATCGGATAATAACCACGCCCACCTCCCATACAAAGGTTATGCTGAAAATCACTAAAAGTGCGTTAACCGACTCATAAAAAACGTCAGAAACACTAAATTTTACGGAAGAAGTGGCAGAAGGAAGCTGCATCCAGGCTTTTTTAAAAATTGAAAATGGGCGTGGCGCCGCCCACTTATGGACCAAGAACCATATCTCAGGAACTACTAGACCGATTTCAATGAAATTCGGTATATAATGTTTTCTTAACACCCTGATGACATGTACGAAATATGGGTGAAATCGGTTCACAACCACGCCTTCTTCTAATATAAAGCTATTTTGAATTCCATCTGATGCCTTCTCTGTATAATACGAGTATAAACATTAGGAACCAATGATGATAGCGGAATAAAACTTTACAAAAATACGGTATTTGAAAAATATTTAAATGACGAATAATGAAATCTCGATTATCACTTTACCATGCGAGAGTATAAAATGTTCGGTGACACCCGAACTTAGCCCTTCCTTACTTGTTTTTTAGTAGTTTTTAATATTACCGTTATATAGGGAGGTAGCGGGGTTATCTTCCGATTTTGGATAAACAGACAGTCACTCGGATTTATATATATACTCTGTAAAAATAAGGTGGCATTGTATTTATTGTGAAAATTCTTTATTTATTCTTCCAAATCAATTTGATCTCCTTCCCGATGCAATGCACTTATGCCAACGGATTTTCCAATCTTCGAAACACTGGTTGTAGTCAGTCAGTCTTTCCGGGATGGCCTTCAGTTCCGTCTTCGCTGCGGCTTGAATCTCCTCTATCGTATAAAACCGGTGTCCCGGAGCGGTCTTTTGAGCTTGGTGCACAGCCAGAAATCGCACGGCGCCAGATCAAGTATACGGTGGTTGCGGAACGATATGGGTTTAGTTTTTGGCGAAATGATCACGAATTACGAGGGCAGTATGGGATGGTGCGTTATCGTGATGTAAAAACCAAGAATTGTCTTTCCACAATTCCGGCGTTTTTAGGCGGATAGCGTTACGCAAACGACGCATAACATTCAAATAATATTCCTTGTTGACTGTTTGACCGGTTGGAAGGAATTCATAATGCACAACACCACGATAATCGAAGAAAACAGTCAACATGACCTTGATTTTTGAGCGACTTTGGCGCGATTTTTTTGGTCTCGGCTCTCTTTTGGCACGATATTCGCTCGATTAATCGGTTGTTTCGGGGTCACAAGCATAGATCCAAGTCTTATCGCCAGTTATAATGCATTTCATGACACCCTGGTAGTCGAAAAGCATCGTTTCACACACTTCAACGCGACGCCTTTTTTCGAAAAAGTTCAATGATTTCGGTACCAGTCGAGATTTTACGCGCTTGAGGCCCAAAACATCCTTCAAAATGGTATTGGCTGAGCCTTTCGATATGCCAACTTCATTAGCAAGGTCTCTAATTGTTAATCGACGGTTTTTCAACACCAAATCTTTGATTTGTTGAACGTGAGCTTCGTCGGTTGAGGTTGATGGTCGCCCTGGACGCTCTTCGTCTTCGTCTTCGACACGTTCACGGCCGGCTTGGAACTCACTATACCACTTGTAAACATTTTTTTTAGACATAGCCTCATCACCAAAGGCTTTCTGCACCATCCTCAACGTATCCGCAGCAGAAAATTGATTCCGTAAACAAAATTTAATGAGAATTCTTTGCTTAACAAATTTCGACATCGCAAAAAACGAAAAACTCATTTTTGGCAGCTCACAAAACGACATATATCTCAAACACTAATGAATATTTTGACATGAAATTTGACATACATGTGACTGACAGTACTACCAACCTAAAAAAAAAATAATTCTTCAAATCGCGCAGTTTAAATTCAAACGTCCCCTTATTTTTTGGGCACAGAGAATATAACCCTATATCTATCTCCTTTAGTTTTAGGTGATACGTACAACCGTTAGGTGAACAAAACTATAGTAATCTGTAGCAAAAGGTTGCTAGTGTATAAAAAGTATGAAAAATAGTAAAACAAAATTATCTCTCCTTAACATAAGTGTTCATACATAGTATATATGATCATAATATCTCTTTACTTTTTTACTAACATTTTGTGCTTCAAATTGTAGTTTCAGAAAATTTAGAATTATGTATTGTTTTTTGAAGTAGAAATACTACGAAGCGTTAGAAGTTTGTAAACAATGTTTCGTTATTCTAAAACAAGCAAGAAACTCAGAAACCGCATACCTTGGTTTTAATTGCTTAACATATATAAAAGCTCTATCTTATCAGTAAAGCCATAGGATACCCTGATAACTACGAGAAGAGTTGGTAAAAATACTGTTTACTTAAAATTTCATACCCTCAATAACTACTGCTGAATTAGAATAATTGTTTACAAAGTCTCCATCATACTGATTTTTCCAATGTTGAAGTTGCTAAAGCAAATAAAGCCAACATCCCCAAAATAAGTAAGTGAGCACAGTTTGAAGTTACTCTTATGACGTTTTCGTAAGTTTTGTAAAATTTTTTTGACAGTCAAAATATGTAACTTGTAAAAATTAATTTTTGAGAATACTTTTTTACAAATTGAAATTGAAATTAAATTTTAATTTTTTTGGCGTAAGGAATATCGAATGTACGCATATTTTTTTTAATGTGGGAAAAGTCATCCAATTACCTTTTTGACTTCACGAATACTGAATGTAACATTTTTAGCATTTGAACAGTTTCCCAATATTAAATTTATTTTCTTAATTTTCAGGATTTAACGACTTACGACTATTGAATTGTGTGGCTTTCCCAAATATTTAAATGATGAATGGTTTTAATGACAGAAATCGTCCGGGGAAAAGTTCGCATGAGAACACTTTTTCTAGCGCGTTCAACAATTTAGGTCGAGATCCTAATACGAATTATTCACATACATATGTACATACCCTAACTTTTCCATCTGCCACATAAATGCTTATTTACCAAATTTTGCAGCTCAATTCTTTGTGAAGCGGAGCGTGTTTTCAAGTACGTTGTCGATACGATTAGTTGTCAATACGTTACAGAAAAAATATAAAAAGACCAACTAAAAAACCCAAGACATACGCAGCCATTGTTTTCCCAGCAACTACTTCGGCAGAGTATATCCTAAAAGACTAACATTACAAAATTGCTACTACCCTTGCTGCTTGCAAGATTCTAGCTACACACGGTTACGGTGTTGCCTCGCCGACCTGAGACATTGCCTCGGTCGCTGCTACCGCAAGTTTTGCTGAGTCATGTTCACGTTTTCTAAAGCATTAAAAATTCAACATGAAGCAATGTTACGAACTATTTGAGGACCACACCTTTAAACAAGCTGATGTTCGGTTAAATACAACTGCAACAACAATGGCAAATACTACACTTCAAAACTAGTGCAAACTAGTATGTTGTTCGAGAAAACAACAAAGTGCACTCCCTCACCAAGTAAGCCAATTGGTAAAGCGAATTGAAACGGTGCAAGATGGAGGTTTGTATTTTTTGTACTATAACGAAATATATACATAAACAATAATAAAAAACTATAAAATATAAACCACAAAAGGTGATGAATGAATGAAAGAGAGAAATGGGGAAAGCAAGACGGAAGAAGTGAGATGTTGATATAAGAACCGAGCTGCCATTATATGCAACTATTTTCGGAGAGATTGAAATTTTTCATGGAGACAATCTTTAACTGAGCTTACGACGGAATCTTGCTCCGAAAAGTGTTAAGTGTATTAGAAATATGTATACTAGGGCGGGTCGATTTAAAAATCACCCATTGCTCTATAAAAATAATATTCTAGGGATCAAAATAAGATACTTTGCCGAAAGAACCATACCTCTGAAACGAGTTTTGATGTCCCCCAATTTGGGTCGAACCTTTGGGTAGGGGCAAATTTTGAAAAATTCCACTTTGACCCATTTAGAGTGCTCCAATCGAGTCCAAATGTATGACGGACCCCCACTAACTTTGGACGGCCGATCCACCCATGCCACTGGCACACCTCCTGGAACTCCCCTGGGGGGTTCCCCATACAATCATTTCAAAAAATCACCATTTTTGGTGATTTACATGAAAAAATCAGCAAAATTGCTATGTTTTTCTTTATTTTTATTTATTTATCTATAATAATATCTATTTTTTCTCTTAAGAAATTTATTTAGAACATATGTAAATGAAAAAAATGTCGTCGCCATAACAGCCTCTACATTTTCCGGTATAACCCGTTTGGAAACGCTAGCTAGCAATTGAACATGTCGTTCCGTTCCTTGAATGTGTGATGGAATTTTTTGGATCATTAAGCGGTGGATCATCTTGATTTAAATATTCTTTCAATGTATCGTACGGAATGCTTCGCGTGAATGGTGGTTCAAATACGATATTTATATCATTCAAATTGATCATTTCCGTATAACTTGTGCAATTAAAGTTTATATCTGGGGGCTTACTCTGTAAAGCGATGCGAAAGACAATGCGATTCGAAAGCCCAATGCGATGCGATAGGCAATTGATACTCTGTATTGCTTACGCATCACTAAGAATGTTGTTCACCTTTGCTTTTTTTTCTTTTTATGTAATAGTTGGCATTACTTCCAAAAATGTCAAAGTATAAACTATTGCTAGATTAGGGACGATATTAAAACAAATATGATAAATGCTAGTAACTCAACTTAATTAAAACGAACTATTTGCAAATTAATAAATCCAGTCTTTTATTTCATTGTAATAACGAAAATTAAATTTAAATAATTACAGATTAAATTTGTAGTTTTTAATTCTGTTTCTCGCAGTTATATAGTTATTTAACTTACATTTTCCAGTTTCTCAATTTTTGTTCATCAATTTTTTTTTATATAGAAATTTTTCCTTTTCAAAGGTTAGTCTCCGTTTTTCAAATTTATTTCTTTTTTTCAATGTTTTAAAAATGTTTTTTATATTAAAATTTATATGGTTTAACACTTTAATCGAGTTATTGTGGAATATAATTTGGTTTTCGACTTGTTTTTCAAGCAGAGTCTGCTGCTTTTTGCGCGGTGGGTACGTCACATTTGAACAATGTGGTAGTTCATTTTCTTGTGTATTAAGAGGAGTCTGCTGTTTTTTGTGAGGTGTGCATGCCACTTTGGAACATTGTGGTAGTTCTCTGTTTTGTGTATTTGGTTCGGGTCTGCATTTACCTCCGACATGCTGCTTGTAGCTGCACCGAATGACAAGGTACCACTCATTCTATTTATTGATTCCTCTATTGACAATAACTCACTCACTTGTTGCTCTAACTGTGATAAGGGTATGAAAAGTGAGGGACCACCTCCAGTTCCCGAAATATTATTTTTGTTTAGTCGCATTTTTGCCTTTAAGTGAATCTTATAGTCTGCCCAAACCTTTAATTGATTACATTTAATCACATTTATAATTTATCTGTGCAATTATTGGAATTACCTTTTTCCACCCCGCAATGTCGCGCAATGGTGGCCCAGCTGCGTTTAAATGGGAAACTAAATTTTTCCGTAAATTATTGGAGGTATTTTTGGCGTCTGGTGTTTTTAGTGATCCTTTCGATAAATCGGGATGCGCCTTCATGAAATCCACGAGAATTTCAAATTGCTTTGGTTGAGTTTGTTGTTTTATTTTCGGTGCTTCCCTGTAAATTTGTGCAAAATAGTTCATATGCACGGAGTTATATATTTTAGTAGCAACTAAAACAACTAATTTATATTTGAAACTTACATTTTCAAGCAATGCGACTTCTTTATACTTGTAGCACAAAAATTACGAATATAACGCATGTTTGACAATTGCTTTAGCAAAGCAGAGTACCGCTAATGCGAAAGGGAAAAACTGAATGCGAAAGGGAAAAACTAAATTCGAAAATTTCAAAATTTACTGGGATTGCCGAATTACAGAGTACCAAAATTGAAGATGCGAACATTTTCATATTCTTATCGCATTACAGAGTAAACCCCCTGGTTTTTTATAAACTCTAAGTTCCATTGGCTCGTCAACATCGGTTCGATAGCGAAGAATTTTCTTGATGGCACATTCGCGCTTTTCTTTCCTATCATCAAACAGCATTGATAGCAAGATATTTTCCGAATGCGCATAATATGAATTATGATTAATTACTTGATTGACAATTTTGCGTAAGCAAGGTTCTAGAAATCGTGACCAACCAATGAATTTAAAAAATAATGCACTGCCGTACACGACAGAGCTGTAATACATGATATTGAAGTACATCGGCACATAACATTTAATTATAAATTCAACCAGAATTCTTAAATTTGCATCGGGTCACAAGCATAGATCCAAGTCTTATCGCCAGTTATAATGCATTTCATGACACCCTGGTAGTCGAAAAGCATCGTTTCACACACTTCAACGCGACGCCTTTTTTCGAAAAAGTTCAATGATTTCGGTACCAGTCGAGATTTTACGCGCTTGAGGCCCAAAACATCCTTCAAAATGGTATTGGCTGAGCCTTTCGATATGCCAACTTCATTAGCAAGGTCTCTAATTGTTAATCGACGGTTTTTCAACACCAAATCTTTGATTTGTTGAACGTGAGCTTCGTCGGTTGAGGTTGATGGTCGCCCTGGACGCTCTTCGTCTTCGACACGTTCACGGCCGGCTTGGAACTCACTATACCACTTGTAAACATTTTTTTAGACATAGCCTCATCACCAAAGGCTTTCTGCACCATCCTCAACGTATCCGCAGCAGAAAATTGATTCCGTAAACAAAATTTAATGCAAATTCTTTGCTTAACAAATTTCGACATCGCAAAAAACGAAAAACTCATTTTTGGCAGCTCACAAAACGACATATATCTCAAACACTAATGAATATTTTGACATGAAATTTGACATACATGTGACTGACAGTACTACCAACCTAAAAAAAAATAATTCTTCAAATCGCGCAGTTTAAATTCAAATGTCCCCTTATTTTTTGGGCACAGAGTATATAACCCTATATCTATCTCCTGTAGTTTTAGGTGATACGTACAACCGTTAGGTGAACAAAACTATAATAATCTGAAGGTTGCTAGTGTATAAAAAGTATGAAAAATAGTAAAGCAAAATTATCTCTCCTTAACATAAGTGTTCATACATAGTATATATGATCATAATATCTCTTTACTTTTTTACTAACATTTTGTGCTTCAAATTGTAGTTTCAGAAAATTTAGAATTATGTATTGTTTTTTGAAGTAGAAATACTACGAAGCGTTAGAAGTTTGTAAACAATGTTTCGTTATTCTAAAACAAGCAAGAAACTCAGAAACCGCATACCTTGGTTTTAATTGCTTAACATATATAAAAGCTCTATCTTATCAGTAAAGCCATAGGATACCCTGATAACTACGAGAAGAGTTGGTAAAAATACTGTTTACTTAAAATTTCATACCCTCAATAACTACTGCTGAATTAGAATAATTGTTTACAAAGTCTCCATCATATTGATTTTTCCAATGTTGAAATTGCTAAAGCAAATAAAGCCAACATCTCCAAAATAAGTAAGTGAGCACAGTTTGAAGTTACTCTTATGACGTTTTCGTAAGTTTTGTAAAATTTTTTTGACAGTCAAAATAACTTGTAAAAATTAATTTTTGAGAATACTTTTTTACAAATTGAAATTTTAAATTTTAATTTTTTTGGCGTAAGGAATATCGAATGTACGCATATTTTTTTTAATGTGGGAAAAGTCATCCAATTACCTTTTTGACTTCACGAATACTGAATGTAACATTTTTAGCATTTGAACAGTTTCCCAATATTAAATTTATTTTCTTAATTTTCAGGATTTAACGACTTACGACTATTGAATTGTGTGGCTTTCCCAAATATTTAAATGATGAATGGTTTTAATGACAGAAATCGTCCGGGGAAAAGTTCGCATGAGAACGCTTTTTCTAGCGCGTTCAACAATTTAGGTCGAGATCCTAATAAGAATTATTCACATACATAAATACCCTAACTTTTCCATCTGCCACATAAATGCTTATTTACCAAATTTTGCAGCTCAATTCTTTCTGAAGCGTAGCGTGTTTTCAAGTACGTTGTCGATACGATTAGTTGTCAATACGTTACAGAAAAAATATAAAAAACCAACTAAAAAACCCATCACATACGCAGCCATTGTTTTCCCAGCAACTACTTCGGCAGAGTATATCCTAAAAGACTAACATTACAAAATTGCTACTACCCTTGCTGCTTGCAAGATTCTAGCTACACACGGTTCCGGTGTTGCCTCGCCGACCTGAGACATTGCCTCGGTCGCTGCCACCGCAAGTTTTGCTGAGTCATGTTCACGTCTTCTAAAGCATTAAAAATTCAACATGAAGCAATGTTACGAACTATTTGAGGACCACACCTTTAAACAAGCTGATGTTCGGTTAAATACAACTGCAACAACAATGGCAAATACTACACTTCAAAACTAGTGCAAACTAGTATGTTGTTCGAGAAAACAACAAAGTGCACTCCCTCAGCCCGCAAGCCAATCGGTAAAGCGAATTGAAACGGTGCAAGATGGAGGTTTGTATTTTTTGTAGTATAACGAAATATATAAACAATAATAAAAAACTATAAAATATAAACCACACAAGCTGATGAATGAATGAAAGAGAGAAATGGGGAAAGCAAGACGGAAGAAGTGAGATGTTGATATAAGAACCGAGCTGCCATTATATGCAACTATTTTCGGAGAGATTGAAATTTTTCATGGAGACAATCTTTAACTGAGCTTACGACGGAATCTTGCTCCGAAAAGTGTTAAGTGTATTAGAAATATGTATACTAGGGCGGGTCGATTTAAAAATCACCCATTGCTCTATAAAAATAATATTCTAGGGATCAAAATAAGATACTTTGCCGAAAGAACCATACCTCTGAAACGAGTTTTGATGTCCCCCAATTTGGGTCGAACCTTTGGGTAGGGGCAAATTTTGAAAAATCCCACTTTGACCCATTTAGAGTGCTCCAATCGAGTCCAAATGTATGACGGACCCCCACTAACTTTGGACGGCCGATCCACCCATGCCACTGGCACACCTCCTGGAACTGCCCTGGGGGGTTCCCCATACAATCATTTCAAAAAATCACCATTTTTGGCCTTTACATGAAAAAATCAGCTAAATGGCTTTGTTTTTTTTTATGTTTATTTATTTATCTATAATAATATCTATTTTTTCTCTTAAGAAATTTATTTAGTCAGAACATATGTAAATGAAAAAAATGTCGTCGCCATAACAGCCTCTACATTTTCCGGTATAACCCGTTTGGAAACGCTAGCTAGCAATTGAACATGTCGTTCCGTTCCTTGAATGTGTGATGGAATTTTTGGATCATTAAGCGGTGGATCATCTTGATTTAAATATTCTTTCAATGTATCGTACGGAATGCTTCGCGTGAATGGTGGTTCAAATACGATATTTATATCATTCAAATTGATCATTTCCGTATAACTTGTGCAATTAAAGTTTATATCTGGGGGCTTACTCTGTAAAGCGATGCGAAAGACAATGCGATTCGAAAGCCCAATGCGATGCGATAGGCAATTGATACTCTGTATTGCTTACGCATCACTAAGAATGTTGTTCACCTTTGCTTTTTTTTCTTTTTATGTAATAGTTGGCATTACTTCCAAAAATGTCAAAGTATAAACTATTGCTAGATTAGGGACGATATTAAAACAAATATGATAAATGCTAGTAACTCAACTTAATTAAAACGAACTATTTGCAAATTAATAAATCCAGTCTTTTATTTCATTGTAATAACGAAAATTAAATTTAAATAATTACAGATTAAATTTGTAGTTTTTAATTCTGTTTCTCGCAGTTATATAGTTATTTAACTTACATTTTCCAGTTTCTCAATTTTTGTTCATCAATTTTTTGTTTATATAGAAATTTTTCCTTTTCAAAGGTTAGTCTCCGTTTTTCAAATTTATTTCTTTTTTTCAATGTTTTAAAAATGTTTTTTATATTAAAATTTATATGGTTTAACACTTTAATCGAGTTATTGTGGAATATAATTTGGTTTTCGACTTGTTTTTCAAGCAGAGTCTGCTGCTTTTTGCGCGGTGGGTACGTCACATTTGAACAATGTGGTAGTTCATTTTCTTGTGTATTAAGAGGAGTCTGCTGTTTTTTGTGAGGTGTGCATGCCACTTTGGAACATTGTGGTAGTTCTCTGTTTTGTGTATTTGGTTCGGGTCTGCATTTACCTCCGACATGCTGCTTGTAGCTGCACCGAATGACAAGGTACCACTCATTCTATTTATTGATTCCTCTATTGACAATAACTCACTCACTTGTTGCTCTAACTGTGATAAGGGTATGAAAAGTGAGGGACCACCTCCAGTTCCCGAAATATTATTTTTGTTTTGTCGTATTTTTGCCTTTAAGTGAATCTTATAGTCTGCCCAAACCTTTAATTGATTACATTTAATCACATTTATAATTTATCTGTGCAATTATTGGAATTACCTTTTTCCACCCCGCAATGTCGCGCAATGGTGGCCCAGCTGCGTTTAAATGGGAAACTAAATTTTTCCGTAAATTATTGGAGGTATTTTTGGCGTCTGGTGTTTTTAGTGATCCTTTCGATAAATCGGGATGCGCCTTCATGAAATCCACGAGAATTTCAAATTGCTTTGGTTGAGTTTGTTGTTTTATTTTCGGTGCTTCCCTGTAAATTTGTGCAAAATAGTTCATATGCACGGAGTTATATATTTTAGTAGCAACTAAAACAACTAATTTATATTTGAAACTTACATTTTCAAGCAATGCGACTTCTTTTTATACTTGTAGCACAAAAATTACGAATATAACGCATGTTTGACAATTGCTTTAGCAAAGCAGAGTACCGCTAATGCGAAAGGGAAAAACTGAATGCGAAAGGGAAAAACTAAATTCGAAAATTTCAAAATTTACTGGGATTGCCGAATTACAGAGTACCAAAATTGAAGATGCGAACATTTTCATATTCTTATCGCATTACAGAGTAACCCCCCTGGTTTTTTATAAACTCTAAGTTCCATTGGCTCGTCAACATCGGTTCGATAGCGAAGAATTTTCTTGATGGCACATTCGCGCTTTTCTTTCCTATCATCAAACAGCATTGATAGCAAGATATTTTCCGAATGCGCATAATATGAATTATGATTAATTACTTGATTGACAATTTTGCGTAAGCAAGGTTCTAGAAATCGTGACCAACCAATGAATTTAAAAAATAATGCACTGCCGTACACGACAGAGCTGTAATACATGATATTGAAGTACATTGGCACATAACATTTAATTATAAATTCAACCAGAATTCTTAAATTTGCATCTGGATTTTCCGTTGTCACATATAATCGCAATAATCTAGCGGCCTTGGTGAGCCACCGAGAATGTACAATTTTCCCTGGTTTGATGTTAGCCAGATCCACCGGAACCACGCCGCTAGAAATTGCATGGGCCATGTCGTATAAGTACTTCGAATCGGTGGAAAATTCTTTTTCTCTGCGAACTTTCGATTTATCCATGATGAGAGGTTTCCCATGCTTATCTTTAACTTTAAAATCTTGCAAAAAAGCGGTTCCCAATGCTGATGCTACTCTGTCAGGCACACCAAATCTGTCACTTACCAAGGCAAAGTTAAAACAATCGTATCTCTCTGTGTATTGTGAACCAGAGATCAGCAAAAATCACATTTTTCTTGATTTCATCATACAACAAAATTTTTACTCACATTTAATCATGTAACAAAACTCTGCATTGAAGAAAATCACACTCAAGTTGTCGAACACGTCTTTCGGATATTTATGAGTGGATTGATCGAACATGTTTGTGTAAATTCACTTGTTTGAGCGAAAGTAAGTTTGATTTGAGTAACATCAACCCATTTGATTTTATTCAGTTTGTTGTGCAGAAGCATACATTTAACATCGTGCAAAATGTCGGACGATCAAACTTTTATTTTAAAACAAATTTTTAAAAAAGTTTACACATTGACGCCACGACGCAAAGGCAGAAGTGTTATATGGAGTATATTATCCGAAATAATTAAAGAGGATGGAAATATTTTGGAGGGATTTGTTTACTGCCGTTCATGTTCAAAACTTCTTAAATATTTGCCAAAACAAACGTCCAATTTATGCCGTCATAAGTGCTGCCAATCACTGAAAGAATTGAAGTGTCTAAAAAGTGTTGCACCAGAAGATAAAACGACCGCCATTGACAATTGTGTAACGTGGATTACAGAAGATTTTCAGCCATTCACAGCTATTAAGGGATCTGGCTTCTTAAAGCTCGCAAAGTTTTTAATTAAAATTGCAGCCAAATATGGAGAAGATGTCGATATTGAAGATCTGCTCCCTGATCCATCAACACTTTCTCGTACAACACAGAAGCTAGCAGATAATAAGAGAAAAGAAATTAAAAATGAGATATCTGATATAATAAACTGCGGAGGAGCCACTGCTACAATGGACTTGTGGACGGATAATTATGTACACAGAAATTTTTTGGGAGTTACATTGGATTATCAAAAAAGTTTGAAATTATACGACATAGTTTTGGGTATTAAATCCATGGATTTCGAGCGTTCAACTGGTGCTAACATTTGGAGTAAACTGACGACTTGTTTGGTGACTTTGGAATAAGTAATATAGATGACATTAAATTCGTAACAGATAGAGGATTAAACATTGTAAAAGCCTTGGAGAATAAAATTCGTTTAAACTGCAGCTCCCATTTGTTTTCAAATGTATTGGAATACTCCTTTAAGGAAACTACAGAGCTGCGAGACCTTGTTGAGGCGTGCAAGAGGATCGTTAAATACTTCAAAAAAGCCAATTTGCAGCACCAGTTGCAAACTTCTTTAAAAAACGAATGCCCCACCCGTTGGAATTCGAATTTTACTATGTTCAAGTCAATAGTAGACAATTGGTTCCAAATTAACGAAATACTCAAAGAGAAAGAAGAAAGCCAACGATTGTTGTTGATAAATATTTCAACGCTTAAAGAGCTTGTTGACTTGTGCAGTGATTTTGAAATAATATTTAAAAAATTACAACTTTGCAGTTCTCCATCATTGTGTTTCGTTATACCAGCAATTCAAAAAGTTAAGAGTGTGTGTATGCCTAAAGATACTGCTATAGTATCATTGAAGAAAAAAATTACTCAAAACGTTGAAAAAATGTGGGATGTAAATGTGGGTTTATGGCAAAAAACTGCTTTGTTTTTATATCCACCAGCTTTGAGTACACAGCAAACCGATTTAAATGATATTAAGAATTTTTGCGTTTCCTTAATTGAAAATTTACTTAAAATTACCCCCACATCATCACCATCTCATTCTATCCCAACTAGTCCGTGCACACCTTGTTCTGATTCCGTTGCGCAATTTTCATTTACTCAAAACAGTATTTCAATAGACTTGGACACTGAATCTACAAATCAACCGTCATATAAAAAAGAGGTTCAATTTTTTTCCCCCGACATATTTAAAAAAGGAACACAGAATACCACGAAGACACCAATAGAGGAGATAGATAGATACTGCAAGGAAAATGTAGAAATAACTGACGATTTTAATGTTCTCAAAAGGTGGAAATCAAATGAAAAGTTCTATCCATATTTATCTAAAGTCGCACTACAAGTCCATTCAATTCCTGCCAGTAGTGCAGCTGCTGAACGAGCTTTTTCTTTGGCAGGCAACGTAATAACCGAGAAGAGAAGCAGACTTGGGCCAAAATCGATAGACAGCTTGTTATTTTTGCAATCATATTTCAAAAATTTTAAAAATTAAAAGTATTGTTTTCATTTTTTTTTATTTTTTAATACTTATTTAAGAAAATATGAATTAAATTTTTTTCTTTATATATTTTATTTTTATTTTCCTTTCATAAATAACATATTAGTTTAAGTAGTATTTATGTATATAGATATGTGTGTATGAAAATAAATATAATTTTTATTGTAAATTTTACTGTAAAGAATTAATATTCCTTCTTTCCCACCTCAGTTTGCTTTTTCCGTCATCCAGTTTGTCTACCGGCATAAAAATCAAAACATTCATTTGTGCCTTTTTTGAGTTTATTCCCCATCACAAAAAATCATTTTGAGTTGAACGAACAAGTACCCAACTTGAGTGATTTCAGGCGATCGTTTATTAAATGACCGAGCGCACACGAACCGCATGGCTTAAGTGAATTAAAATCAACATTGAATATGAGTGTTCGAACAAGTTCGATCGAATGAGCGTAAAGGCTGATATTTCTACGCAATGATTGCGTATGAGCATTTTACAATCACCCGTTGCTGATCTCTGTTGTGAACTTGTGCTTCTATCCATATCTTCTTGAACCGGTGGCGGTGCGTATGTTGAATCATCGGGGTCTTGATATGTTGGCATTGATGACATAGACGTTGCTCCTTGCTCTTCAGTTTCCATCATAAATGCATTCATTGTTAGTCTTCTCTGATTATGTTGATCGTGCATGAACTCTTTGAGGCCTTCGGGAACCCAGCCGCATGCACATGGAGCTGCCTTCAAATCGCATTTACATGTTCCAATGTAAAAAATTGTTTCAAGAGATTTTTCATACTCTGTAAATTGTTGGGTGTTGTTTCTTCTCTTGATTTGCTCTTGGTACTTATCAAGCAATTTATTCAATTTATTACATACACTTTTTTCAGCATTATTTCCATACCAAGTTTTTCCCAAATTCCAATCAACTTATCTTGTACTTGAATAGTGAATGATTTATGGGAAAACTTTTTTTGTTCTGTTTTAGCACGTTCGCTTAAGTAAAAATAATATCTCAAGATATCCAGATGGGTTGGTAAATTAAGATTAGTCAAATCAGTAGACACACCAAAAACAGTAACATCATGCTTGGGTATATGACTCATTGGGTTTTCGATAGTTGTTGATGTAGTTGTTTCATCTTGCGGTGTAGAGGATGGCGGATTTATTGCAAACTTTTTGAGGTAATAAGAATGAAATGGTAATTGTAAAGTAAGACGCGTAGGGTTTCGGTTGTTAAATAGAACTCAGCTCTGGTTGCCCAGAGCTCCTTTATTTATAGCATCTTAACACTAATCTACTGTACATAGCGACAGTATGTACACATATCTTAAGCATAAGTGTTTTCAAGGGCAAACACAATTGTCTATTGTTAGTTTAAAATCATTTGCGATCTTCAGGGCAAACATAATTGTTTCTTGTCTATTGTTAGTTTAAGATCATCACTTAAATTAATTTTTATACTCTCGCAACAATGTTGCTAAGGAGAGTATTATAGTTTTGTTCACATAACGGTTGTTTGTAAGTCCTAAAACTAAAAGAGTCAGATATAGGGTTATATATACCAAAGTGATCAGGGCGACGAGTAGAGTCGAAATCCGGATGTCTGTCTGTCCGTCCGTCCGTGCAAGCTGTAACTTGAGTAAAAATTGAGATATCATGATGAAACTTGGTACACGTATTCCTTGGCTCCATAAAAAGGTTAAGTTCGAAGATGGGCAAAATCGGCCTACTGCCACGCCCACAAAATGGCGGAAACCGAAAACCTATAAAGTGTCTTAACTAAGCCATAAATAAAGATAATAAAGTGAAATTTCGCACAAGGGATTGCATTGGGGAGGGGCATATATTTGGGCGCTAATTTTTTTATCTCGAAACTACTATAGCTATGTCAACCCAACTCTACAGAGTCGTTTTCTTCAGGCATTCCCATATACAGTTCAATAATGGAAGAAATCGGATAATAACCACGCCCACCTCCCATACAAATGTTATGTTGAAAATCACTAAAAGTGCGTTAACGGACTAACAAAAAACGTCAGAAACACTAAATTTTACGGAAGAAATGGCAGAAGGAAGCTGCACCCAGGCTTTTTTTTTAAAATTGAAAATGAGCGTGGCCTCGCCCACTTATGGACCAAAAACCATATCTCAGGAACTACTAGACCGATTTCAATGATTTTCGGTATATAATATTTTCTTAACACCCTGATGGCATGTACGAGATACCCCCAGGGGAGTTCCAGGGGGTGTGCCACTGGCATGGGTGGATCGGCCGTCCAAAGTTAGTGGGGGTCGGTCATACATTTGGACTCGATTGGAGCACTCTAAATGGGTCAAACAGGGCTTTTTCAAAATTTACCCCTTCCAAAAAGTTCGACCCAAATTGGGGGACATCAAAATTCGTTTCAGAGGTATGGTTCCTTCGGCAAAGTAACTTATTTTGATCCCTAGAATATGATTTTCATAGAGCAATGGGCGATTTTTTTGCCTCCCCACAAATCGACCCGGCCTAATGTATACCCTAACTAAAATATATTTAGTTTATATACGTAAAGAAGGTTGTAGCACCTAGTAAATGTCGGAGAATTCACGACGCTAATCACCGTGGCTGAGTCGATTTAGTTATATCCGCCTGCCAGCACGAGTATATACGCAAACTAGTCCTTCAGTTTTGAGATATTGATAGGATATTTTGCACACATTAATTTCTATTCAAGAAGCTGCTCATTTGTCGGAACCGCCGACATTGGACCACTAGAGCATAAAGCTGCCATACAAACTGAACAATCGGAATCAAGTTCTTGTTCGCAAATCTTCTTTAGTTGACAAGATGTCTTCACGAAAGTCGTGTCATTTTCGATGCGATGTCGACAAGCCTAAGTAAATACATACTATAAATGAGTCTAAAAGCAACTGCGATCAAAACTCAACATTTTTCAGAACCGCATGGTATACCGTTTAGAAGGATAGATCTTCTTTCTGACTGATCCTAACATTTTTCTTGATAGAACAGCAATGCGACTCTAGGTGCAGTGCTTTATTATTATCCGCGGACGGAGATGATGTTGTGAAAGCATTCATTAAAAAGATTAGACCTTATGTCGATGGTTGTCCGAAAAGATTCTTATGTAAACGCAACTTAATAAGGTATAATGAGTAATAGGACTGATTTTCTTCCGCCGCGACTGTACTTCGGAGAGAGCGCGCACCGAATGGATTCGGTAGAGGGCGTTCCTAACTAATGAATGAGCGGCTAGTCAGTTGTCTTCGTCAGTTGTGTTTCTGTGAGTGGTGCAGGCCGAAAGTGCAGGGTTTGTCTGAGCAGAGGTACGCGATTAAATTCTGTGTGATACTTGGTAAATCTGCGACAGAGACGTTTGATATGATCAAATAGGCTTACACAGATTTTGCTTTAGCAAGAAGTGGTGTGTTTCGGTGGCACCAGGCTATTTTGGGGGACCAAGAAGAGGTCGCTGATGAAGACTGTGCTGCGAGACCTGCGACTTCGACAAACACCGACAATATGACTCTTGTGCGCAAAGTTTTGAACTCAGACCGTCGACTAGGTATTCGTTTAATTGCCCAGATTTTAAATTTATCAAAATTTGTGGTTCATGACATTGTGACGGAGATGGTCCAAAAAGTGCTCACTGACGACCAGACATTGCGGCGAGTAAAAGTGTGCCAACTTTGAATAACGTAAGCACAGTTAACGAGTAATGGATCCTGAGACCAAGAGGCATTTTGACAGAGGGGATCCAAGCAGCATGCACCTCAGCTCTCAAGGCTATTCCGGAGAATGCCTTCCGTGACGTCTTCAATGCTTAAAATCGCGCTGGCAGCGCTGCATCAACGCAGAAGGAGCCTATTTTGAAAGTTTTTAAAGAATTGTAACGATTGGTTCCATAAATTGATTCCAGCAGAAAAGAGCTTCCCGAAATAGTTTTGGATTGGATTGGATAAATTGTTAATAAAATTGACTCCACTAACAAAATTTTCAATCTATTATAATGTCTACGAGTATAAGAAACCAAACCCTCAGTGACTCACGCCCGATTAGTTGATCTCAATCACTCAACCCTCATCAGATAGGCGCTACTACCGACTAGTGGCTTTACTTATTGAACCATTTTGAACATCAGTTTAAAAGTACGCTGCAAATATTTGTATTATGAGGTTTTATTATATACTCTTGGAAACCCTGCTGGCGGGTCCTTTTTACTATTGTATCTAAACATATAAGCGCCAATTTCCAGATAAGTGTCATCAGCACTCATTGCAGCTTGAGATTCAATTGATTGTGACGCAATTTAATTTTGTCACCAGCAGCTGAAAGACCGACAGACTCATGCGAGCACTACTGACTACTGGAAAACCTAACCCTCAATAAATACACAAATAAAAAAATAAAAGCCACTACCTGCATTTCACGTGTGTATCCAACTATGGAAACATAGCATTTATATAGTGCATACATAGAGCATGAGGTGAAATAAGTGCTGCTACGGCAACTATTCATGCTGCAATGATGCGGCATAAACGCATTAACTCAGTGAATGGAGTAAATGACAAATCTTTGTGCCAGGTGAGTAGCATTTTTACCGCAACAAAGTTTAGTGGTGTTGACTTTCAAACAGGTTTAAGTATGGAGAGCACTAACTTAAGTATATCAAATGACGTAAATGCGAGGGAAATAAGCTAGATATAGGTAATAATAATACCCAACGGTTATCTCATCCCGCACAAGCGACGCGAGGGGTGCAATCCGCAAACGAGCGGAATTAGCCGAGTCATAACAGGCAAGAGAGTTATAAGTGTTGCGATCTTAAGTTACTCAGCTACAAAAACAAAAATTTCAACAGCCAAAATTAAGAATTAGATTAAAGTAAGTTTATTATTTTAAAATGTTACGACTAACGAGTGTAGGAAGATTAATAAGTTTTAAACGGTTAGTATTAGGGGAAAGATTTAAAGCGGAATGCCCATGCAAATAACTTAAGGCAAAAAGTAAAAAATGTTTTTGAACGGACTCTAACTTTTCCCAATGGACTTGATAACTAGGCTCAACGTCATGTCATTTCTAACACACTAAGAAACTACGTTGCAATTAACGTCTTCCGCCATTTGAAGTATATGATTTAAAAAGTTTTACATCATCAGCATATAATAAAACTTTTGAATACTTAATAACAAATGACACACCATTAACATATAACAAGAAGAGAATTGGACTAATAAGGCTATCTTGAGGAACGCCTGAAGGATCATTGATTATGTCAGAAAAATAAATCATTAAATGTGACTGGTTGAAATACTAAGACAAGAAGCAACTCATTTTAGAAATAATAGCAGGTTCGTCCTGTTATCAACAAGTCCCAAATCAAAAAGAAGAGAAAGTCAAGCATTTCCCATTAACGATTTCCCAAGTCATCATCCGTCCACAAAATATTATCCAAGATATTTATTGCTAAGTGCAACGAACTCTCAAAACCCCAAAAGAAAATACTCGTGCTTTACTGTGCACAAAGCGTTAGAAAATACTAGCAGCGAAATAATTAATCTATCGGAACTTAGAGACGGAAAACTATTATTACTAGTAAAAAACACCAACATAGCTCAAAAACCCATAACAACGAAAACTTTATATGACATATGTGATGTAGAAATAAAACTCCACAACAACCATAACGACGATGAAATCATTGAACATTTAAAAAAGCAGGGAGCTGAATCAATTTTCAAATTCTCTAAATCTTCTTCTTCTTTCTATTTGGCGTAGACACCGCTTACGATATTATAGCCGAGTTAACAACAGCGCGCCAGTCGTTTCTTCCTTTCGCTACATGGCGCCAATTGGATATTCCAAGCGAAGCCAGGTCCTTCTCCACTTGGTCCTTTCAATGGAGTGGAGGTCTTCCTCTTCCTCTGCTTCCCCCGGCGGGTACTGCGTCGAATGGAATGCTTTCGTCCATCCGGACAACATGACCTAGCCAGCGTAGCCGCTGTCTTTTAATTCGCTGAAATATGTCAATGGCGTCGTATATCTCGTACAGCTCATAGTTCCATCGATTGCGATATTCGCCGTGGCTTTGCTTCTCAATTGCCTACTCAGTCCGAAGTAGCACCTGTTGGCAAGAGTTATCCTGCGTTGGATTTCCAGGCTGACATTGTTGGTGGTGTTAATACTGATTCCTAAATAGACGAAATTATCTACAACTTCAAAGTTATGACTGTCAACAGTAACATGAGAGCCAAGCCGAGGGTGCGACGACTGTTTGTTTGATGACAGGAGATATTTTGTCTTGCCCTCGTTCACTGCCAGACCTATTTTCTGTGCTTCCTTGTCCAGCCTGGAGAAAGCAGAACTAACGGCGCGGGTGTTGAGGCCGATGACTTCAATATCATCGGCATACGCCAGCAGCTGTACGCTCTTATAGAAAATGGTACCTTCTCTATTTAGTTCTGCAGCTCGAACTATTTTCTCCAGAAGCAGGTTGAAGAAGTCGCACGATAGGGAGTCGCCTTGTCTGAAACCTGGTTTGGTATCGAACGGCTCGCAGAGGTCCTTCCCGATTCTGACGGAGCTTTTCGTATTCACACGACAGTTTACACAGCCGTATTAGTTTCGCGGGGATACCAAATTCAGACATCGCGGCATAGAGGCAGCTCCTTTTTGTGCTGTCGAAAGCAGCTTTGAAATCGACGAATAGGTGGTGTGTGTCGATTCTGCTTTCACGGGTCTTTTCCAAGATTTGGCGCATGGTGAATATCTGGTCGGTTGTTGATTTTTCCGGTCTAAAGCTACACTGATAAGGTCCAATCAGATTGTTGACGGTGGGCTTTAATCTTTCACACAATATGCTCCATAGAACCTTATATGCGATGTTGAGGAGGCTAATCCCACGGTAGTTGGTGCAGATTGTAGGGTCTCCTTTTTTATGGATTGGGCATAGCACACTTAAATTCCAATCGTCTTACGTACGATCATATTCCACAGAGAAGCTGATGCATGGTCCTTATCAGTTTTTCGCCGTCGTGTTTGAATAGCTCGTCCGGTAATCCATTGGCCCCCGTCGCTTTGTTGTTCTTCAGGCGGGTAATTGCTATTCGAACTTCTTCATGGTCGGGCAATGGAACGTCTGCTCCATCGTCATCGATTGGGGAATCGGGTTCGCCTTCTCCTGGCGTTGTGCGTTCACTACCATTCAACAGGCTGGAGAAGTGTTCCCTCCATAACTTAAGTATGCTCTGGGCATCGGTGACCAGATCACCTTTGGGGGTTCCACAAGATTATGCTCAGGTTCCTTCTGTAAGCTGCCGCGTTTTTTAGTAGAATTTTCAAGCATTACCCCTGTCGGCCAGCTTATCAAGCTTTTCGTACTCACGCATTTCGGCCTCTTTCTTTTTCTGTCTGCAAATGCGTCTTGCTTCCCTCTTCAACTCTCAGTATCTATCCCATACCGCAAGTGTTGTGGCACTCCTCGTCGAGTTGTTGACGAGTGCTCTTAGAGAGCGGGAGTGCAAGTCGAGTAGCAAATTGTTCGGCTGTCTGTTGTGATTGCAGCTTCTCGACGTCGAACCTTCCTTGTGGTTGTTGACGTGCGTTTTTTGGTGCACAGAGGTGGGTGCGACAAGATAGTGGTCCGAGTGGATGTTAGGACCTCGGAGCGCACGCACATCTAAAACACTGGAGACGTGTCTTTCGTCTATCACAACATGATCGATCTGGTTGGTGGCTTTTCGATCCGGAGACAGCCAGGTAGCCTGATGTATCTTCTTGTGCTGGAATCTAGTCCCACTGATAACCATATTTTGGGCCCCGGCGAAGTCAATCAGCCTCAACCCATTTGGGTATGTTTCGTCGTGGAGGCTGAATTTACCGACCGTAGTGCCAAAGATACCTTCTTTGCCCACCCTGGCGTTTAAGTCGCCAGGAACGATTTTGACATCGTGGCGGGGGCAGCTCCCATAAGCGGGCTCCAAGCGCTCATAGAAGGCATCTTTGGTCACATCGTCCTTCTCTTCCGTCGGGGCGTGGGCGCAAATCAGCGATATGTTGAAGAACTTCGCTTTGATGCGGATTGCGGCTAGACGCTCATTCACCGGAGTGAATGATAGTACTCGGCGACGGAGTCTCTCTCCCACCACGAATCCAACACCAAACTTGCACTCCTATATATGGCCACTGTAGTAAATGTCACAAGGACCTACTCGTCTCTGTCCTTGTCCCGTGCATCGCATTCCTTGGACGGCGGTGATATCAGCCTTAATTTTTGCGAGGAGATCAACCAGCTGGGCAGCGGCACCTTCCCAATTAAGGGTCCGGACATTCCAGGTGCATGCCCTGATATCGTGGTCCATATTTCGTTTGTCATGGTCGTCATCAAAAGGGGGGTTTCTCTTTCGAAGCTTGCTGTTCCTTTTCATTGGTGGTGTTTTTTACGTGGCGGGTTCCTAACCCAGCGCACAACCCTATGTGGGGTTTTGCCTTCTAACTTTAGCTCGCCTACTTGGTCAAAGACCGGAAGTTGTGAGCTGCTTGAGCCATGTGTAAAAGAATCGTTTCTTGCCACTCCCAAGTGAATGACGATCAGAGAACTTTCCTCACTTGCGTGAACTTCTACACATGACTCCAATTCCCTAGATACATTAACCCAAAACCTGGCTTTTGGTAAATATCACCTACCTGAAAAAATTTAAGTGTCATAGTACACAGCCATACTATCTTAATCCTATGAGGTGCAAAAGCTGCCAACTTTTAGGTTATACAACAAATCGATGTACTAAAGCCCTGTTTGCGACAAGTGCGCCCTTACCAACTCTCCCCTTATACTCGTTCCTTTTGCATTAACTGTTCAGGTAATCACTTATCTTGTGACAAAATTGTCCCAAATTTATACAATTGAAACCAATGACAATAACCATAAAAACAGACAAAAAGTACTCTATGCGAGAGGCAATAAAAGTACAAAAAACTCAGTTTACCCCTACACTCAGTGGAAACTCGCTACATTCGCTAGTATAACAAAAAATACTACCAACAACTTAAAAAAAAAATTTAAAAATTCTCATAAGTTCCTTCTACAGAAAATATTTCTTCTATTACAAACAACAAATCTACCAACAATATGTATAACGAAACACAAGAAAAAGAAATACACGAAAACAATTACACCACAGCAAATACAATAACAATGATCTCATCATTGCTTTCACACCTTACAGCTCCTATACTAACAACACCAACAATATACTCACCTCAAGCTACAATATTCCTCTCTCTCACAATAGATAATGAAGTTATAGAGTAAATAATGTGAATTTTACAGTGGAATATAAATGGCCTACTTAATAACTGCCCGATTTAAATATACTTATTATTGAATTTTGTCCTGAAATTATTTCACTCCAAGAAACCTATATCCCTTAAAATAAAAAGGCTATTTCCATAACAGTACACAAAGCTTATACGCCAAGCAAGGAAAAAGTTTTCGTCAAGAAATCTGTAATTCACAAACAAATTTCAATCGTAAGCAACATTTCTTGCTTAGCTATTGAAATAGAAATTGGATTGCTTTAGAGGCTTAAAAAATCGATTTTTTAAGGATTTTTTTGGGAGAGAAAGAAATAATTGATTAAATCGAAATTTCTGGGTTTAAAGTTGCATATTTAGACATACTCCTTAAATTTTTTGAATACGAAATCTTTGATATTCTGCCTTTGGGAAGCAATGGCATGATGCATCTCGCATGAGAATTTGTCGGACGGCGGGCAAGATACAGGTCGCAATTTCTATCGGAAACAAAAAATTCAAAGAGACTCATATTTATTAATAACATATTTTCTAGTTAAACCAAAAAGATTCGAAAAAAAAATTAAAACTCAGAAATTTTTTTAAAATTAAAAAAAAGTGGTTTTTGACCAAAAAAGTTTTACTTTATGTTGTTTAAAAATATGTTCAAACTTGACTTTTCTGAGTGTTTTTTTAGTTTAAATAAAAGATAATTTAATTTCAAGGATAATAGTCTTTGCTCCAATTCCATACGACTTTTAGTTTTTTTCTATCCAGATTAAGAAAAATCGTAAAAACGTAAAACCGAGAAAATACGCGTAAAAGTTTTCGCTCGCTCGTTCTTTCGATCACTATTTCCCTTCTAGCTTCGACAATATTTCGAATTCCAATCTGTAACTTTGGGGACATATTCTTAAATAATTTTTAAAAACATTTAAGCAAAAAAAAAAGCATTTAATTTTTTGAAGCTTCTAAAGCAGGTTCCCCCCTTAAATTTACAATTAATCATTGCTACGTACCACCTCATCAATATTTTACTTGTAGAGAACTCGGCAGTATAATAAATGAGATTACCACTCGAATTATCATAATGGGAGACTCCAATGCATGGAATCCACTGTGGGGATCATAGACAGTGAATAAAAGAGGCGAAATCATCGAAAATTTAATTATTTCAAGTGATCTTATCGTGCTAAACGATGGTAAAGCATCATCCATAATAGCACCCAAACTCTCTTCCCATATAATCGATGACCTCCACAGTAGTGATCACCTGCCCTTAGTCGCATCCCTCTACATCCCTAAATCATACAAAGTTAAGCCAAGGTCCAAATTTCTAACCGAAAAGGCAGACTGCGAAAAATTCACTAATATTTCAGGAAGTTTATCCCATACTAGGAGCTCTCAAGAAAACGCAAATGTTGAAGCATCTGCTAATAAAACTATTATTCATTTTGCAGCTCATTTAACCATTCCTCAGAATAATACCCAAAGGTTTTCACCAAAATCACCTCAAAAAAAACATTCAACCACAAAAGAAATGACGCTAATTTAATTGAATATAAAAAGGTTAATTCAAACTTTAGAAATGATTAAAGGTTGGCTAAAAGGCAACCATTGGAAAAATTAACAGCTAATATAAATCCAACTACGAAGCCGAAACAAATATGGTCCGATATAAAAATGCTAACAGGATCCACGCACCGATTTAGTATATTCCATATTAACACGCTTGCAGGACCTACTTACACATCTCAAGAAATCGCGGAAAAATTTGCAGAAACCTGGTTATCATATTCCTCTGAAACAAAATTTCCTCCTACATTTAACGCAATTAAAAAACGAATAGAAAATGAAACCTACTCTAACTCGTCACCTTCTACAAATGCACTTCTCATTGACGCCGATATTTCACTTAACGAATTCGATAGGACACTTTCGACTCTAAAAGAAACAACACCCGGTGCAGACAAAGTGTCCTATTCCATATGTGCGAATAAATGCTACTCACAGGTTTTTAAATTAAACAATGGTATATCCCAGGGTTCACCACTCACGAAAACTCTCTTCATCATTGCGTAAAACATAAACAACTTAATACAAGTTAAACATGCATTTTTCAAAATTTTAAGTGATGTCAACAAATAGTGCGAAATATCAGATGTAAAAATTTCATTAAACAAAAGGTCCACATTTCATATTTGTAGAAAACGTAATTGCTCATTTCCCATCTTATCTTTTTTAAATACACAAATTCCCCATACTCATAGCTTTAAAATTATAGGCTTAATATTTGACATAAATCTTTCTTATAAAGAACATTTTAAATATATTCGATTAAACTTATTTCTAAGACTAAACCTTATAAAGTGCTTATCATCAAAAAATTATTTGTGTCACCCAAACACTCTCATTACTGTAACAAGAGCATTATTGTCATCAAAAATTTACTATGTACTAGTAATACAAGAGCACTGTATCGAAACTCATATCAAACTCTTAAATGCACCTTACCATGCGGCAGCGAGAAGGGGTATTCGTGCCTTCCCAACATCACCAATCAAATCTATTTTAAAAGAATCCGGGTTACCACATATTCTGCAAAGGACCACACATAACACACATTTCCGAAATTGCTTCTATGCAGAAACGAATTAACACTCATGAATGTAAATATCACCCTCCAGTGTCCACGCAAATACAATAAACACACAACCATAATGCGTTGTCTAACCATTTCCAAGCAACTCGGGATAATTACGACCCCACAGTGGTTGAACCTTCAATAATTCCGCCTTCCATGACATTACCTTCAAGTTGTATCAGCGTTCAGTTATACAAAAAAACTATTCAACCACATAGAGATGATTGGGAGTTTATATTTACAGACGGATCTAAAAGTGATACCCCCACCTCACTTACTTTGACTAACAAGAACGTTGTCACCATACGGTTCGTTTCGCCGCTTATGTTATTATTTGCAGCGACACTAAAACCGCCATAGACGCAATTTTTAACCAATCAAATGATTCTCACCTTATTACAAAAATAAAAAACATTATTTCTCAACACAACAACATAATCAAAATTATGTGGATATCTGGACACGCAGGGATTCAAGGATATGAAATGGCTGACAAAGGAGCGAAAGAAGCAAATAAAAAATCTTTGCATACGTCAGCATACTTTACCACAAAGAAATACGGTAAACAACATATCTCGGACTGTTGTCTAATCGATTGGAAACACTATAATCACTACTACAAACTTTCTAAAACATTAGGCCAAAAACCACATTATTCCAATACCATCAACTGTAAAAATTCATACGTATCAGGATTGGACATATATACATATAAGTAGAATAACTATTTATATTTATTTCTCTTCTAAATAAATAAATAAAATAAAATAATTGCATGCAAATAAATGTTCTTGCTGTAGTAAAGTTACTAAATTGGGAACACTTTATATAATATCAATTATTTAGAATTTTAAGGAATATATTAGCAAAAATATTAAAACTATAATAATTTTAAATAAGCCAATATTAATAATTGGGAACAGTTTTTATTTATCAAAAACAACCAGTATGCAGAAAAATATATGAAAATATTGGCAAAATTAATAAAATGAGAACAGTTTACCATGTAAGTAATTAAAAAATTTCGATTATTTAGAATTTTTGTCACTTTTTAGCAGAAAATATTAAAATCAGAACAATTATAAGCGGGGAAGAGTTTTTTTATAAATACAGCAAAGTTACACCCAATGAAACTAAATTTTCCAACCACGCTTTGAATATATGCAAATGTAATGTTAAAGGATGCTCGCTGACGGTCTGATGGAAGTATAAATGCCGCAAATCAAAGTTAAAATGCCGTGACAAAGAGGGCCGTTAAGCAGCAACGACAACGCCAAAGAGACAAAGTGTTGCCGACTGGAATGCACTGATAGAATTTCCGCCAACACCTACGAGAATGCGGGAGCAATCAACACACAAACAACGTTCGCTCTAGAGGAGCCAGAACTACATAGAAAACAAAGCAAGTCAGGGGTAAATGTAGAGGCATTCAGTACTAATGTACAAGTACAGCTGCATCAGCCTCTTTGTATTTGCACACGCCTCGGCCAACGATTACTCACTTCAACTTCTGACTACCATGATCTGCCTGAGCGGATTCCTACTGCCGACTTCCGGCGCTGTTGCCTTTTTTCAACATAAATAGCATCGCCGCTCCTCACCTCACTCTCCTCTTTTCACCGCTAGCAAGCGCGTGCTTGCACTTTTCGCCGACAAGCCATGAAATGCTTCATTGAATCAATTTGCTCCATGCAAATTGTGCAAATGAATGAATCGTGCGCAAATTACATTTATGCAGGTGCTTGTATAGTATGTACCTATAAATTTATCTGTGTGTTAATCTATCTCAGATATACAATTTTATTATTTGCTTTATTAATTTACAAGCGAATAAGGTGAAAGGTGCAAAATGAAAAGTTTGTCGTTTTCTAATCCATTATGTACATACATATGTACATGTTACTTCTGTGTATGTGCTTTTCATACAATCTCACCATTACAAAGTTTGTCTAAATTTGATTAGTGTGCATACGGTGTGAAGCACCAAGTGCAAAAATTGAATTCGAAGACACAAAAGGGCCTGTGTAAGTATTTTTATACTCTCGCAACAATGTTGCTAAGGAGAGTATTATAGTTTTGTTCACATAACGGTTGTTTGTAAGTCCTAAAACTAAACGAGTCAGATATAGGGTTATATATACCAAAGTGATCAGGGTGACGAGTAGAGTCGAAATCCGGATGTCTGTCTGTCCGTCCGTCCGTCTGTCCGTCTGTCCGTCCGTCCGTCCGTGCAAGCTGTAACTTGAGTAAAAATTGAGATATCATGATGAAACTTGGTACACGTATTCCTTGGCTCCATAAGAAGGTTAAGTTCGAAGATGGGCAAAATCGGCCCACTACCACGCCCACAAAATGGTGGAAACCGAAAACCTATAAAGTGTCATAACTAAGCCATAAATAAAGATATTAAAGTGAAATTTGGCACAAAGGATCGCATTAGGGAGGGGCATATTCGGACGCAATTTCTTTGGAAAAGTGGGCGTGGCCCCGCCCCCACTAAGTTTTTTGTACATATCTCAGAAACTACTATAGCTATGTCAACCAAACTCTACAGAGTCATTTCCTTCAGGCATTTCCATATACAGTTCAAAAATGGAAGAAATCGGATAATAACCACGCCCACCTCCCATACAAAGGTTATGTTGAAAATCACTAAAAGTGCGTTAACCGACTAACAAAAAACGTCAGAAACACTAAATTTTATGGAAGAAATTGCAGAAGGAAGCTGCATCCAGGCTTTTTTAAAAATTGAAAATGGGCGTGGCCTCGCCCACTTATGGACCAAAAACCATATCTCAGGAACTGCTAGACCAATTTGTACACGTACGAAAACATGTGTGTGTGTACATGTACGAAATATGGGTGAAATCGGTTCACAACCACGCCTTCTTCCAATATAACGCTATTTTGAATTCCATCTGATGCCTTTTCTGTATAATACATAGTACATTAAGAACCAATGATGATAGCGGAATAAAACTATACAAAAATACGGTATTTGAAAAATATGTAAATGACGGATATTGAAATCTGGATTATCACTTTATCATGCGAGAGTATAAAATGTTCGGTGACACCCGAACTTAGCCCTTCCTTACTTGTTAATATCTAAGAAAGTTGAAAAATACGGCAGCACCGTTATATAAAACTTTTCAAGTATGATAATTGAAATAAAATGTACGCAATGTCAGCCTCTTGGAGTAGATTTGCTATTTCAGGGGTGTATATGTTTAGTCGCTCCATTCTCGCTTAAAGTACTTAGCTTATTAGTGGTAAAAATCTTAAACTCTCTAGTTCTTTAGAGACGGAGTCAAGATACTATATTTTATTCAGTATAATGGCAACTCGATCACCTTTCACTCACTCCATTAATGTCTGATGACTTCAGAACTCGTAGACATACATTTTTTGCATTTTCCTGCAGCCACTATTTTGCTAGTATTAAAATCTGATCTCTATTCTTCCTAAGTTTTCTGATCACACTGATCACATTCAATTCTCATGGAACTACTAGCTAATTAGTAGTTAAAGATTTGTGAAAGACCGAATCAAGACTCTTCGAAACTATTTTTTATTTATTTCAAAGACCACTTAATCACATTTCATACACCCCTTCATTTATCCGCTTCTATGTTCTAAGGTCTCTAGTCCTAGTCAAAAACCGAGTCAACTAATTTATATTCATTTATTTCTTTGATTATCCGCTCTTTTGATCCATGTTAAGCCCTGGTATGATGACTTCAGAACTCGTGCTGTTGATTTCCTAGCTTTGCCTCGTAAGTATGTGCGGTTTATGTTAATTTAACCGATTTTGTTATCCTAGTTTCTAAACTAGTAAGTCAGCTTGACTTTGAGACATAATTTCTTTTCGGTTATTTTAGATATTATGTCCTCATAAGTTACTCTCATTAGCAAAAATCTCCATATATCTTCAGACCGAACAAAATGAGACATTGTTGCTGTCATATCAAAGCATTTTCCACTTCATGTTGTTGAAAACCACCACTTCATTTAATACAAATTATAATCCAATTATATGACTATATAAAATGGCGTCCTTCTCCGAACTCCAGGAAACCCCATTTTATATATCGAACCGCTTGTATAAGACATATGTTCGCACCCTCTCTTAGATCCAACTCACACTGTATCGGAAAGCCATCAATAACATCCTGCTCTTTAAACTGTGAGCCAAGCCAAGTCCAACAGAATACTAGTCACTTAGTCAATTTCACAAAAAATTTCACTAGCTTTTTTTTATTCCTTCTTCCTCTGAACTTAGTGCTTCCTAATGATAGCTATGCTGTCATTGTTACCATTTCTCGAAAGGCTGCACGTACTTGCAACACTCTTCACTTACACAGCGTACCCCTGCCGTCTCTTCCCTGCCAACATTTTCTATCGCAAAAGTCACTTATAACTGACTTCAAGAAGTTACAATTCAACGTCTGCGATACATTTTTTTCATCATAGAAGTCACTTCCTTATTGAGAAGTTGTTCCCCGCGGACGTTACTTTCAGAAGTTACGTATTAGTGCCTTGTGGAAATTACGTATTAGTGACTAGTGGAAGTTACGTATTAGTGACTTGTGGAAGTTAAAATTTTCGTTTTTCAATTTTTTATATTTATTTCAATTCAAAAATGTATTCCAAAAAAAAATAAATAATTAATTCATGTGAATATTAGAAATAAGATTTTTTAAATTTTTCAGTTCATTAATTGTTTGTTTGTTTTTTTTGTACTCTGTCTTGGGCATGAAGTATGTGCTGTTGACACACTTTATTTATATCCATATCGGTCGAGTTCGAATATTTGGAATGACAGGCATCTATAGGAAAACAGAATTAATTGATTTCTTTATAGTTATAGTTTTATGTGAAATATTACTTTTTATTAGTGCAAATTTTGTAAAGCGTTGGATACTGGGTTTGTCGTTTGTTCCACGCCAAGTTAAATTAACGGCCATAGCATCCGATATAATGGATTTCAATGCCATTCTTAGGAATGAAGGGAAATCCTTTCCTCCAACACTTATACGATATTTTTCTAAAATTAAATATGTTCCAAATGTACAAATTTATTCATAATTATGGGCATTTAGTATAAGAAAATCGACCTACCAGCTGAGATGTTATTTTGTCATTCAAAAGCCGCTTCGTGTCAAAATCAATAAAGTCCTTGACATCCATGAAAGGCAAGGAAGGTATTAGAGACGTATCATCCTTCTCACGCATATCTCTTTGCTGCTTGACTTCAGTTTTTAACGCAACGACTTCTTCCGTCAAAGTTTTTATTATTTTTGTATTATTTATGTAATATTGCATATTAATTTAGATGCTTCTCTTTTATTTTTCAATTTAATAGCCTTTGCTGACAATTCACTCATTTTAATTATATTTTCAATAATATTTCAAATTAAAACACCACGAAACAAATAAGTTTCTAGTTCCAAAAACAATATCGCACTTTAGCACTGGCCACAAACTGCAGAAGACACAAAACCAATGAACCAGATGTCAACAACTTCTTTTTCTATCCTGTTGTTTTCATCTAATTTCATTTTACAGTCGCTGCGACTTCAACGTCGGTGATCGCGTTCATTGTTTATCTTTTGCATAACGGGACAACAATCTTTAATTTAGCGTCTGGAAGTGACTTAAAAGTGACGCATTTGGCGTTTGACACGTGAACGCGACAACTATCTTTATTTTAACGAACGGAAGTGACTAAAGCGTGACGTATTTGGCGTTGGCAATAAAAGACACTTCCAAATGTTGGCAGGGTTATGACACCCCTGCTGTGTTGTAGCTTGTCTCTTGCTTATCCATTTGCCTGTAAATTGATTTTCTATATACCAGTGGATGTATTGGGATCAAAATAATTGTTAACAGCAAATTGAGTTCCTGTAATTCTGATGCACTTCTATGTAACAGCAACCGTCTGTTCCTGTAAACTACAGCACTGAAGGCGCGTCACTTTAAGCTGCATATCCGAAATAAGTATGCTTTCTCATGTCTTCCTTTTGTCATTTTCCTTATCGGGCTTGCTGTCAGGCAGTCAGTTGATGCGCGTCGCTGTTAACGCTTTCACCGTCGTCGCAATTTTCACAATTTCAAAGAGTTACTAAACAACAACAACAAAACTAAAGGTGCAACCCATCAGCGCATTACTTCATCAATATTCCCCTTCCGCTCCGCCAACCAACGCGCGTCACTTCTATGGCAATCTTTGCTCAGCTGTTTCCTGCCGCTGCCCTTTAGTATCGCCCCGTGGTGTCAGCAAGAACATCGAAAACCTTTTTGCATGCGGAAACAATTGGTTTGATATTTCCACATGCAACAGCGCGATTCCTCCCATATTGCATACTGTCAGCTCGTCCCTAAAAACTTTTGCATTCCAAGTAATGGTTGACGCCGCTTTGTCTTTCTTTATTTGCTTTGCCTCTATTAGTAACTACTTTGTTGTTTTTTTCATTGTTTGTGTTTTTATACTCTCGCAACAATGTTGCTAACGAGAGTATTATAGTTTTGTTCACATAACGGTTGTTTGTAAGTCCTAAAACTAAAAGAGTCAGATATAGGGTTATATATACCAAAGTGATCAGGGCGACGAGTAGAGTCGAAATCCGGATGTCTGTCTGTCCGTCCGTCCGTGCAAGCTGTAACTTGAGTAAAAATTGAGATATCATGATGAAACTTGGTACACGTATTCCTTGGCTCCATAAGAAGGTTAAGCTCGAAGATGGGCAAAATCGGCCCACTGCCACGCCCACAAAATGGCGGAAACCGAAAACCTATAAAGTGTCATAACTAAGCCATAAATAAAGATACTAAAGTGAAATTTGGCACAAAGGATCGCATTAGGGAGGGGCATAGTTGGAAGTAATTCTTTTGGAAAACTGGGCGTGGCCCCGCCCCCTACTAAGTTTTTTGTACATATCTCGGAAACTACTATAGCTATGTCAACCAAAGTCTACAGAGTCATTTCCTTTAGGCATTTCCAAATACAGTTCAAAAATGGAAGAAATCGGATAATAACCACGCCCACCTTCCATACAAAGGTTATGTTCAAAATCACTAAAAGTGCGTTAACCGACTAACAAAAAACGTCAGAGACACAAAATTTTACGGAAGAAGTGACAGAAGGAAGCTGCACCCAGGCTTTTTTTAAAAATTGAAAATGGGCGTGGCGCCGCCCACTTATGGACCAAGAACCATATCTCAGGAGATACTAGACCGATTTCAATGAAATTCGGTATATAATATTTTCTTAACACCCTGATGACATGTACGAAATATGGGTGAAATCGGTTCACAACCACGCCTTCTTCCAATATAACGCTATTTTGAATTCCATCTGATGCCTTTTCTGTATAATACGAGTATATACATTAGGAACCAATGATGATAGCGGAATAAAACTTTACAAAAATACGGTATTTGAAAAATATGTAAATGACGTATAATGAAATCTCGATTATCACTTTATCATGCGAGAGTATAAAATGTTCGGTGACACCCGAACTTAGCTCTTCCTTACTTGTTTGCAACTCCGTTTGCTTTCGCACGAAATGGTGTGCATTTCATTCTTCGCCTGTTGGCTATTTTTCTTCGCCTTTCGGAGGCAGCTACCAACGGCTGTGCGCTGCCATGTTTATATTTGGTACAAAAAGCGCTAATATTTGTCATTTCAACACAAAGTACTACCCAAAATCGCACAACTTCACTCACTTTGCAGCAAAAGTGCGAAAATAGCAATAGAAAAAATATGTATTGCCACTGTAATTCAATTTTTTCGGATAGTGCCAATGCAAACAAACAGTGCCGGCGCTTGAATGCCGTTGAGCGGAGGGATAGAAGCGTAAAATTTTCGAAAGCATCTGTGGAAATTAATGAAGACCAATGAATTTTTGAACTTTCAAAGCTGTGACGATCGTAGTTGAATCATTCATGTAGTCCTTCCAAAGAAATATAGATGTTGTCCAATGGAATGATGTAACCCAAGCTTTCTTGATTTAGTAATATTCAAACTGAAACCGGTAGCGAAATCCGCTGCAAGATAAGCAAAAGATTAGAAAAGGTCTGAAATTACACTAAAAGAGGCTGGGTGGATGGCGCAGGGATACGCGACCCACCAGCGTAACTTTCAACATCCACACGTGCGGAACAAAAATTGCACGTGGACCCTTCCAGCTGCCGCAATGGACATACCCTTAAATGCATTATCGCCAAAAGCATATGCAAAGTAACGGAAAGAACACCCGTCAGGTTTTTACTATCGCGACGGATGAGCAGGGAAGTAGTCATGAGCGAGACGTTAAAACATCTACTCTATTTCTGCTGACATTATATAGAATCCATATTAAAAATCTAGGATCATCATGAAGTCATGAAGTAACATAATTAAATATCAAATCTCTACTAAAATTCTCAAAAAGCTTTGACGACTGTTCCCCTGTTATTATGAAGAACCTGTGGGTCTATGGCGTGAGAGCCAGCCAGTATAATCTAACCGAAACCCAAAGTGTTCTTTGTATATGTTGGGTATGGAATATGGATGCAGATGCTTTTCGTGTTGTGAAAATCCATCACACGCTCCACTCATTATACTCGACGCCACTGTCACGAGCATTATTTTTCAAATTTATCACCAGCTCTTCAGATGCGAAATACGCAAAATACAAACACACAAAGTACTCAAATCCAAAGTAAACTTACGGTAATATGCAAGTGTATGCAAAGGGGCGGACCTTTGATAAACAGATGGACGAACCAATAAATAGATATTAAAAAGAAACTAACGCAAAACTAGCTTTGGAACCATTAGTACTCGAAAAGTCCAGTATGGAAGTGACACGTGCAGAAGACGCCCGCAGAACTGAGGCGCGCAAAGCACAAAAATCAACTTGCATCTGGATTCGAAATAGCCTTCATAGTTATTCTTCCCTTCATGTACATAAACCGGCAAAAGTCGGTGACAAACATCCAACCGAACAGTCAAAAAGTCAATCAGTTCGTGAGTGTATCGGTGCTTGAGTGGAGAATTGAAAATTGCTCAGATCAAAGGACGTTTTCACGTTCGGCTGTGTGTCATATCTTTTGACTACTTTTCAATTTTGTGTGCTAAGGAGAGTATTATAGTTTTGTTCACATAACGGTTGTTTTTAAGTCCTAAAACTAAAAGAGGGTGACGAGTAGAGTTGAAATCCGGATGTCCGTCCGTCTGTTCGTCCGTTCGTCCGTCCGTGCAAGCTGTAACTTGAGTAAAAATTGAGATGAAACTTGGTACACGTATTTCTTGGCTCCATAAGAAGGTTAAGTTCGAAGATGGGCAAAATCGGCCCACTGCCACGCCCACAAAATGGTGAAAACCGAAAACCTATAAAGTATCATAACTAAGTCATAAATAAAGATATTAAAGTGAAATTTGGCACAAAGGATCGCATTGGGGAGGGGCATATTTGGACGTAATTTTTTGGAAAAAGTGGGCGTGGCCCCGCCCCCCACTAAGTTTTTTGCACATATCTCGAAAACTACTAGAGCTATGTCAACCAAACTCTACAGAGTCGTTTTCTTCAGGCATTTCCATATACAGTACAAAAATGGAATTAATCGGATAATAACCACGCCCACCTCCCATACAAAGGTTATGTTGAAAATCACTAAAAGTGTGTTAACCGACTAACAAAAAACGGCAGAAACACTAAATTTTACGGAAAAAAAGGGCAGAAGGAAGCTGCACCCAGGCTTTTTTTAAAAATTGAAAATGGGCGTGGCGTCGCCCACTTATGGACCAAAAACCATATCTCAGGAACTAATTTACCAATTCCAATGAAATTCGGTATATAATATTTTATTAACATCCTGATGACATGTACGCAATATGGGTAAAATCGGTTCACAACCACGCCTTCTTCCAATATAAAGCTATTTTGAATTCCATCTGATGCCTTCTCTGTACAATATATAGATTAGGAACCAATGATGATAGCGGAATAAAACTTTACACAAATACAGTATTTGAAAAATATGTAAATGACGGATAATGAAATCTCGATCACTTTATCATGCGAGAGTATAAAATGTTCGGTGACACCCGAACTTAGCCCTTCCTTACTTGTGTTTTTTTTTTGCAATTGGTCAGATCTTATTCGGTAACGGTGAATACAATGTTAGAAGGTATAGTTGTTGGTTTAGAGGATATGGGTGACTTATACCAACATCGTAACCTAGTGCTGGATGTTCCCAATTTCAAATTAAAATATTTCAGTATTATCAATTTATTAGACAGAGTCATTTCTTCGACAAAATTCAACCAAAAGCTATCATCCACTTATACATGTGATGGGAGAAAAAACCACAACGAGTAGTCCCTACGACGCAGTTTTCAAAGATTTTTCTGAACGCAGTTGAAGGAGGAGAGATTTTGGAGCTGTTCTTGTTCTGACCCCTTCAGCTTCCCTGAGCCATTCGAGGGTATTTCTTCGCAATGTACCTGCCGGCAATGTTCAAGCGTGCTATGATTAAAGTGCAATTGTTGGTATAGTCAGTAGAGCATCGGAGATACCGATGAGAGCCACTCCTAGGATACATTCAAGCTTCTTATCGATCCTAAGGCATAGACCATCCTTCACTCTCCTCAATATTTGACAGGTATTTCACCTTATCAACATGTTGAAGACTCCGAAGATAGACACGTCTGGGATCTTATATCGCCTGGTAAATAAAACCATTTCCGTTTTATTAGCGTTGATGGTTAAGCCGCTAAACGCCCAATTGGATACCCGTAGAAAATGAAGTAAAGAAAGAAAAGCTTGGTAACATAGGCGAGACAATGAATATTATATTTCAATATATATATAAGAATTGTCGTTAGACACGAGTCCATACTTAAGGAACTAGAGCCTGAACTTGACTTTGTTTCCTCAAGCTAGTTTAAAACCGCAAAACATCTTAAAAAAACAAACAAACAAGGATTTTTACAGAGCTGTTAGAGAAAGTCTAGTGTACCATATGTGAGTAGAAGTGAGTGGAACTTAATACGAAGAGCGTCTTCTCAGCATCCAAATATACAATAACAGCTGAAAACTTCTTGACTCTGGAATTCCAATAATTGTTTTCTTTAACAACTTTTTAAGCCGCAAACTTTCGAATGTGTCATAATTGACATTGTACAAACAAATTGCAAACATTAACCGATTTACAGGGAAACACAAATTATGTTACATAAGTTTATATACATACATACTTAAAAACACACTTTATTTTATATATGAACTACCATTTTCAACACTTATGTTATACGCCTCATTGCACACACATAAAATACGAATACGAATGCGTAATAATATCCTGTCGATGGTTTCAAAGGCCAGTCGGGAGCAAAGCGCAACGGCGACAGCAAGCGGTGATGGAAAAGTTTTCAAATTAAGTGGGTGAGCAAAAGTTTCATTTCAATTTTTCAAATTTTGTACTTTTTTTTGTATGCTGTTATATTTATTTCTATTTTTATTTTTGTAATGGTTTCATTGCAGAAATTTATGAGAAAACTTTGCTTTTTGCTTTTGTAGCCAAGCCACTGCTGTCGGTCTACGTATTTATGCCTGCATTATGTGAAAGCAATTGAACAGCTGGCGCTGGGCGAGTGAAGAAGTCAGGAGAGTATTTATAACGGATTGAAGAATATACAAGTATATGTGTTTTTTTTTAAATGAATGAGGCAGCACTGGTATTGGCATAATAAATGTAATTATTGGTCATCATTGCGGTTTTGTGTAAGAAACTCTTCGTCAGTCTAATTTAAGGCTACTTCATTATCAGACGTGTTTGGGTGTCGGGTCATAGCAGAGCTTAAGCTCCTTCTCATGCTGTTTGAGAACCAGAAGGGCATAAATTCACACAGGTAGGCTCCATATTCAAAATAAGATGTGGGCTTTGATGCGATAACTTATCTGACATATTTGATAAACTATTTGGTGAATCCACGGTGAGCTTCAAGACAAATAACTCGCGGATAACTGCTGCTGTCCACAGACTTCGATGGTCTCTTAACTCATGTACTAACTCTTAACCAGACCCTAAAACTGTGTCTATTTCAGAGTGAATATTGTGATTGATAGAATTTATCTCCTACCCAAAATAAAAACTGTACCACTTAGCACCCCGATTTGCCTTCCCAGAACCTCGATATCCAGCGGTTTCTATTATTATACTTAAAAAAAGATTCGCGTGCAAAAAATGCCCTCAAGTGGCACTCAGTGTTCGGAAGGAATATGCAAACAAATATGCGGAAAACTTATTTCCTACTTCTCTCTCTCTCTCTCTCTTTCTTCGCAATTCCTTTGCATCACTTTCTACACTGTAATAATATTCTTTTGCACCTCCATTTTGCGCATATTTTCCGTCTCGAGCGGTCACTTGCTGCCTTTGTTATGCTAGTGAAATTTAATTATTTTTTTATTGACGCTCCCAACACAATCGCACACACACCAGCACTCTATTGCGTCTGAGTGGCTCAGCAGCATTCAAAATAAGCATTAAAATCCATTTTCAATCGTTGCCAAAGTGCGAGAAGACACAAGAATGCCGCTAAAGGAACATAACACACACTACATATATGTATGGATGGACGTGATAATAACAAAAACATATCATTAGCTACACTCAGTTGCCGCCGGTAATTCTTTGCAGAGATCGGACTGACTAGCACTGTTTAAAAGTAATGGAAGTTGTGGGTGTCAAAATCGGCCCGGAAGCAAAGCACTTTGCCTGTCAACAACAGGCGTGTTGATCGAGCTGAGCTAGAAGCTACTGAAGCGTCTAAGGAACACAGAACTGCTTTAAGAAATGCAAGAATTCTTCAGAATGATGCTTACGAAGACCAGAAATGAGTTGTGCATGAAGTTGGAATGGATATGTGAGTAAAATTCCCTTTTTTTTTGCGATTTTTCACGATTTTTCCCCGAATCACGTTTTTTCGCATGGATGACACTCTCATTTCAAAACTATTGCACTTATCGATATGAACCAAACCGGCATTTTACTCTTTAGATATTTGGCTATGGCCTCAAGCAGAAATATTCAATATTATTTAAAAAAGTAAAAGTGAAAAAAAGGGTTAAAAAAATTCAAGAGTCCGCCATTTTGTTTTTTTTTTCATTGAAAATGTTTCATTCTGCTTGAGGCGATAGCTAATTCGACACAGAACATGAAACGTTTTGTTTCAGATAATTCTTTTCCAAGAAATGATGTCATCCATCTACGAATTGGATGAGTTTCAGCAGCCATTTTCAGGACCGCCATTTAAAAAAAAAAAATTATTGATTACTCAACATGTTTTGTAATAAAAATAAAATGTACTGAAAAAATTACGTTTTTTAGAGGAGCCTGGGGCCCTATTCTGTATCTCGATTCGTAAATGTATTCTATTCGAAATTCGGATCTACTTTATAATTATGCGAAAGTTGTACCACCCTGTGCCAGAATAAATACGTACAATTTCCGTTTTTGCTTTCTACAACTCAAAAGTTAACGAATATTTTATTCGAAAATTGGCTTGAAAATCCGAAAATCTAGTTACAGCATATGAAAAATCCGAACTCGAGTAATTTTTTTTTCCGAATCTAGTTACGGAATAGGCCCCCTGGCCTTAAAGTTACGTATACGCACTGTCCGACCGAAACCCATTTTTTGGGGTATTTAATTTTCTACACCACCCACACGCATGCTCATATACACACAACAATATAAAATATCCGATGCAAGCATGAGTTATTAAAAAGCAAACAACAACACAAATAGCTGGTGAACCCGTTAAGGGGCCCTGAATTGTCGTCAAAGTGGGCAACTACGCTTTTGGGAGCTCTACGAAAAATGTCGTTGTTTTTGTTGCAAGCGGCACCTCAAGTGTAAAGTTTGCGTGAAAAACACAGCAAAGCAACGGCCAAGCCTTGTCACAGTCCCTTGTAGGTCAACAAGCTCGCAAAAGAAATTCGGTTGAGCCCATAAACAACACATACTTATTGCTTACTGCTGCTGCTGCTGCTGCTGCCGCCTTTTATCATCTGTACATGCGTGTTATACAGTATTTACGTACATAAATCTGATTTTATATTGTAGGATTTTTTCGTCTCGCTCCTACTTCGATTTATTTATTTTACTTGCTTTTTTCTTGTTGTTGTGAAAATTTTCATGTTAAAAACCTTTTAGAGCTTTGCGCTCAATTGGAGGAGTGAGGGGATCAGAAGTGGCAAGCATGTGCTTGTGTATGAAAGATTGTTTGTTTTATGTTTGTTTACTTATCACGGATTGAAATCGTGTCCCTGTGTTTTGAGGAACTAGAAAAATACTTCTGAGTATAGTTATAAGTATGATATATGGCATATGTTGGTGTATGTGTGTGTTTGTTAAACGCATAATTACTCTGACCTTTGTTTAAAAAATTTATGCATGAAACAGAGCATCTGAAATATTTGTTTATTTTATTGTAAGAAGAGGGGTACCGGGGAGCTACACATACTTCTTCTTCTTCTTAATTAGTGTAGACACCGCTTACGCGATTATAGCCGAGTTAACAACAGCGCGCCAGTCCTTTCATCTTTTCGCTACGTGGCGCCAATTGGATATTCCAAGTGTAGCCAGGTCCTTTTCTACTTGGTCCTTCCAATGGAGTGGAGGTCTTCCTCTTCCTCTGCATCCCCCCGCGGGTACAGCATCAAATACATTCAGAGCTGGGGTGTTTTCGTACATTCGGACAACATGACCTAGCCAGCGTAGCCGCTGTCTTTTAATTCGCTGAACTATGTCAATGTCGTCGTGTATCTCGTACAGCTCATCGTTCCATCGAATGCGATATTCGCCGTGGCCAACGCGCAAAGGACCGTAAATCTTCCACAGAACTTTTCTCTCGAAAACTCGCAACGTCGACTCATCCGTTGTTGTCATCGTCCAGGCCTCTGCACCATATAGGAGGACGGGAATTATAAGCGACTTATAGAGTTTGGCGTTTGTTCGTCGAGAGAGGACTTTACTATTCATTTGCCTACTCAGTCCGAAGTAGGACTTGTTGGCAAGAGTTATCTTGCGTTGGATTTGCAGGCTGACATTGTTGGTGATGTTTACGTTGGTTCCAATATATACGAAATTATCTACAACTTCAAAGTTATGACTGTCAACAGTGACGTGAGAGTCAAGTCCTGTTGATGACAGGAGATATTTCGTCTTGCCCTCGTTCACTGCCAGACCCATTTGCTTTGCTTCCTTGTCCAGCCTGGAGAAAGCAGAACTAACGGCGCGGGTGTTGAGGCCGATGACTTCAATATCATCGGCATACGCCAGCAGCTGTACACTCTTATAGAAGATGGTACCTCTCTATTTAGTTCTGCAGCTCGAACTATTTTCTCCAAAAGCATAAGAAATCGAACGAGTCGTCTTAGCTCGTTGAAACCTCGTTTGGTATCGCATAACGCTTTCCTTCCCGATTCTGACGGATGCATTTTAAAGTGTTTCAACGTCAACGTTTCGGAAAAGCCGTTTTACCAGTTTTGCGGGGATACCAAATTCAGACATCGCGGCATGCAGCTCTTTTTACGAAGTTGCTGTCGCACCGATAGCACTAAATCGACTGTGTCGATTCTGCTTTCACGGATCTTTCAATAAATGTTGAATATATGGTCGGTTGTTGATTTTCCAGGTCTAAAGCCACACTGATAAGGTCAATTTTGTTGACGGTCCTTTTAATACACAATATGCTGTATGTGTGTGATTGCGATGTTGACACGCAGTCTAATCTGGTAGTTGGAAGAGATCTGTAGACCATTTTTTATGGATTTTAAATTCCAATCGTTGGGCATGCTTTCGTCCGACCATATTTTACAAAGAAGCTGATGTATGGTCCTTATCAGTTCTTCGCAGTTCGCTACCCAGGGGATACTTGGTCAAAGACCGGAAGTCGTGAGCTGCTCGAGCCATATGTAAGAGAATCGTTTCTTGCCACTCCCAAGTGAATGATGATCAGAAAACTTTCCTCACTTGCGTGAACTTCGCATATATGAGTATATAAGGAGCGTTCCAAAACACATGACCCCATCCTCCCATACATACATTTTGGGTAAATAAATAATATATTTTTCAATGACAAAAGCTTAAGATGGGTTGCAGGCGATATGCAATGTTGCCTATAGATGACGATTACTTTGACTATATGAGTATATAAGGAGCGTTCCGAAGTAAACAGAACTTAAAAAAAAGAAGAAAAGGTTTGTTCAATAAAGACAATTTATTATATTCAAAATAGTCTCCTTTTGCTTCAATACAACTTTTTGCACGGTCCAAAAGCATGTCGATAGAGTGTCTTAGCTCGTTGGCCGGTATGGCCGCCAGTATACCGGTGAAAGCCTTTTGAATGGTCTCTATATCTCCATAAAACTTTCCTTTCATGGGTAAATGCATATACATAAACTTGTTTCATTAATTAAAACGTTTCGGAAAAGGTTTTACCAATTTTAAAACGAAATTTAATGCTTATCTTATACGAAGTCATTTTAAAACATATGACAGGCTTAAAACGCAATGGAACCTAATATGTCATGAAATTCTACTGGACAATTGATAAAGATCACCAGTCGTTTACTTAACGGAACGCTCCTTGATAGGGCAGCCTTTGTGTATGTGTGTGATTGTGTTTGTTACACGCAGTCTTCTGGTAGTGGAAGAGATCTCATAGACCATTTTTGTAAGATTTGACCATATATAATAGACTTAATACATCTATGACATCTACTTTAATACGTTCTTCTCAACCTGAAGTTGCGTCAAGTAATATTTCACCCTGGCAACGCTCATCCTCATTACCTGAGAGCCTTCTGCCCACCGAGTAGGTCTCATTGACCTATTCTGGAAAATTGGACCACATAAATTAGTCTAAAAATATTCACTTGTTGTTTGAAATGTTTATTTGCGAATAGTTTATTCAGCGAAGTTGCTTTTCAAGTACGAATTTTTAAGCACTTCGGTCACACAGCCTCGTCTTCTGTGAACTGCATGTCATATGAATCTCTGCTCTAATACCTATGCACTAAGGCTCTTTCTATAAAGACAGTAACAGTCAATGATGCTTCGTTCACTAGAACTAGAACAGAAGATCTGTCGTTTTCCAATGCGCTCCAGTCCACCAGAATGAGATGACTCCACAGTTACTTGATCATTTTGGTGTTGAAAAACTAAGTTAATATCTGCGGACTTAACTTCTGGCCACAAAACTCGCTGTCTTAAGAGATATTAGTGTTACGTCATAATTTTCACGAAAGTTTCTCGATTAGTACAGAATTAATAGTAGACTTTACAAAATAGGAACGATCCAGATTTACATCAAGCTTATTATAAAGTGATAAAAACTATGGAGGTTAGATTGGTTCTGATACCTTTTTGGAAATTTCATATGTCATGTTATTTCTCCTCTATGTTTAATTACCGTGAACATGATCAGGCCGACCGGCTGGGTAACGGAATAATTGATGTAAGCCTTTTGTTTATAGTGGCAGCGATTTCCTCCGTCAAAGTGCTTGGTTCTTGACGTAGCCCCACAAGATCTCAGTAATAATGACGTATCATTTACTTGGTCGCCCTGCCAATTCAGGGTCCAAATCTTTAAGATGAATACATTCCAAGTTTTCTGAAAGCCATAAAATGCGTGTCTTATAAGATGTCAGCTTTTAGACGTTATCTTCACGATCAGTAACCCAAAATCTTAGGGAAGCGAAAAAAATATCCCAGTACTGGGCTTATAACAGAAGAGGAGTACCAGTTAATTCCAAGCTGGTTACTCCGACTCCCTTTGTTTCTAAAAACACCACCTGCCTTCGATTCAGCGATGTGCTTTCTCCACGTAGGAAACGTTTATTGCTTCGGTTATTTATTGCCTCTCGGTTTGTTTTTTCATTCATATGAACTCTGCTCTAATTTGAATGCGAAAACGGCAGAATATTTTTTCTTAAAATTCTTACTACATTCTTTAAATAAGCTATTCAGGATAACACGCCCGCCACGCACAAAAGAAAAAACAAGCTCCTTAGCAAAAATGCACGCAACGGAATCTCATTACTTAGGACAGCTTTTCAATCACTGAAAGCACACCAATTCTGCATATTTACCTCGTGCGTTTGCAAATTTTTGTTATTTTTTTAACCGTAAGTTTTTATGAGTTTCTTATAAAAAAAATGTACCCGATATATGATGTTTGGTTTCTTATTTATTCAGCGTTTAAATACTCTACGAGAGTAGTTGGAAATGTCCGTGTCAAGGGTTTTGATTGTTTCATCAAAAAATTTTTCACCGAATTACTTCGCATACATAAAAAAAGTAAATAAAGTCTGTATACAGAAAATATCGTGGAAGCTTACTCATGATTCCATGCAGAAGTCTCCTCGAATACTTTGACTTAAATTACCGGAACGCTGAGCTTAGTCATAGCAGTATTTTATACGTTAGCTGGACTCACTAGTAATTAGATTGATCTACATTCCGACGAATCCAGTTTTCGAATTTTGAAGGTGAGGCCTTAAGGGCAGCTTCCCATTTATAACCCCTACAATATGAATAAGCTCACTTTTTTCCTAGAAGTAGGAGCTTTCGGTCTGTCTTCCGTCAACGCTACGCCAAGTGGCTTCCATAGTCAGAAAAGTAACTGTCGGATACCGGAAATATTGACGTAACGCTTTTTAAAGTCGCAAAAATGCGCGTCAGCGCCTAATAATGACTTGAATACTTCTTAGCTGTATTTTACTGAATCCTATAATAATAAGTGGAATTGCTTAAGTCGCAAATCCTAAGTTAAACCGAATGTATCTAGAGACTTTGCTCTCCATTGTCTAGCCTTTGCAAGACTGAGGCTGAAACATATCAATAGTCCTAAATTTGTCGAACCAGAAAGAATAGTAGAAACTTACATTAGTCATCTTAACAAATCTGTTATGATCTCTTATGAAAACGATTTAGGTGTCACAACGGCCCGGCGTTTTAAGCTGTCCAAGTGAGATCCCTGATAGGATCGACTTCTTAACTTAACTAAACCTAGTGAAACTAGAGGTAATATACACTATGTTTCATCAAAGGCGCTTTTCGTCAAGAATTTAGCTTCGAATTACGAAATTTCGGTGACTTCTCGAGTAGTCCTCGTACGCTTACGCAGCTTAGTCGCGCACTGTACGTCTATTTGTCTTTCATTTGCTTGCATTTGTTTGCATTTATTTTCATTTCTTGTTTACACGTATTTCTTTGGACCAAACAGCCTTCGCACCGCCTCCACACAGCGCCGCTCACCATTTGGTTATCCGGCTGCGCAGATAATGCTACTGGATGCTCCCGTTCGGTGCCACGCTTCATTTGTTCGGCTCTATTTTTAGCTGCCCGGTACTTTTTTGTTGTGTATTATCTTCACTCCCTGCCATTTCCCTTCTTTTCACTTTTCGTTATCTGCTCCTTATCTTTCCATTCGTTTACTCACCTCTTATTTTGAACTCTGTTCTTCCCATCTCTTTTTATACTCTCGCAACAAAGTTGCTAAGGAGAGTATTATAGTTTTGTTCACATAACGGTTGTTTGTAAGTCCTAAAACTAAAAGAGTCAGATATAGGGTTATATATACCAAAGTGATCAGGGTGACGAATAGAGTCGAAATCCGGATGTCTGTCTGTCCGTCCGTCTGTCCGTCTGTCGTCCGTCCGTCCGTGCAAGCTGTAACTTGAGTAAAAATTGAGATATCATGATGAAACTTGGTACGCGTATTCCTTGGCTCCATAAGAAGGTTAAGTTCTAAGATGGGCAAAATCCGCCCACTGCCAAGTGGCCCCGCCCCCCACTAAGTTTTTTGTACATATCTCGAAAACTACTATAGCTATGTCAACCAAACTCTATAGAGTCGTTTCCTTCAGGTATTTCCATATACTGTTCAAAAATGGAATTAATCGGATAATAACCACGCCCACCTCCCATACAAAAGTTATGTTGAAAATCACTAAAAGTGCGTTAACCGACTAACAAAAACGTCAGAAACACTAAATTTTACGGAAAAAATGGCAAAAGGAAGCTGCACCCAGGCTTTTCTTAAAAATTTAAAATGGGCGTGGCGTCGCCCACTTATGGACCAAAAACCATTTCTCAGGAACTACTAGACCGATTTCAATGAAATTCGGTATATAATATTTTCTTAACACCCTGATGACGTGTACGAAAAATCGGTTCACAACCACGCCTTCTTCCAATATAACGCTATTTTGAGTTCCATCTGATGCCTTCCCTGTATAATACGGTATATACAATACATTAGGAAATGAAAATACAATTCAATACTCAAAGTACACAAATTGATCTAATCTAATTAATTTTACAGCAAAATAAAAAAATATGTAAATGACGGATAATGAAATCTCGATTTTCACTTTATCATGCGAGAATATAAAATGTTCGGTGACACCCGAACTTAGCCCTTCCTTACTTGTTTTCTTCTGTCAATCCTATTATTTCCGTGCGTCAATGCGGTCATTTGTTTTTTCCGTTCTTTGTACTTTTGATTTTAAATAATTTCGTTTCTGCTGACAAAATAAGACACAACAGACAAACACAAATATACAGGAATATGCAGGGTTGTATGTGTGTTAAGAAAATATTTAATTTCCGATCACGTAATTCACTGCCAGTCAGCCAGCCGGCGACAGTCCAAGCTGCAAACGCGCACACTCACACATCCTCTGCCCTCTGACACGCGAGTTGCGTCGTCAAACGACTCCACCACGAAAGATTTTTTTTTATTTTAAAATGTAAGTTACAGTTCGATTGCTGCTTAAGAACTAACAAGCTTTCTTTAAAAATTACTTACATTTATATAGTTCTTAAATTTGAAACTGTGTACTCTGCACAACGTTAGTTGAACTCATACATATGTTTGTAAAATCGTTGATTAATGTCAAAAACGGCTAAAAAATAAATTTATTAGATTTTTATAAAGAATAAAATATTAATAAACTGACGGCAAGCCGCACAGTACGGTATAATTTTCGGACTTTTATTCTTCAAACAAAGATATGTAACTTTCGCAATATTACATATCATATGATAATCGAGATTTTTCTTTACACGTCAATTTACAATTTTTCAAACTTTTTGTGAAATATTTGAAGTAAATTTATATTACGCTAAATAAATAAATTGAAAATAAATTATTATAAATATTATACAGCAAAAAAAGGCAGCAACATGGAATTCATTAACAGCAACAATATTAACAAGAAAGCAACAACAATAATAGTAACAACGTGAAAATTAGTGATTTAAACCCATTAACAGTTCGTACACGTAACAGCAAGGTAAAATAATATTCAATAATAATTTAGTAATTTTAGTAGTGAATATCAATTGAAATCTTTGTAAAAAAAAAAAAGTTCCAGAAATTAGATCTTTTCAGTAAATGTTTCAATCAATTCAAAAACAACGCCCATTAGAAAAAGAAACGAACAAACGAGAAAAGAAAAACAAAAGCAGCAGTAGTGCAGTTAATTTGTTAAAATTCCTTTAAAATATAAAATTTAGTACTTAGATTATGACGTTTTATAGTTATTCGGTTGAAATAAATTATGGATTTTTTAGTGCACCTCTGCCTGAAACAAATTTTCAAATGAAACCTTACGTTTATGGGAAATGCGTGGTTAGTTATGATAATTCCATTTTTGAACGGATAGAAGCTGGTCGAAACACCTGTCCGAACGATGGTTAGCTCTGCAATCCGAATAATGTACTGGAAAAAACGCTATTTAGTGAGCGAAGGTAAAAAAAGTGCTGACTTCCAAAAAATTAATAAAATATTGTATGTATCTTAAATATTTATGAAATTTTAAATAAGACACCTCAATTGAAAAAATTCCTTGGAATTAATATCTCTATGTGGCTCGAAATTTATGAGAACTTTACTGTAATTTTTTAATAAATCATATGATTTGTTAATAGGAAATGATTCCTTTTTTTAAAAAACGTTAAAACCATTGATATCGAAAAAATGACAATAATTTTGAAAAATGGTGTGAATCTTCCATTCTATATGAAAATTTGCAAGATATACAAGTTAATTCATTAGATATGGCGTGAAGTAAAGAACATCAACCTTGATCATTTAAAATCAAATGAGAAAAAAATCGAAAAATGATTAAAGCATTTCAATAAACTTATCTAATTAGAAAAAGTCACAGTAGATATAGCTCACCTATTCTAATAATACAGAAAAATATAGATAATTCAGGAATACAAAAATTCAGGCGAGTGGTTGATTTAGGAGGTTAAACCAATGACTGTAGACGCGTATCCTCACCGAATATCGAAGGAATCTTAGATAAATTGTATAAAAATGATAGATCTAGCAAAAAGGTTACCATCAGATTTTAATGGCAGAAGGACATCCAGAAAACAGCTTTTGTCATAGGATATGAACAAAATGAATGCCTTTCGGGTTGAAAAATGCCCCAGCTACTCAGAGATTTATGAATGATAGAGCAGAACAATTAATAAAATATTTAAATGCCGAAAATGTAAAAGAATTTTATACAAAACCAAATAGCCATATCCAGTTTCAATGTTGTGAAAAACTAACTGAAAGGACTCTAGTCTTTCAACAGAAATGAGATACAAATTGTTATATGCAACTATAACGATAGGTACCACTCAACTATCAAATGTTCTCAAATTAATTTTACAAAACATTTGTCCATCCATATTACAAGATAGAATAAATACTGTAAAACAGAAAACAATAGCCAAATTAAATCAAAACAGAGAAGAATATATGTTTTGACAAACACGACCAATTTACATCTTTTTTGCATGGGGATCAGCCCGCCATATTTCTTAATGTTTTCCTTACAAAACGTCCATCCGGCAAATATAAAAAGACCAATGAAATTGCAAACATAAAGAAAATCCAAATGAGAATGATGACGATTCATTTTAAGGCATTTAATGGAGATAATAACATTTTTTTTTTTCTACATATACATATATCATGATTTTTTTTTACCCATGGTTGGTCTTCAAAGAATATACCCATGGTAAAGATGCCTAATGAAGAGGCGAAAATCAATTTAAAGTTTTTAAATCAAAACCTAAAATACTTTATTGTTCAGTTTTACAAAATTTTACAGATGACGATAATAAATTTTTTTTTTTAACAATAATCATATCATTGGTGACAGCACTTTTGCAAATTACACCAATAATAGAAGATGCGGGGTATACAATACAATTATACAAACAGCGGACATAGAAATAGTTAACGAAATAAGTACAGTTATACATACTATAAATCCGAACAAGATAGCAGACATAGTTGATCAGGTTAAAGAAAATATTGAAAAACTAAATATTGAAAATAAAGAAATTTTGTTTGATGAAATAAAAAAATATAAAGAGCTCAAAATAAAAGAGGTTTGATAAAATAGGAGGGATAGCATATAAATGGATGTTTGGAGTCATGGATGATGATGACAGACAAGACATTTTGAACCATTTAAAAATTATTGAAGAAAATGGCCATAATGCCATTGTAAATTTAAATGAACAAATAGTAATTAATGAAAATTTAAATAGATCACTAAACTTATTAAAAGGAACTATAGAATCAGATAGAAACAAATAAAGAAACTTTAAATATAATTTTTTTTATAAAATAGAATGAAAGTAAAATTTTTTTATAATGATGAAATGAATAAACTAAATTTTAGAAAGTAAAGTTCAAGAAATACAAAATAATATTCATCTGTAAATACAATATTTACATTTGTTAACTAAAGAAATTGAATAATAAAGATTTGATTTCAAACTAAAATTATCAAAATAGGAGTAGTACAAAAAACGATAATAATATTTGCAATTCAGATATGCACATTTTTTCAAACTAAGATTCAATATATTGGCCAAATAGAAATAAATTACAAATTATTGAAAAAGAAAAATTCGTTATAAAAATTGTTTGAAAACTATTTTGATTTTGCAGAAAAATAAAGCATTTAAAAATCTAAAATTGCCAGTAAAAGCTGCATATTTTCAAATACCGAATTTAAATATAATAACAAAACATCAATACAAGAAATAACATGAAATATTAATAAGAAATGCAAAAATTAAAAAACAAAACTGCGATGACAGAAAAATTTATTAAAAATAACTATATAATCAAATTTGTAAATTATAAAATAGAAATTTTAAAACAAGAATTTAAAAAAATAATAAAACAGAATATATTCATACAATTATATACCCTGCAGTTGAAAAATTAAGTGTTTCTGACACACCAAAATTAACATTCAATGAGTTTTAAAAAATATAAAATAAAAAACATTTTGGAAAGAATTAAAATACCATAAAAATGTATCATATGGTATTATTATAATATTGATAATCATTTTAATGGAACAGTAGTAAATCATAAATTTATTCAAAAAAAACAAAAAAAAAAAATTTAAATACAAGAACTCAGGAGAGTTCAAAAAGTAACGTGGGGGAGTTGTGTCGTCAAACGCTCCAAAACTTATAATATTTTTCATTCCTCTAAAATGTAAGTTGAATCTTCAGATTCAAACATATTACATAAATTGCAAAATAATAAATAAGGAAATATTCATAAAAGCATTAAATTCCTTTAAAAATGAAATTAAATGCCACTGTTATTATTCGATATGTTTATTTAAGATATGCCGGGTCGTTGATGCTGAGGAATGTCAAATCAGCACAACGGCTCCAGGTAAATTTAGCAAATAAGATTTTTATAAAGAATAAAATTATTATTAATAAACTGGACGGAAAGCCGAACAGTACGGTAAATTAGCCGGAGTTTTATTATTCAAACGAAAGATATGTAATTTCCGATAAATTACATATCATATCGTAATTCGCGCGACTTTCGTAATTACAGCCGAACGAAAGATTTTTTTTATTTTATTGTTTAGGTTACAGTTCGGTTGCTGCTTAAGAACTAACAAGCTTTCTTTAAAAATTACTTATATTTATATAGTTCTTAAATTTGCGACTGTGTACTCTGCACAATGTTAGTTGAACTCATACATATGTTTGTAAAATCGATTAAGTCAACGAAACAAAATTATTAAAATAAATAAAAATGAAAGTATCGAATTACTATTGCAGTGATGAATGAATTTTTGTTGTTGTATAATAAACAAAATGAATTTGGTTATTGCACAAAGTTGCTGTGCAAGCAAACAATTGAGTTTGTAAGCTCGAAAATCAATGAATTTGATCGGTCTGTAGTAGTTTCGTTGTGTAAATAACTGAAAGTCTTTGTTTTCATTTCCCCCAATTTATTAGAAGTGAGTTGAACGACTCTTTGGAATGGGAAGTTGACATAACTCCTCCCTCATTTGACTGAAAACTCTCCCGAGTTTTTATGATAAATTCTGTTTTGTTATTTTTACCTTTTTTGTAATAATAAAGAAATGTCAGTATTGTTATAAAAGTTATGACACTGCAAGCTAAAGCAAGGCCACTGGAAGTGTATTTGAGTTTTTTATGAAATCTTAGTTCTTAAATTTTTTCTATATTTTTAATCTGGTTTGCAATGAGTTCATCAAACGGTAACTGAGTTTTTGTATTATTAATGAAGAAAGCGCCAGGCATTGTGAAACTTTCATGGAATACGTTATTATAGTTGTAAAAAATTATTCCACTTATTTCTATTTTACAATTATTGAACGTGATTAAAGCATTACCTTTTAATATTAATTGTCTTTCATTACATGTATTATTGACTACTGAGCTGACATGGTTTTTCAGGATTAACAAGCCTGGTCGTATTTCATTAGCTGTGCTAACTTTAATATTTTGCATTTTATATAAATTTTTATTGTAACGGACTATTTCTTCTCCAGTTAATATATTCTTTTTTGCAGCCACAAGGTTGTTTTGTATGTGTTCAACATTGTCTAATAAAATTTTAATTTTTAACAGAGTATCAAGATACATTATTTTCCTTTCTAGTTTTTGATCACTTGCAGCAATTTCATTAAATTTTCCGGCGAATTTTTCCCTATCTTCCTCAATAGCTTTTTTAAGTTTTGCAATTGTTACATAAAATACATTATTTATTTATATAATATATTTTGATTTCAATGTTCTATTATTGCATGGTTATTCTCGTCTATTGTTTGAAGAGGTTTTTCTATTTCTTTTCTGCCGCTATCGTCCATTGTACCATATAGCCATTTCATACCTGATCCTATGATATAGTTACATAATAGCCCTATATACTTTACCTATACTTATTCTAATCGTACTCTTGATTCTAACTTAGCATACAACATATTCCCGAACATACATTATTACCTCTATTCTCTCCTACACTCGTTAATATTACTGTAAAATAGTTAAGCTTTTAGCTAATAAGAATTTTTGTAAAGAGTCAGTTGAATAAAGACACTTGAAAGAAGTAAACGTTCAACATCGTTTCTGGCGCAGTCAATTGCGAACCTCACACGCACTTCAAATTTAAAATAAAAAGTTTTGGAAAAAATTTAAAATAAAAAGTTTTGAAAAAAAAATTTAAAATAAAAAGTTTTGGAAAAAAATTTAAAATAAAAAGTTTTGGAAAAAAAATTAAAATAAAAAGTTAATTACATTAAGACATAACGTTCGAAAAGAACTCGTGTTTTAAAATCAAATTTATTGTAATTAACGTGACTCGAAAAGAGAAAAGCGTAAGAACTTATTTTCGGAAAGAAAGTTAAAAAAAAACTTAAATAAAAAGTTAATTACACAAAAGACAAAACGTTCTAAAAGAATATTTGTTTTAAAATAAAACTTGTTGTGTAAACGTGACTCGAAAAGAGGAAAGCTGAAGAACATATTTTCGGAAAGAAAATTTAAGAAAAATAAATTACTTTTAAACAAATAAAAAGTAATGAAAACGACAAAATGTTTTTTTTCGATATAATTGTAAGAAAAGAAAAAACTGTAATCAAGAAGCCGTTTCAAAAAACAGTAAACAACAAGAGGAACAACAAGAGAGGTGTATATATACACAACGAAGGCATATAAGGAAAACAAAAACAAATGCAGCATAACGCCTGCATGGAGATGTATAGTTAGAGCACACTTTTTTCCCCCCTCTCGTCAAGAACTCAAGGTCAAATTTGGCCGACCTTGTCATCACCTTCATCAACGCTTTATCCATTTATTTGGCATTCTATTTAATTTAGTTTAGCAAATATGGATAGTTTAAATATTAACGTAAAATTTAAGCTCATTTCCACCAACATAAATAGCATTCCTCCATATGACGGAAACAGAGATGCACTATTAAATTTTGTACAGCGTTTAGATTACATGTGTCCAATGATCAAGAATATAAAATTCTGTTAGTTGGCCAGATTAAAGATAAAATTATTGGAAGTGCTAGAAGATCCATTTTAATTAATGGAAATTCACTTACATGGCCAGAAATAAGAAAAGTCCTTATAGATGTGGGGATTACTATAGTGACCACCACCCACACTCCCCGTCAGGATATTAAACACAATATTTAAACGTTCAACCAGTGTTTATTTAAAAAAAAAAAACAAAGTCTTGAATTTAGTTCTTAAGATTACATATAGTACACACATACGCACTAGCATAAACGTTTTCGCGGACAACGGCTCGGCACGACTTACAGTTCACGGCAACTCAAACTCAACTAACTTTAGCTGGTTTGTCTTTGTTCGTGTTTCGTCAAAAGTTCGTCCAGTTAAAGGGTTGCGTGTCATTGTGTTCTTTTGTCAGCGTTGTATTGTTGACCACTTCTAGTCCGGTATTCGGATCCCACATTCGGCCCTCCTGACTTATCATTCGGCTCGAATGATGGGCTGTTATATAATTCCGTTGGTCGCTCCCACCGCTTCATATATTCAGCAACAGTTGATGTTTGTCTAGGACCCTCATGATCGCCAACCTTTCGCACCTCGTATCTAGCGTGCGGTAACACTTTCGTAACTTTGTATGGACCTAAATACTTCGGCTTCAACTTAAGCCCTACACCATACTGAGTCCGCTTAATTGCTACTAAGTCATTCACATGGTACTTGGGCTCTTGTTTCCGCTTCCCATTAAAGTTACGCCGATTTTCTTGCTGGATTTTACTAATATTCTCTTGCGCCTCTTTGCGCAGGGATTCTCTTTCCTGATCAAACTCTACCATAGCTTCTTCGTCTAAGAACTCTTTCAAATCTGGTGCCACACTCAGTCTCATTTCAATACCTGTCAACAATCTAAAAGGCGAGACTTTCGTACTCCAAGGTGGGGTATTGTTAATCGCTTGCTGCACTCTATCTAACTGTTTGTACCACTGGGCTGGATTCTCTACACATAACTTAGATAACATTGGTATCACGATTTTGTGGATACGCTCCACCTGGCCATTACCCCTCGGAACTCCTGTAGCTATCATTAAATGTTGTATACCCTCGCTCTCACAATATTCAGAAAACAAATGTGACGTAAATGCAGCGCCTCGATCAGTTATTATGCGTCTTGGATTCCCAAAGAGTGCTGCCTGTCGCTTCAGCTTATCTACAACCCCATCTGCGGCAGTGGTTCGCGTTGGGTATAGCCACACAAACTTAGAAAACGCATCGACGACAACGAAGATATAATTGTACCACTTATTTGTTTCTGTCATCGGCCCTACATGATCGGCATGATACGTCCCTAAAGGCCTATCCTCTTTGCTTATAGGCGTTAAAATCCTTCTTTTTTTCCCGACTTATTCTCAGTAATAATGCAAGCTACGCAACCTTTTACTATATGCTTAAGCTAACAACTGGGGTATATAAAATGATCTCTCGACTACGTCTTTGGTTCTCTTTGGTGAGAAATGACCTTGATTATG
>NC_065921.1:53053823-53101543 GCF_024586455.1 Bactrocera neohumeralis
GAAATCCATTTTGCTAAAAACATCTCAAACGCACATCTAACATATGAAGAACTTCAGACCGTCGTAGTTGAAGTAGAAGCTATTTTGAACTCTCGTCCGCTGACACCGCTCTCAAATGACCCTAATGATGGCGAAGCTCTATTTCCGGCTCATCTATTGATTGGGAAATCATTACTGTCGATGCCAGATAAAGCTATCAATATGAATACAGTATTTTCGTCAACGCAATGGCCGCGGGTGACGTATTTAAAGCAGCGCTTCTGGGACATATGATCGCACGATTATATTCTTAGCCTACGACAACGCTCGAAGTGGTTGAAATCGGAAACCAACATCGAAATTGGTCAAATGGTCATAATCCATGAATCCAACTTGCCCCCACAGCATTGGTCACTTGGGAGAATTATCAACATCGTCCCTGGTTCAGACAGTAAAGTGAGGGTTGTCGACATCAAAACTACAAAAGGGATTAAAAGGAGAGCAGTCCATAAAATTGCACCATTACCTATTTCGGATTGAAATGCAAGCATTTCAATGGGGCATGTCACTGTGCAAAATCGGATGACCGTGATCATGAATTGGGCTATTCACCTTTGTGAGATCACCGCTTATGCATATGCACATCAATTCTTACATTCATATACATATGTTACGGTTTTCTGCGATTTGTACATAATTGCATTTTTTGTATGTTTTCATTTTCGCTTGCAATTTGCAAGCAGGTACATATATACATACGCACAAACATACGTATTTCATACCTACGCCCTCATAAGCATATACGCACAAGCTTACATAGCTAATGAGAAAATTAGGCACAAGAAGGGATAAAAACCGGTGCTAGCATAACATTAAGACAAAGCAAAGCATTAGGAGCGTTAAGAGTGTAAAGAAAATATATGTAAACTTAAATTAAAATAAAATCAAATTTTTTAACTGGACATTAATTAATTATTGGGCTCTTACAATATTCTTTATAATAGTAACAAACACCAAAACAACCTTTTGTTTCAGTAAACAGAATGCAGAAACAATCTTGGGCTGGAACAATTGAAATGCATTATCACTACAACAAACAATCCTAAACAAACAACACAGCAAAACTTGGGTGACCGAAACTCCAATACATTTACACAATTTTTACTTGTCACTTTTTCTACCAGTGCCATAATATTTGGAAAAAGGGTGAGTAAAACAAATAACAATTCAATATGAAAAAAATACATTTAGTGTATATATATGAGCCGGGAAAAAAGGCTTTTAATCTTAGTGCATCTAAATTTATGAAAATTTGTGAAAAAGATGTAAATTTGGATTGTGATCCTGTTGTGGGGGATTGCCGTTCACTAAGCTCCCTTGATTTTTCTTCAAATTGCAGTGATAGCTATGTTAATGATAGGAATAGTGATAGCGAAATTTTAAAAGTGATAGAAAATAATTCATTTAGTATAGAATTAAAAGCTTGGGCTTTAAGAAATAGGGTATCCCATAATACAGTAACCGATCTTCTGCAAACGTTGCGAAAAATAGGTTGCACAGATTTACCTCTAACGGCTAAAAGTCTCCTAAGTACCAGCCGAAAAAAAGTAAATATTCAAACGATTCCAAGTGGAACTTTTTTATACAGAGGAATTCAAAATCATTTTGAGAAAAATTAATTTCCTCAACGTGAAAATGAAAATAATATTGTGCTAGATGTGGAAATAGATGGCCTGGAATTATTCAAGAATTCGAATAAAGTAGTGTGAAAATCACATGCAATATTTAAAAAAACTTATAAATAAGCCCAATAAAATCCTGCAGCAATTACATTTAAGGCTAGAAGAAAGAAATATTCCAGATTTTACTTGCAATAAATTGTCTAAAATTAATTCGTTTAATATAGATTTTAAAAAAGAAAAAGACTCATATTGTCTTAGTCAAAAATTAAGCCCCATAAAAGTTACAGGCATGACAGAGGAATCTAGTAACGCAACTTTATCGGCACATTGTTTCTTGGGTGTTGAAAACTACTTTCAAGAACCATTGGAATCGTCATCTGATTTAGGTATTTTGTTGGCAGATAAATTGGACCCACATTTGTTTAAAATAGAAAAAGGCGATATAGTTTATAAATATTTTTTTATTCCACATGAGGGCAAGTTTCTTCTAATTCCGGTTTTACATCATCTATTTCATGAATTTTCAAATTAGTACCACTGTAATTATTGTATCCCCGTGGTATTTTATTATATTATGTTAAGTTATTTAAAATGAATTTGGATGCTGCAAAATTTTTATTTCTTAATCAGATGGATTCACTACATGTAAAATCATCATTCTAGTTTTCAATTTATTTTTATGCATTTGTTATTGTAGAACAATTGACATTTAAACGGAAGAAATTCAACATTTCTGGTTGCCACAACTCAGAGGCAAGCTTCTCAAAACAACAAGGAAACAATTTGCCTGTGGATGGAAATGGTAATCCAATATATTGTCAAAATGTATTTCTTAAAAATGTTTACTTTATTATGTTTACACCTTTTTCAGATGTTTTTAACATGTTAAAAACTATTTCCACCCAACTACAAGAGTTGTCTTCAAGATTATCAATGGAACGGAAGATGGACAGCTTTTTGAAAACCGCTATCGAAATTTCTGTTGTCAAACATATTATATCGTAAATTTAATACATATATATTTACCTAAAAATATGAATTTTAAATTGATTTTTCATTACATTTTTTATAGATTCTTTCATCACTTGTGGACTTGCAAATTTCGAGCAACAAATGCGGAAGTCCATCGAAATGAGCCGCCATAGATTTAAGCAAAAAAATATAGGAAGAGAAAAGCTGAACGATAAATGTAATATTGTAGTAATTTTTTTGATATAAGTACATATATGTATGTACATAATATTTTTTGAATCTATATAAGAATTTATAGAAATAATTTTTATATTATCAAAAAAAATGTATCTAAGCAAACAATATATATGTACCTATGCAAACAAAGCTAAACAAATAATATAATCTGTATCTTAACAAACTATCAACTAGTAATAAGTAAACCTACTAGTTAGTATAAATAGAAGTAAGAAACATGTAATAAGTTAGTCTTAAAAGTATATGTAAATAAAGAGTACACATTTCGGTGTAGCTCAAAATATATTCTTTTGACTCATTTTTACTTTATGTAAAAATTAACTCGCTCGCATAGTTTTGTGTAGTTATTTGAAAATATTTGAAATAAATGGGATTTTTTTTTGTTCGGTTTCGTGCTGGGGAGTGCATGTAAGTACCATTATTTGTGATTGATTTGCGCTGGTAGGACTAGATTTGCATAACTTTCGTTTTTCTGTCATTTCAGAATTAATTTTTAATAATTTTTTCTGAACTTGAATAGTAAGCGTTTTGAAAAAACAAGTGACATCTTCTTTGTGTGTGTGAACACCTGTTTGTTCATACACAAATTTTCACATTTCCAAGAGCAGGTTTTTGTTTTTCGACAAGTAATTTGGTTCGGGTGTGTGTGCTTGCACAAAATTTTGAGGCAAGTGTTTTTTGTTAGAGTAGGTGATTTTTTCGTGTTGGTGGTTTTGTAGCCAGCCATGTTGTGGCCGCAAAAATACTTAATGGGGAGTTAAGTGAGTTGGTTTTTGGTGCCAAGAACTTTGAGAAGGAGGTTGCGAAGGGTGTCAATGCACAGCAATACAACTACGCAACTGTAGACCAGCTGAACATCTTATGATGTCAGCTGTCTGTGGGTGTAGTATTGCCATACTCTAGGAGCCCTACGCTATTAATGGAGTGGTTGGGGGTCTTCCTGGAGGTTTCAGGGTCTTTTCGGACCTTGGGGTTAATGCTGATATATGTAGTTGTGAATAATCTAAGCTATGATTGTGTAGTTTTGGATTCTTCACAGCTGGGTATTTGTGTAGCTATAGAGGGGGTGTTCGGTAGAATGGTTGTGGCTAGTTTGTGCTGCAAATTTAGCGAGCCTCTAGAGCCCTACCTGGGATACGTGGAGTCCATTTATCCTGGGGTTGGATGCGAATACCTCGTCCTCGATGTGGTTCAGTAAAAGTGCCCATACACGAGCACACAACTGCGTTCGATCGGTATGAATTTGTTTGCCCATACACGACACACAATTCCATTTTGTGTTCGTTCTTTACAGAGTTAACATGTGCGACAGGCAAGTGGAACATTTCTTGGAATTTATTTCTAATGCGGCATTTTTATCTATTTCTTTGTATTTCGTTAATAAGTTATTCCAACTTTTATTTTTCTCAATTTTATTTTTATATTTATCACTTTTCGTTTGCCAATTCATATTTTATAAGATCAATAAATTCTGAAAAATCAATTTTTTTTTGCTTAAAGCTTTTTAAAAAATATATACAAATATGTCCCAAAAGTTGGATGTGAATTTGAAGTATTATCGAAGCTAGAAGGGAAATGGTAACCGAGCGTTTAGCAGATATATGCCCTTGGGCAAAAAGCGAAAACTTTGAAACGTGATTTCTCGGTTTTCCATTTTTACGATTATTTTCAATTGGCGGGCAGGATAGAGAAAAACCGTAGAAGTCCGGATATCACCTCTCTTCGCGTCGGTGACACTCTGTTATCGTCGTGGAGAGAGTGTGCGGGGGTTCTGTTAAGTGCGTTCTTTCCCAGGTCGGAGGTGCAGGTACCTCAAGCACAGGAGGAACCCGTCCCACAATTAGATGATGGGGAGTTGGGGTACGCCTTTGGCTTGGTTATATTTAAACGGTCCCCTGGTTTTGATGTTTTGAACAGAGAGATATGCAAAAGCTTGTGGAAGTTCATTCCTGAATACCTGGAGGCTATCTATGATAAGTACGTCTGGGAGAGATATTTCCTTGGCTATGTCCTTGGCATATTTGTTGACTTTAAGGGGCGTTTTATTACCAAAGCTGGGATCGGGAGATGCAACGACTGGAGGAACTTGGCTATCCGGAAGCTGCTCTTTGTCGGAACTATTTTTCGGACACAAAAGCCTCTCTAGTTGGTATGCAGGGTTCCGTCTGTGGTCCATATATTTGGAATCTCATGATGAATTCTCTGCTTGGGCAGCTCGAGCCACTTTGTAGACGTTGTGCGTATGCGGATAATTTTGTTCTTTTGGTTGAAGGTCGTTCGCGGTGTGATTTAGAACGGGCGGGAGAACAATTTTTAGAAATTGTAAATTTTAGGGGTTTAGGTGTGGGAGTAGACATATCGATGGATAAAACGGTGGCAATGCTGCTGAAAGGTAGATTGTCGCCGGTTCGTCCACCGATTGTCCGTGTGAATGGGGTCAGTATCAAATATGTGACGCAAGTCAAATATCTGGAGCCTAACATCAAATATTGAAAAAGTAAGAGTTATAGAATATTTTATTGCAAATTATATGTCTATTGATAGGATAGCTAACATCTCAATTTTGAATCACAACATTATTTTATTTTAAATTCTTTGTATATTATGTGACAGTCACAATTATTTGTTTGCTTCAAAAGATTCTAAAAGATGGCATTAATTATTAATTGGATTGAGTAAGTATTCAACAGATGGCGTTATGCTAAAAATTTAAACGTACATATAAGGTACAAATAACCTAAATTTATTTTGAATTTTAATATAAAAATATAAATTTAGGTCATTCCTTAGTTTCAGCAGTACGTAGTTATTATGCTATTAAATTTGTATTTTTATCATAGCACCATGCATTGAATTCAATCCTAGTATCAATAATTATCACCATCTGTTAGAATCTTTTGGAGCTAACGGACAATTGTCACTCCCACATAAAAGACTAAGGATTTGAAATAAAAAAAATGCGATTGAAAATTTAGATGTAAGCTATCTTATCAATAGACAAATAATTTGCAATAAAATATTTCATTATTCCTTTTCTTTATTCCTATACTTTTTCAATTTTTGATGTTATGATCACCAGCCACGTGTTACTTAGACTGAAGTGTAAATTAAATTCATATTATAGTGAAGATAATACAGTAAAATTATTCTGACTTTTCAATAATTAGTGCTTGATTGTTCAAAACTTTAATTAAAATATATTACATTTTAATTAAAATGTTATTAAATTTTTTACGCATTAAATCGCAGTGTACGATAAACATATGTACATATGTATGTGGGCCATGCCATCAATTGGCGACATGGTTTTGTACCCGTGGTTCACCGATTTTGACGAAACTTTAGAATATCATAATATAGACCAAAATAAAAATATCTGTGAACTTTTTAGTGGTCAAAGTTGCTCCATTGTTTTTTGGCGCGCAATTCAAATTGAGATCAAACAAAAAATGACTGTTTCTTTTATTTTTTAACGACCTCAAAATTGAGTGAAAAAAATTTTGCAGTTATCCAATTTTATGTAAAAAAATTTCAGCTTTCTGATACAAATATTTTTCAAATCCAAAATAATTTTAAAAATTCTAAAAAAAACATTTTTTTGCCAAAAATCCCGTTTTTTGTGCTTTTCCCCCAATTTTTTTTCAAAATTGACTTTTTCATTCGATTCCTCGTTAAATTTTAATTAAGAATCAGTGTTCAAAAGTATGGGACTCTGATCCCATTAACAGCAAAAAAAAATGCAAAGTCGTCGCTATACGGCGCATATTTTTATGAACGAAGACACTGATTTCTTCATTAATTCAAGTCTAAGAATACAATTTACATGTTTACCTCCTTCACACAACCTTCGAAGCGAACAGACTGCGCCGTATAGTATTTGCATGTTTTTGCTGTTCATGGGATCTGAGTCCCATACTTTTGAACACTGATTTTTATGTAAAATATATTATGATATTCTAAAGTTTCGTCAAAATCGGTGAACCACGGGGACAAAACCATGTCGCCAATTGAGGTTGCTAGGTAATTAAATTATTATTTTTTGTTTTTAAATTATTATTTATTACTGTTATAGTAATATTTTGATTATTATTATTTTTATTTTTTAATATTTTATAATTAGTATTTTTATTTTACTTTTTTTTTATTTTTTTCGTAATTATTACTTTTACTTAAATATTTTTATACGCTAATTTTTAAAGAATATTATTATTATTATTATTTAATATATTTATTTAATAATTTATTATTAACTTATTTTAAATCAATTATTTTTTACATTTTTAGGATTTGTTTTTTAAATTTTTTCAATATCATTTTTTATTATATATTTTTTTTTATTTTTATATTTAGTTTAATTTTATTGGCGTTAGAAATCCTTCTTTTTTCCCCGACTTATTCTCAGTGATAATGCAAGCTACGCAACTTTTTACTATACTTGATGCTTTAGCTAACAACTGTTGTATATAAAGTGATCTCTCGACTACGTCTTTGGTTCTCTTCGGTGAGAAATGACCTTGATTATGTCCAATTTTTATTATCTCGTCTTCCATTGACACAGGTACAACTATCAATTCCTTAATGGGATCTTTATAGAGCACTCCGTGTTTCACGAAAAAGTCTTCATAACTGTCCTTTTCCAGGACTTTAACAACCGCTTTCACCCAAGGGTCCATTAACTGCGCTTGACGCAATCTGTGCTGTAGGGAGTCCTCTAACATCAAACAACAAACTCGACTCAACGCGTCTACATGCCTCATCTTACTTCCGCTTCTGTGTTCTATCTGATAGTTGAAATCTTGTAAAAATAACGCCCATCGGGAAACTCTTAAAGGAATGTCCCTTTTCCGCATCGTCATAGCGAACGCATTACAATCAGTCACTATCTTGAAACTTATGCCTAACAAATATATCCTCCACTTTTTCAAAGCTGCTACAATCGCAAGTACCTCCAGCTCGTATGAATGGTACTTCTCTTCCGCTGGCGTTGTCTTGCGGCTCATATACTGTATGGGGTGGAAAAGTTGATCGTCAGAGTCCTTTTGAAGAAGAACACCCCCATATCCGTGCATGGATGCATCCGTATGCACCTCTGTCAACGCTTTTGGGTTATACAACCGCAAAACGGGAGCATTCACTAATGCTGCTTTAAGCTGTTGAAAAGCTGCTAACTGTTCGGCGCCAAGTACAAACTGAGCATCTTTACGTAAAAGATCTGATAGAGGTTTTGCAATCATTGCATAACTCTCAATGAATCGCCGAAAATAAGAAGTCAACCCAAGGAAACGCTGTACCGCCTTCCAATCATGGGGTATAGGAAAATTTCCAACCGCCCTAGTCTTCGCTTCTGACGGTTTTATAGTACCATCTTCTAATATATACCCCAAAATTTCTACTTTCCTCTTGAGAAATTGACATTTACTCCACTTTATTCGCAAGTTATACTCGGCTGCTCTAACCAACACACGCTCGAGCTTATGGATTCCCTCATCTATGTCCTTAGCGGGTATTACAAGGTCATCCATGTAAGCAATAACCGTTCCCTCTTCCACCAAGTCCCTCAAAACTGCAAAAATATATTTAGAAAACACAGCAGGCGAGTTCGATATCCCAAAGGGTACATACCGAAACTCATAATGCCCGTTATGAGTCACAAACGCGGTATACTTCCTGGAATTTACCTCCACAGGTACATGGAAGAACCCGTTTGCCAAATCTAAGGTCGTGAAGACCTTCGCTCCTTGCAGCCTCTCAATCACATCATCTAATAATGGCATTGGAAAGTGGTCCCTCATTATCTTGCTGTTTATACGCCTATAGTCACAGCATAGACGTTTTGTTCCGTCCTTTTTGGCAACAAGCACAATGGGCGACGCGTACTCTGATGTGCTCGATTGGATAATTCCCTCCTGAAGCCACTTCCCTACCTGTTCTTCTACCACTTCCTTGTCCGCGTATGATATACGTCTAGGCCCTTCGTAAACAGGATAATCGTCGGTCAACATAATTTTCATTTCAACAGGTGACTCCTTGCTTTTTACTGGGGCATAATTTTTAATCAAGGATTCTACTGCGTTTGCTTCTGACAATTGAAGGTGGGATAAGTCTATATCAGGCTCTCTAGCCTCTTCAACTACGGCCACAGCGCACAACTCTTTAAATTCTGCCTCAATATCTCCATACCTTCCTTCAGCCTCATTCGAATCTAAGTAACTTTTGGCCAAAACTGTACCCAACCCCTTTTCCACTGTCTGATTTGCTTCAGACTTCTCAACTTTTGCCCTGAACTCAACCGAACCTTCTGACACAACCAAGTCAACCAACTTTAATACACTGACACCAATTACTGCTGAGTATCGCATGTCACATTCTCCAGTCACATGAAACGTGATATTAAGTTCCATACCATCGACAACTACCAGAATTCTGAAGCTACCTAGTGTCGTTAATTTAGCGTTTCCGACACCTACCATGTGTCGTTTGTCATTGCTCAATTCGATGTCGTCATCCAACAACAACAAAATATCGCGGCGAATTAAGCAAAGGTCACATCCGGTATCGATTAAAGCGGAAAATGTTGTACCCCCTAAAGTTATATCCTTAAAAATGCATCCTCCGGTTTCATCGACCTGCTTCCTTTGGTTACTTAATGTATTCACATTGCCTTTCTCTCTTTTAACCTCAACCTGTTGCTGTTGACAATCTATAGCGCGATGCCCTGGCTGACCACATTTGAAACATTTAATTTGATTTTTGCGACAATTTTTGCGATGTGCGAGACATTTCCGCACTTGAAACAACGTCTTATATGATCTTTCTTGTTCTCCAGATTAGTAAACGATTTGCTCCCTTCACCTGATCGACCTGAACCTGAACTATTTATCTGCTGCCGACCTGCTCGCACTTTTTCATATACACTAAGCTGCATCTTAAGCTCTTCAACTGTCTTGGCCTGATATAAGTTACTTTTGTTGGAATTGAAGTCGGGAATGCCCTCGATAAAATATGTCACTAAACTCAACTCATCTAATGTTATCGGCTTTCCGATTTCCATGAGAACGTATAGATATTCGCGGTAACCCTCATTTGGACGCTTGCGACGATTTCTAAGCATGCGATGCACTTCAATAGATGAAACAATAATGCCAAATTCTGACTTTAATGCCTGCTTTAATGAATTCCAATCTGTAATACCACGTTGGCTCCGCACAAAGATTTTAGCCGCTCCCTTCAACAACTGTTTCGCATATATAAATTTTTGTAAATTGTTCCAGTGAACCGCAGTGGCGTTTTCCTCAAACTCTTCTAACCACTCCTCTACACCCGGAGAGCTAGAACCATTAAATATTGACAAAGAGTCTTCAATGTCACGCAGTGTGAACGTTGCACGCTCATTTGTCGGACCCTGATTCACACTTGGCGGGGAGGAACCAACATCTTCATACTCAGAAACACATTCATCTTCATCACCGTCAGCAGTTAGACCGAAATGCTGAAGCAGTCTGTCTTGCAAAACTATCTTACGTCCTGTAGTCACCAATCCCAATTCAGTCAGTTTTTGTTTCAACCCACTCACATTCAAATTTAAAATTTCGCGCCGTTCCATGGTATTCAGTCGTTGTCAGCGATAACAATAAAAATATTAATTTTACACAGTTATAAAATATAATGTTAAACAAGTATGTTCTGAAAACGTTAGAGCGTTTAAAAAAAATTAGTGTGCTTTCGTTTTCTCTTAAAGCTAACAATGGTATAAAATTATACTTTAAATTCAAATTGTTTCACTATTTTGTATCAAATTCTCCACTTAGTTTTAACAACTGCAATTCATAAAAATCTTAAAATTTCACATCAATTGAATTATGTATTCATCAAAATAATGTTTGTATTTAATTCTACAATTTCAACTCAACTTAACTCTTTATTTTAATTTCTCTTGTATTAACTTGAAGAATTATGACAATTTAATTATTGTTTAAGTGTAAATACAAAAATGTTGAAATTAACACGTCTGGCAATTCGTTTGCATTTTATCAATTCTTTAGCTACTATTTTCTACTTATCTGCTTCCCGCAACTCGACGAAATTCTCTCAACTTTGCTGCTCTCCTTATATCGACGCTCTTCTCTCCAGCTACTGCCACGCAACCGTGTCGTAAACCCAAAGTAACGAAATTTCACCGCCTCCAGCAATATTTTCAAAACACAGTATGTTTGTGCTATACAGCCACCGCCACACAAACTCTCTGCACACAAGCCTTTTGTACAGAATTCACGCAACTCGTAAACTCGCTGCAGCAAAACGCTTCTATTTCGCACTTACAGCCACCGCCGTGCAAAATCTCCTCTAATACAATTGAATGGAACTCGTTACATTGCCTCTCTCATTTATGTTGCGATCGCTGCTACACAAGAGCACTGCTCTTTATTCGTTCGCTGTCTCGTTACTGCTCAGCCTCTGCCGATGTCATTTACATGCATCCACCCTTATTTACTGTGGTGAGCATTCCGTTGAACATACATATATGTATATTTTATGCCTCTCCCGTTGCTAGTGTCGGTGCCGATTCGTCGCTGATTTCAAATTTTAGCCGTTCGTTACGCGTCATGTACAATCTCAGCGTTATGTACAAATTTAGCGTTATGTACAACTTGGCGTTATGTACAACTTGGCGTTATGTACAACTTGGCGTTAAACAAATTTTTGCAGATTTGTAAATTTTTTCTGTGCTGCTTATTGATATTTTAACGAATATTCAATTTGAGCGTTTTAGATGCGCGTAATGTTTTATTGCACTGTGTGTGTATTTTACTGTAAGCGTCACTTTTCACGTACCGATTCGATCCCACACTTGACACCACTTGTGGGGACTGCTATAGAGACCACCACCCACACTCCCCGTCAGGATATCAAACACAATGTTTCATCGTCCAATCAGTATTTATTTTTATAAAAACAGTAAAAAACCAAGTCTTAAATATAGTTCTAGTAGTACACACATATAAACGTTTTCGCGGACAACGGCTCGGCACGACTTATACTTTACGGCAACTCAAACTCAACTGAACTTTGGCTGGTTTGTCTTTTTTCGTGTTTCGTCAAAAGTTCGTCCAGTTAAAGGGTTGCGTGTCAGTTTTTGTCAGCGTTGTATTGTTGACCACTTCTAGTCCGGCGTTCGGATCCCACATGTATGTGTATTGATGATAAGAGGTGCTAGGGCTCCAGGATATAAGTAACTAAATTTGGTTATTTGCTTCTCACGTTATTGATTTATTTTATTGATAATAGTTAATCGATATACACAAATTTATTTCATAATTATTTGTTATATTATATAATATAGCAATGTGGTTTTCTTGTTTTCAAGGCTCCCATTTTTTATCGGATTTGTTCCATGTGAAATAACGTGGAACATCAGTATGTAAGTACATATCTCTTTGCGAATTGGTCAAAAATATCACATTTTTGATATAATGTAAAAAATTCAGTTAGTGTCGTTTTTGGAGCCTCAAGAGCTCTTGTTTGGATTTGTAAAATTCAGCCATTGCAATGTAAATGTGTGGCCACTATTCTCAGTATTTCTGCGCCGGTACATTGGATAATTGTCAATAACTGTGATAGTGGCATTCGTAAGCAGCTTTAAACATTTTTTTTTACACTTTCTATTTTCCATGCAAGTTAAATCCATTAATAGCTAACGACACTTATGCCTGAAATAAACAATAAAGTTAACGCCAACAATAGCTAAGGGCACTTTTGCGTAAAGTAAACAATACTCATATAAATTCATTATTAAACGAATGTGTCAAATATGTTATTGACACATCACCAATAAAGAAGCGGCCATAAACTATAACTTATGGCACGCTTTAAGTAGAATTAGACAGCACATCATCTAACACCCAAGTCTGCGCTTATTAGAAAGTAAGATGAAACTCTGTATCTAGGCTTAAGATACCAATTGAATAAATATAAGTGAAATAAAGATAATTTAGTTTTGTTTTTGAACATAACTCACTAGACTCACATTTTTTTTTTAAATTACGCCGCGTTATTAATTACAAAAGTAACATTGTTATTGTAAAGCAACAATCCCTTGCATATACCACGCAACGTGACGATTTGCGAAGGCAAACTAAACAACAAGTGCAACAAAATTAAAAGTTAAACGGCGTAGGATCCACAAAGACAACAGTGTAAGTTGCAAAAGCAAAAAAATCGAATTAGAAAGAAAAAACTAAAAGTGCAAACAAAGCGATGAATCTACTCAATCAAACTATACCTATAGTTTGACCAAAGAAGTATAATAAAACAAAAACAAAACCCAAAATTAAATATAATTTCGAAAATATTTAGAACACAGTGTTCTTTAAAAACAACAAAATAAACAGTGTCAGTGAAAACTCCGCATCAAAAGCTGCGACCAAGCATAAAGAAATATATATAGTTTAAAAAAACTAAAAAACACGCTTTTAAAGCATATCAAACTAAAAAGTGAAAAATAATTCTTTGTATAAACCAACAATAATAATAAAGAAAAAGTTCCTGCATTATTGTGAGAAAAGCGTGGAATGCTCGATATATGAAAAATATGTCACCGAGCCCCCTATGTGTTTTTAAGTTTTTTTAAACCATATTATTTTTAATTTAGAACTATGACATGTAGTACGGTTTAATTAAATCGATAATTAGGCAGCATTTAATATCTACTCGTAAACTTTCATTGACTATTTGTTATCTTATTTGCGACCAAGTTCTATTGACGACTTTACGAATTATTACTTTTTAATACAGTAGAGGCCCGCTAATCCGGACATGGCCTAATCCGGATTCCACTGCAATCCGGACAGGGTTAAAAAACTCAAAATTTCTATTATGTCTCTTGTAATCCGGACCGACATTCTCTATCCGTATTCTCTAATCCGGATCACATGTTTATTATTCACTACATTCGCTTTTATGCTTTATTGGTTTAAGTTTTTTTGTTTTTTTTGGAACATGTGTATTATTTGTTATAATAAACAAACAGAAATTTATAAATATTTTTTCATAATACATAGTTCTGATATGTCTTTGGTAATCCGGATTTCCTTATATTCCGGATAGGGGCCGGTTTTAATTGATCCGGATTAGCGGGCCTCTACTGTAGAATCATTTCTTCTAAAGCTTCACTATTACATGGGGTTTTACTTGTCAACTTTAAACAGCCTAGTTCTTCAATTCGAATACCGTCCAAAGATCTACAACGACTAAGTGCTACATAAGCTTGTCCAGCAGCAAACAGTCGGGAGCTCAGATAAATTACTGCATGATCTACTGTGCAACCAGGAACGTATATTTCTAAATAATATTACATATTATATAAATATATATATCGTATATTTATAAATATACGTTCTCTGGTACAACCTGGAATATTATGAACGTTCGACGCCCAACTCAGTATGCTATTCAAATGTCACCAAAACTAGTTTTATATAGATGTTGCATACTTTTAAGCGCATCTTTTTGGTGAGCTGCTTAAACTTACTATCGCCTTCCTACAGTGTCGCTCAAATATTCTAGGTTGCAGTACCACTCAAAAAAGTTACAAACATACATACATGCATACATACATACATACATACAAGTGAAGCTAAGAAAAGCGTATTAAAAAGGCAACTAGTTTCCAAAACAACAGCAGTAGCAGAGGCAACAAGAGCAACAGCAATCGCAGCAAAAACAAGAACTAACAGCAACAGTAACAACAGCAGCAGTAGCAACAACAACATTAAGTCAGTTGTAAGTAAATCTTATATTTATTAATTAAATGGGAAAATCACAAGTGCCCTTTTTTCGAAAAATGAAAACAAAATAAATTCTTATACATCTATTAAATATACATATATCAATAAAAAAGAAAACGAGATAAATTATACTATTGTTATATTAATGATTAATTATTATTTTATAATTTTTTGTAAAGTGGACAATATAATTCTAAAATTTTCGAAAATGGCGGTTAGTAATTTCACTGCAGAAGACAAAGCTCGAATGATAGCGACGCAAACGACGAATTTAAGAGCTTAAATAGATCAGCTAAATAACCAATAAAAAATATAGCAATTGCTACGCAGGTGACTGAATATGAAACACAGACAATTAACGACTCAATTATATGCAATGAAAATTTGGAAATTGTAAAATTTTTAGCGGAATTCTCGGGAAGGTCATACGTCAGCTGGAGAGAAGCTGCAAAAAATTTAATGAGTCTCTATATAGAAGAGAGTAGGAGATATTTTGGAGCCTTAACAATACTAAGAAACAAGATTGTGGGCAATGCTAACGACATTTGGACAAGCCATGGCACAGTTTTAAATTTAGAGCCAATGTTTTCGAGATTTGATTCTGCGTTTGCTTATAGAAGGCCAATACATGTAATTGACCAAGAAATGAGCATACTTAAACAAGGATATCAATACTTAATAGACTACTACAATGATGTCAATAAGAAATTGACATTGTTAATAAATAAAACAATAATGACGCACGGAACAAATTCCGAAATAACCAAGCAATTAAATATTAAAAATCGGGAAACCGCACTTAGAACCTTCATAACTGGTTTGAGCTACCCTTTAAACCAAATACTTTTTACTTTTACGTCGACTGACTTGCCTAATGCCCTTGCCAAAGCGCAAGAACTTCAATCAAACCAGATGAGGTAAGAACTTACGTTACAATTCTCAAAAAAAAAAGATCAAGAAATTGATTCTCGAAAACAAAAATTTAATAAAAACTTTCAAAATAATTTGAGGTAACCGCAAAAGATAAGTAATACAAACATAAAATATCCCTCTCGACCAATCAAATCAAATAATCAATTATCCTAGGCCTATACAAACAAACCAAGTACAGGCTAGGAGTAACAGATATAATTGGGAAACCAATTATCAACAAAGAAATATACCAAAGAGGCAAAATGAAAGTGCTCAAGTAAGCACACAGCCTCAACCTAAAATACAAAGAATTAATAACATTCGGGAAAACCATTTTTTTGAGTAAACTCTGATTTACCCTTATACATATATTATAAATCTATATAAATAAAAATAAATCGTCAAACTGTGCGAGAAAAATTCGAATAATTTCCGGAAGACCCCTAAAAACAGCCATTTTCTTTTCCCCATACAAACGAATAAATATTGGTTCGTTAATAAGGCTAAGAGAACGGCTAAACCAATCTTGATGAAATTTTTAAAGGTTGTTTGTTGTGGATCGTGAAAGGTTTAGAAAGAAAATACCTTATACTTTGCATGAGGAGAAGTCGGAAAATTGGACAATTCCAAAAAGTAACATTTTTCATACACATTTTTTTCAATTTTTGTTTGTTTTGTTTTTCAATATTTTGATTTGTAAATTATTTAAATCGTTCAATTGCGGTCGCTTGCTTTTTTATTCCGGCTATCCAAAGGAAAAATTATTGAAAATTATAAAACATAAAGAGGTCAATTGCATATTGAAATTTGTTACGAAGCTACGAAGGGGTCGCGCTTATATTGGTCGGCGTTCTTTTTGCCATCAACGTATGGCAGCCCAAGGAAAAGCAAGAAGTACTCCCAAAATGCGATGACATACGTGCGGAATTAAGGATCGCGGTCAATCAGCTAGCGATCTTAACGATATCACTATCTTGAAGCAACCTATGGTATATATGGTGCTGTTAGATGCTGCATGTATTCTGTTGAGTAGCAAAAAAGAGGTTTGCCGCACGCACACATTCTTCTATGAATGCGGATAGTGATTACGCCAGATCAAATTGATGAAATCAATTCAGCGGAAATTCCTAATTCAGAGATAGATCCAGAATTATACGAAGTGGTGAAAACCAATATGGTTCATGGACCTTGCGGACACTACAATCCCACTTTGGTTTATATGTCTGACAATAAATGCACGAAACATTACTTTGGCGCTTTTCTTTCGAAAACGGAAATGGGAAATGATGGATATTCACTGTATCTGCGTCGCTCACAAGACGACAATGGCAGAACATTTAGCTTTTAGAGGCGTGAATATCGACGTTAACAACACATCGAAGTTGACAACACATGGATCGTACCATATTCGCCACTTTTTTCTAATTCACAATCAAAAGTCATGTCAATGTTGAATATTGCAGATTGGTGAAATCAATCAAATACGTTTGCAAGTGCGTCAAGGAAGAAAGCAACAAGGCGGTTATTGGCTTTGAACGATATGAGATCGACAGTATCAAATGGGTCGATATGTGAACTGCTATAAAGCGCTTTGTAGGATATTTACTTTTGCAATTCATGAAAGTTTTCCGACTGTTGTGCGTCTCGAAGTTCAACTTCATTTAAGTCATTGCGTATTGTGAATGGTACAGTGTGTGCAACCTTTTGAGAAGCATGCCAGCAGCTGCATTTGCTGGAACAAGATAATCACTGGAAACAGACGAAGGACAATGCGATAGTTACTTCGCATGCCACTGAAGTTCGCATAATTTTCGCGAAGATCATTTCGACATATCAGCCTTCAAATTCGCGTTAATTATGGGATACGAAAAAATGACATTGCCGATGACATTTTACATTGTATTCGCTAAGAATTGGAAATGGGCAAATTTCGGTTGATACTTCCAGTGGTTTGATATCAATTTTACCTCCCTTTTGTCAATTCACTTCAACTGAAGATGAACTCATCACGAATGTTTATCCGAACAATGGCCAAATTATCGTAACTGCAATTGCTTGAGTGCACGCGAGTTATATCGTCACATCAACCCCCACCAAAACCCAGAAGGCACCAATAGAATAATAAGAACATATCATTAAATTTATTTTATTATTTGAGGCATTGCAACAACTGTAATTAATACTTACTTCCTGTTATCAAATTTGTGCAATTGTTGTTGTTTTAATTTTTACTGACTCATCAAATTTATTTTACTTGCTTGACTTCATAAGACACCAATGGAATAGTAAGAACATGTCATTAAATTTGTTTATTACTTAAAACATTGCAAAAGTTGTAATTAATACTTATTTGCAAAAATTGTAATTAATACTTACTTCCTGTTATCAACTTTTGTGCAATTATTATTGTTTTAATTTTACTGACTCATCAAATTTATTTTACTTGCTTGACTTCGTGTGGAATTGGTTTGAGAAATAAAAATCATTATTGGTGTAACCTTCGAAGCAACAAGGTGTTTACATTTATTTGAACGGAAGAAAGTTTTGAGCAACATAACTAGCGCAGTCGAAAAGCCAACGGTTCGAGTCGAAACTAAGAGTGCTAACGAAATAAAACTTAGTGAATCCTTGGACCACATAAGGGGCCGCCTGTTCTAAATCCTAGGGAATATCGGACGGAAAACAAATACCAAGAGCACATTGGTATAAGGCCACAAGGAGATAAGTGAACCGTTGGAAAATAGGGCCTACACACCTCATGCATACCATTCTCATAGGGGCTCTGTAAGTAAATGAGCGGTTATTGAATTACATATGTATATAAAATAAAAAAATAATAATAATAAAAAAAAAAAAAAATTTTTGAAGAAAAGTTAACATATGTACATAAATATATTGCGAAAGTAGATGAAATTAGAAAATTTGGAATAAGAATATATTAATTCAAAAGAAAGATTGGAAAGATCAAAAAAAAAATTTAAGAATAGTTAACATACTCGTATGTACAAAAATATATATTGTGAAAGTAGATGAAATTAGAAAAATTTTAAATAAAAATATATTAATTCAAAAGAAAGATAGGAAGGATCATTAAAAAACAAAAAATAAATAAAAATAATCTTCTTTTGTATATATATATATGTATATGTATATAATCTTTACAATTTAAAAGAAAATATAACATACATTGCCAAAATCAATAAAATTAAAAAAGGAAAAGGAAGAAGTGGAAAAGTAGAAAAAATTAAATAAAAATTAATTACATATTATTTTTGTGTAGGAATTATTTGATTCCGAATTCCTATCAATCGGAACCAAATTATCTTACGTAAATAAAACAAATTATTTTTGATGAGTAGTAAATCTAGATGTTTTCCATATCCTAAAAGTTTTAAGATTTTTAAGTCAAGAAGCCTACCCGTTATATCCGAGGACAGTGCATTAAATTTTAATATGCTTTCAAATACAGAAGTTCCAAGTATATCAGGGACTCAAACGACAACTAATAGTAACAACATGAATAACATCGACATTTTTAACTCACTTAGAATTCCATATGCAATCAAGGACCTACCCAAATTTGATGGTAATCCAAGATTGCTCCACGAATTCATTAGTAATGTAGAAGAAATACTCCTTCACATTAGTGGAGCAGATAACACTCCTCATGGACTAATCCTCTTGAGGGCCATAAGAAATAAAATAGATGGTCAAGCCAACGAAGTCTTAAACATGTATGACACATCCCTCAATTGGGATGAGATCAAAGGAAACTTGATATCGCATTATTCAGACAAAAGGACAGAAACATCCCTAATTAGAGATCTTCATTGTTTAAAACAATACGGCAAACCGATCGAAAAATATTACAGCGAAATAATGGAAATCCAATCTGCCTTGTCTAATAATTTATCTATCCATGAGTCCAACACTAATGTAATTAATGCAAAGAAAAATCTATTTTCTGAAATTTGCCTAAACTCATTTTTTTAGGGTTTACGGGAATTTATGGGATCTACGATTAGAGCAATGAGACCAGAATCATTGCCGATTGCCCTTGACTACTGCATCAGAGAACAGAATATTCATTATATTAGGTCCAATTTGAATAAACCCAAATATCCTCAATGGAGACCAAATTACCAATATAATCCATATCCTAAATATCCACAAAATTTTGTAAATAATGCACCAATACAAGAAAATTATTACCAACCTAAAAGATATTCTAATTTTTCAACCAGACCTTACTATGTTAATAACAATAATTTTGAGCCAAATTCAAACAATCAGAATCGTAATTTGTTACTCCAAAATTCCCAAGTACATCACGAGAATTTTTCAAATTTTAAACCTAGCCAACGCTTCGATAATTTTTCGAGACAAACAAATTGGAGGCAATCACAGCCTCCACCAGAACCTATGGATACCGGTAGTGGATTTTCAAAATTTGAAAAGGGCACAAACAAATTTAAAACTAGCCCAAGCACTCAATATAGTAGGATAACAAATAGGAATGAAATGAATAATATTAACGAATTTAGAAGTCTTCGAAATGAAAGCTCTGTCCCATGTCTTGACCACGCTAACAAGATAAACCTGGACCAATATGAAAATTACAATATTGACGATAATCAGGATTTTTTACAGTTAGCCTCAAGAAACAAACAGGATATATAGACTGCAATAAACATGGTAGTATTTTACCCTATATCAGTATAAGCTCTCCATTTGGCAGGCAATTAAGATCCCTAATAGATACCGGAGTTTCTTCTTCACCCTAAACCCGGAATTTATAAATCCCTTAGATATCAAGAAATGTATTCCAATAACTATATCTACCATCTTACATAACCCTTTCCGGCCTATAGCAAATCTACTTAATAAAATTTGTTTCTGTTTTAGGTCCTATTACTTTGGCCATTATTATTTTTATTATATTTATTATTTTTCTGTATGATATTTCATAAAACAATTTTGTCTTTTATTTAAACATAAATAAATTTGACATTTGGAACAAAATGTGCGTGTCCGAGATCTACAACCAACAAGCCTACAGCATCTTGCGGATGACAAATCATGCTCAATTGGCCAGTGGTTGAACCGATCAAGCCTCTTATCGTTGCATGGCTGGGAAGATGGACGATATCTTTTTGCAAAACCTTGAGTTTGTTCTTCCTTGGTGTCGGATTCATACTCAGCATGTGTCCTTTTCTCAATAGCGATCAGTTGTTCAGCTAAAGCTAATTTAAAACTTAGCAGGTCATGAGAATCTCCCCGAGATAGCGAGTTTATTTTGCTATGATATCTATATTGTAGCCAAGCGTTACAGCAAACAAGATCAATGAAGTGTATGAAAACTTTTAAAGTCCATTTCCGCGTCTTGAAAAATGAGCGATATGCCTCCATTAACTGATCACAAATATCCACGCCTCCCATCGATTTGTTGTATTCTCTTACTATCCTTGGGGCTGGAACTTCAACATACCTTTTTTCTTTTTTTTCCCAGCGTTTAACATTGGAAACCAGTCCACAACCATAAGCTGATGATGCCAGTATTATCGCTTTAGAATCTTTTCACTGCACCACGACAATATTGTCTTCGCTATGACAAAATTCTTCCATATCGCCCCTTTTCATTTGTTTTTCATTGGTGAGGTGGATATTTTTTATTCTGTTTCTTATTATTGTCCCAGTGGCATAAATACCACGACTTAAAAGCGTCTGAAGAAACGGTATAGATTTCAAAATCAAGCACCAGATGTTGTTAAGACTTCATTCTTCAATCCCACTCCTCTTGGTTTGTTAGGGAGACTTTGTCGAACAGGACAACGGCAGGGGAATGGGATCATTTGTTCGTCTATAGAATAATTATCGCCTGGCTTTCTGGGAAGGCTTCGACAAGCTGATCTAATAATTTCAATCAAAGGTTTTATTTTCCAAAAGACATTGGATTGTTTCTCTTCTTCTGTTACTTCATTGGCGTCCACCACATGGAGACACATGCGCAAAAGAAGGAAACGATCGTGACTCATTTTATCAGCTACAATAAGAAGTCTTGTTTTTCCCCAGTACATGCGCAATCTTGGGTAACGTATGCACCCCATTGCAACAATTATACCAAATAAATTCTTTATTTCTCCGATTGTAGCCGCCACTGGTTTTCCTTTCGTAAGCATGTGGTACCTGTTTGTGTACTCCACTACTCTTTTTAAAAAATCGTCATTGAAATAAGCAGAGAAAAAATGTTAAGGAGACTCTAAAGTTACGTTAATTTCCGCAGATTGAGAAACACTCTCTTCCAATTGTATATCAAAAGGTCTTTCCCTCCAAATATCACGGCGATTGGCGTTTTCAGTGACATTTTGTGGTGTCTCCGTAGCGTTAATTTCGTGATCATCTTCGTCACTTTGATCGTCTAAAGTTTCATCTCCCACAGAGAACTTAAAACAAAACAGTCTAAAAAACACTTGAAGTTACAAAATAAATACTGAATGCCACTTTTAGTTAAAACTTGTTCTGTTTTGATTGAGATTACACATTTTTGATAATGATTTTCACTTTTTAAACAAGTCAAATAATTTATCATACTTACTCCTCCGACTCATTTTTGTAAATGATTGAAATGCAATATTAAAATAGCAAAATTCACCAAAACTAACGGACTCCGAAAACTCGTTATGTTTTTTTATTAAGCAAACAGCTCACACAATTGTGCTATTCAGGTCTCATTATAATAGGGCAGATATTGAAGGAGATAATAAAATTTAAACGCACACGCACAATTGAGCGTACACGGTTGGAAAGGGATAATTGACAAGCAAGTGACATTACCTATTTTCAAAGCAATTAGGAAAACAGGAACTCTTACATTCTTAGTTTTTAAATTCCATGATTATTTTGACGGACTGTTAGGCTTAGATTTTCTGACAAAAATTAAAGCTAAAATTGATCTTGAAAATAATATACTAATTACAAATAATTTTACAATACCTCTTAAAATTAAACCAAATTTTTCGTCTGATAAACTCACAATAGAGGCAAATTCGAAACAAATCGTAAAACTGGCAGTTGATTCTAAGGGAGGAGATATTATGATAAATACAATAACTTTGGATAACGGCTTAATTATTTCTCCAGGCATATATTTTGCGAAAGACTGGTTTAGTACAATAGAAGTAGTTAATCCCACGGGGAATGACAAAACAATTTTCTTAGAGCAACCCCTGAAAACAAGTCCATATGATTCAGAAAACTTCGTCGAACTTAATAACTTTAATATGCATTGCAAATCAAACAGTGAAAGAATTGCAAATTTATCTGACTTACTCCGAATGGAACATCTGAATGGCGAAGAAAAGCATAAACTTTTGAAACTATGTACTAAATATAGTGATATCTTTTACAGAGAGGATGAAAAGTTGACGTTTGCAAATGAAATAAAACACAGAATTAGGACGAAGGACGATATTCCTATTCATACTAGGTCTTACAGGTATCCTTTCGTTCACAAAGAGGAAGTTCGAAGGCAGATATCAGAGATGTTGGAGCAAGGGATTATTAGCACATTCGCGTAAATTGCGGGAATTCCCGTCATTCATGTTTCCTTCAATAAAACTATTGCAGGAATTCCCGCGCTATATTCCCGCACACATATAAGGATGCTCTTGAAAAATAAATGCGGGAATTCCGGTAATGGCGGGAATTCCCTAATTTGTTCAGACTATTTAAAAAAATTAACCTGTAGAAAAAAAGCGGGAATTCCCGCTCCTCAATTTTGTATGGAAATATTAAGTGATTATCTGGCAGCCACCCGCTAAATTTTCCCCATGGAGCTCTCCAGTATGGATTGTTTCAAAAAAGAAGGACGCATCGGGGAAAACGAAATGGAGACTGGTCATTGACTATGAGAAGTTGAACGAGAAAACCATCTCGGACAGGTACCCACTCCCGAACATATCTGAGATCTTGGATAAACTGGGCAAATGCCTTTACTTTCCGACTTTGGACTTAGTTAGCGGCTTCCATCAAATTGAAATGGATCCACGGGACATATCAAAAACAGCCTTTACTGTGGAAGGGGGTAACTACGTATACGTAAGGATGCCTTTTGGCTTAAAAAACGCACCCTCAACTTTCCAGAGGGTCATGTATAATGTCCTAAATGATTTAGTTGGAAAAATCTGACCCTCCAAGAACATATTGAGAATCTAGAAAAGTCTTTCTAACGTTAAGATGTTCAAATTTTAAGGTCCAGATGGACAAATCAGAGTTTATGCGAAAAGAAATTGCTTTGTTTGGTTTATTGTTTTAATTTTACTGACTCATCAAATTTATATTACTTGCTTGACTTTGTGTGTAATTGGCTTGAGAAATAAAAATCATTATTGGTGTAACCTTCGGAGAAACAAGGTGTTTAAAGTGTTTTATTTGAACGAAAGAAAGTTTGAGCAACATAACTCGCGCAATTTTAGCTGCCAAAAATACCGATATTAATGACTTAAACTGGAAGATTCAAAGTCAAATTCCGGGAAGTTTGCGCTCATATAAATCGATCGATCGTCTTGACAAGGAAGACGAAACCGTAAATTATCCAGTGAAATTTCCAAATTCTTTGGAGAGCCTTGGTATGCCCCAGCATCATTTGAAATCATCGACAATCGTTGACAATCAACAGGACACAAGGAAATCGGGAAATGCTATGTTTTTCACACGGCCAGATATATGTGGAGTGTCGACGACTTGGAAACCCATCTTCTCTGTATATTTACGCACCAGAACAGAAATCAAAAAATTATGTTTAATAAACTGCGCTACATTAAAAAAAATGTAGAAAAATCGAAAATAAATCATTTTCGACACAATATAATTTCAACTTTTTTCATTTCAAAACACATAATTTCACGCAGGACAACGGCTGCGGGGTCAGCTAGTATATTATAAAAACAGATATGAAAACCGGGCAAATCATTCGAATTTTAATAGATACGGGGGTAGCCAGTTCATACGTATGTATGTACGAAATGGAATTTATAATAACAAAAACACTTTAGTAATTAAGAAGAGGGTAAGCACCATTAATGCTTCGACCATCATAAAATAGTAGTAGTAATAAAAAATAAAAAAAAAACAAGTAAGGAAGGGCTAAGTTCGGGTGTCACCGAACATTTTATACTCTCGCATGGTAAAGTGATAATCAAGATTTCATAATACGTCATTTACATATTTTTCAAATACCGTATTTTTGTAAAGTTTTATTCCGCTATCATCATTGGTTCCTAATGTTTATACTCGTATTATACAAAGAAGGCATCAGATGGAATTCAAAATAGCTTTATATTGGAAAAATATATTGTGAACCGATTTCAGCCATATTTCGTACATGTCATCAGGGTGTTAAGAAAACATTATATACCGAATTTCATTGAAATCGGTCTAGTAGCTCCTGAGATATGGTTCTTGGTCCATAAGTGGGTGGCGCCACGCCCATTTTCAATTTTTAAAAAAAGCCTGGGTGCAGCTTCCTTCTGCCATTTCTTCCGTAAAATTTAGTGTTTCTGACGTTTTTTGTTAGTCGGTCAAAGCACTTTTAGTGATTTTGAACATAACCTTTGTATGGGAGGTGGGCGTGGTTATTATCCGATTTCTTCCATTTTTGAACTGTATATGGAAATACCTGAAGAAAACGACTCTGTAGAGTTTGGTTGACATAGCTATAGTAGTTTCCGAGATATGTACAAAAAACTTAGTAGGGGGCGGGGCCACGCCCACTTTTCCAAAAAAATACTTCCAAATATGTCCCTCCCTAATGCGATCCCTAGTGCCAAATTTCACTTTAATATCTTTAAAAATAAATAATTTCAATAATACCAATGAAAATAATTTCGAAGAATTTGCAGAAAAACAAAGGTTGTTTGATTTGAATCATCAAACGTTGACCTCAGAATAGAAATTTGTCATTCCTTTCCACAGGTGGGGGGAAATGAAAAATCTTATATCGAGGGAGAATTTTTTCATTCTAATCTTATTTTGACGTTTTCATTGTTTTATACTATTTAGAAAATTATTTTCAATAACTAAATATATGTGCATGTTTATATGTTTGTATGTATTGCACACTACATGGGGCTGTATTTTATACTCTCGCAACGAAGTTGCTAAGGAGAGTATTATAGTTTTGTTCACATAACGGTTGTTTGTAAGTCCTAAAACTAAAAGAGTCAGATCAGGGTGACGAGTAGAGTTGAAATCCGGATTTCTGTCTGTCCGTCCGTCCGTCTTACTTGAGTAAAAATTGAGATATCATGATGAAACTTGGTACACGTATTTCTTGGCTCTATAAGAAGATTAAGTTCGAAGATGGGCAAAATCGGCCCACTGCCACGCCCACAAAATGGCGGAAACCGAAAACCTATAAAGTGTCATAACTAAGCCATAAATAAAGATATTAAAGTGAAATTTGGCACAAAAGATCGCATTAGGGAGTGGCATATTTGGACGCAATTTTTTTCGAAAAGTGGGTGTGGCCCCGCCCCTTAAAAAGTTTTTTGCACATATCTCGGAAACTACTATAGCTATGTCAACCAAACTCTATAGAGTCGTTTTCTTCAGGCATTTCCATATACAGTTCAAAAATGGAAGAAATCGGATAATAACCACGCCCACCTCCCATAAAAAGGTTATGTTGAAAATCACTAAAAGTGCGTTAACCGACTAACAAAAAACGTCAGAAACACTAAATTTGACGAAAGAAATGGCAGAGGGAAGCTGCACTCAGGCTTTTTTTAAAAATTGAAAATGGGCGTGGCGTCGCCCACTTATGGACCAAAAACCATATCTCGGGAACTACTCCACCTATTTCAATGAAATTCGGTACGTTATATTTTCTTAACACCCTGATGACATGTACGAAATATGGGTGAAATCGGTTTACAAGTACGCCTTCTTCCAATATAACGCTATTTTGAATTCCACCTGATGCCTTCTCTGTATAATATATCCATTAGGAACCAATGATGATAGCGGAATAAAACTTTACACAAATACGGTATTTGAAAAATATCTAAATGACGGATAATGAAATCTCGATAATCACTTTATCATGCGAGAGTATAAAATGCTCGGTGACACCCGAACTTAGCCCTTCCTTACTTGTTAACTATACAATTTAATACATGTGCGTGTGTGGGTCTTTAATGTTATCTGATCTGTAACTTTATGACTTCTCTTTACCCATGCATTTTTATTATTAGGTACACTCGCCGTACACCTCGATATGAAAATAATAAGCAGAGAAATTTGTGATCAAATAACTCATTAGGGGTATTCTCGTGCTCTTGCAAAACCCTTGCACGGTGCATGAACTGCATATATTTCTTCTTTATGCACCGGCACAACAACAAATACACGCAGAAAATTATTTGCAATGGCTGTAAGATATGTCAGACCAAAACCCATGTATATTTGCGTGCAATGTCACGCAAAAATATAATTGCAACCCTGTTTTAGCTGTCATTTTACGTCGTTAAATTGTGGAGGAAGGTAAGTTTTAAATAGATTTTATTATTTCTATTTGAATTGTAAGTTTCGTTAAGTATTTTTGCAATCTGCAATCAGCAAGAGCAAGCGAATACCCCTATTATGTATGAAAATTATATACAAAAGTTTTATTTAGTATTTCTTCTACACTTTCCATACGTTTTTTTTTGTACATACACATTAAAAGCAAATTCCCAGAACAAAAACAAAAAACTCAGTTAAATTAAACGGAAAAATTATCTGTACACATCATAACGGGGTATTCACCTTGTAATATGGTGACAAATACATTCACTTAAGCACTTAAATTGTAGTGTATAATTGATCTCGCTTTGAACAGTTCACTTTAAAGTTATTAGAATTTTTTCTTTGTGCAAAAATTCGAGATGGCCCCTAAAATTAAAGAAATTAGCGCTGGCGAAAGAAAAATTATTTTTAAACTCAGAAAATATGGCTAATCATTCAGGGAAATACTTAGATAAAATAACAGGAAGACCTCATTCGATTGTGTCACAACCACGTTTTGGTCGTCCAAGTATATTGACCGTTCGAGAAAACCGAACAATAGTATAGTCAGTCAGAACAAATCCTCGCCTTACTGCCTCGCAAATTTGTGAAAATATTAAAAATTCGTTTGACAAGGATCTCCATGAAGACAATATACGAAAACTTTTGAAGATAGATGGGTATCACGCACGTGTAGCATGTAGGAAGCCCTTTATTTCCGAAGTGAACGGTGTGGCGTAAGAGTGGTACTGTACTTGATAAAGAAAATCTTTTACCCACCGTCAAACATGGCGGAGGAGGCGTGATGGTCTGGGGGTGTATGGCGGCATGAGAAGCAGGCAAACTTGTTTTTTATAGATTCAATAATGGATTAATTCGGATATTTAAGCATTTTGAAAAGTAATTTGAAGGATAGTGCTCAGCAGTTGGGGTTTGGTGATGCTTTTTGGTTTCAACAGGATAATGATCCAAAGCACACGGCACACAATGTAAAGCTTTGGTTGCTCTATAACATAAAAAAACAATTGCGCTCGCCACCTCAATCTCCAGACCTTAATCCCATCCGGCAATTGTTGATTTACTGGAGCGCAGAATCCGCCAACACACCATAACCTCCAAAGAAGAGAAGAAGAATTTGTGAAAATTCAATGTCATAGAACTGATGGAATAGCCCTTACGTTTTAGGACCTCAGCAAGTCGTTGTGGCATTGAAAGATTTGTAATTTTGGCCCATTCATCCATGATTACATTTTTAAGCACTTCTTTGGAGGTTATGGTGTGCTGCCTGTCGTCAGAGGCGGCTAAAAGCCGCATGTACTGTGTTTGACATTAAAGATATTGTTTAATCTGTCAACATGGTCTAAGTCAGAATATTGCTATAATATTCAGCTGGAAGTCAAATTCTAAGCTTCACATTTTAACACATAATATAAAGTGGCATTTGCAACAGCGACAAATGCAACCAATCATTGAGTTTATGGTGACTCAACTGGTAGTAGCTAAAGCTACAAAAGTCATGCCAAAGTCTTAAACCTGGTACCACGGGGAGCAGTTAGACCTTGGACGTGACTCCAATCTGCTCATTGGGTTTGGCCCTTTGCGGAGATTCGTGGTGGCTGTGGTTTAAACTTAAATGTAGGTAGGACAGTTTGTTCAATGTGGTGTCGCACTGCGGCCGGATGCCGGACCCAAAGTACGGCAGAGGTTTTATATGGGCCTCGAACCCGACCAAGGTGGCTAAAGGTGTCTTTATCCACCCGAACCAATTGGAAACAAAGTATAAGCGCAAAATGCGTTTATGCCTTGGGGCGCTGGTCAACGCATTGTATTGATCTACGTGCTTCTAGCAATAGAAAGCATCGTGAGGTATGCTGTCGACAGTAGGTACTCACGTAAAACACACGGTGTTGGGTCAAGCGACATATCTACAAATTTATACCTAAAATAAAAATAATAAATGAATTGTAAAATATAGAATTATAAAATATATAAACTATTGAATTGTTAAAAATTAAATGAAGAAAATCTATTATAAAATACTTACCTTGATAAGACATTCGTAATACCAATCTACTACTTACCTTAATACTTACCATAATCTGCTACAATATTGAACGAAAAGTTGAAGATGATTATATGTACTTACCCCTTATTAATACATATTTATGTTACCACTAGTTTAAGCCGTTAGTTTTAAGGTTTAGGCTTAGCAATTAGATTAAGAAATAAAGAACTAGCATTGTATTCGAACCGTTGAATCAAAACGCACGCTTTTTCGTTACCTTAAAAGTTTATAAGTATTTTTCGCGACAGGAAATGGGGGTGATTTAAAATTGCGCATCCCTAACTATTTATCGTGTTTCAAAAACGCTTGCAACTTTTCATGGCGCCCGAGCAGGGCGTAATTAAAAATTAAAAAAAAATGTTTTAAAACTAAAATACAATTAACAGTGATTTAATAATTCCTTCGAACCAATTAAAAATATATAAAACAAATATAACCCTAAAAAACCTTAAACCCTTAAAATAAAAAAGAAAAAAGCCGAAAAAGCAAGGCATATACATATACAAAAAAAAAAGGCGACACTTACGTACATACATATGTACATATACTAAGGTGCTACTTTAAAAGTGGAGTGATCCCTATATACAGTGAGTGAAGTGATACATACATATGTGCAGCAGCAAATCGTGGAAAACTAAACAAAAGAAATTATAAAATTACCAACAATAAATAAAAAATACATACAAATGTATATACATAACTACAATACATACGTGATACAGAGTGTGTGCTAAAAACAAAGAAAAAAGTTCTACTTACCTGTGCTACCAAATTTCTAAAAAGAATAAAAGAAGTAAAAAGGACAAACTAAACATACATAAGTGTAAGGAAACTGGAAACCCGGTAGGTACAGTGATTTACAAAAAAATTCCACCAAAGCGTTGCAAACAGTTTCGCTTGAAAGTTCCGTGAAAAAAAAAAATAATAATTATTAAAGTGCCGGTCTAACGCTAATTTAAAAAAAAAAAAACGCTAAAATTGTGAAGAGCCGCTAAAAACTCCCGCTACAAACCTACCGTTTCTTTTGCCGTAAAAGTAAAGTAGCACTAATATATACTTACCGCTTCCAGTGCCGCTACAGAAACCAGTAAGGCATACCGCTAAGTGTCCAGCTTTACATCTTACAACATCAAATCGCTGCTGCCACAACGTCGCTGAGGCCATCGTCGCTGCTACCATCAACTCCGCTGCCGTCGTGGGAATGAGCTGCCGCTGCATTCTCTGCAAAAGGGACGTAAGCGCCGGCAAACAGCCGACGCACCAGGTAACGAGTGCGATTTACTGAAAGCAGTGCAAACCAAAAAAAAAGGCAAACATCAGAACAAGTGCACTTTCAGTTTTTGGCTCTCCCTTTTCACTTTATATTATATTGAATTGTTATATTGTATTGTATCTAGTGTATATGTGTACATACTTATATACATACATATATTAATACATACTTCTACATATACGTACAAATTCAAAGTGAATAAGGGATTTTGGGATTTTGCGGTAGCCCTTTATTTTGAAATAAAGGTGAAAAAATTATTAATTGCAAAATTAAATTATCTCGTTTTTCGCAATTTTTTTCGATCCGCGTTTGCAATTGTCGGTCGTTTTTTTCGCGCATTTATTGGTTTGGCTTTCGTACACTTGGGAATCGATATTATCTTTTTTTTTCGTTTTCGTAACCGATTCCAAATATATTTGTTGCCAGCCTTTATTGTTATTGGTTTGGCTTTCGTATATTTGGGAATCAACATTTATTTTTTTTCTTTTTCATTATCGATTCTTGATATATCTGTTGCCAACCGTTATAGTTTTTTTCGGAAATTTATTTTAAACAAGCAAAATGAGCAAGCCAAAGCCAACTATCGCCAACCTCTCTCCAAGTAAGGAGTTGATCGACTTAAAGTCGTTAAAGCGTCAAAGGACAGTGGCGAAAAATAGTATTTTGCGAAGAAAGACGGGCCTTTTAGAAAAAACTATGTCGTTAGATCCAATTGAATTGGAATGTCGGTTGGACATGTTAAATTCACATAGTGAAAAGCTGATGAAATGCCAATCTAACATTGAAGAGATTGATGAAGACGACATGGCCCGAGGGGAGTTAGAGGACATAATTGTTGAAACGAAATCAATAATTAAAAATATTTTAGCCAAAAATAGAACGTCAATTGCCGAAACATCTTTTGTAGCTTCTCACAGCTCAAGGCTCCCTAAAATGAATTTGCCGAAATTCAAGGGAGAATATTCCGAATTCAAAAATTTTATGAGTTTGTTCGAGAGCTTAGTTCATAATGATCCAAATATCCCAGGCATAGAAAAATATAACCATTTGGTAAATTGTCTATCTGGAGAGGCTTTGGGAACAGTTAAAGCGTTTCAGATGTCGAATGAAAATTACCCGAAAGCGTTGGCAAGTCTCAAAAAAGTTTATGATAATAAATGTTGGAGATTCTTCAATACAATATTTAAACTTTTTGAGCTGCCAACCATCCCAAAGCCATCCGCTCCTTCATTGCGATCCATGATTGACGAAGTGTCAGCGGTGTATGACTCATTGCTATCGCTGGGCGATGAGAAATATATAACAAACGCTATTATTATACACAAAGTGATGACAAAGGTCGACTCAGCTACCAGATCCAAATGGGAGGAACAGCTGGATTATGACAAGCTGCAACTGTGGAAAGAATGTGAAGCCACCCTAAATCGAAGATTCCAGCAGCTATCAGCGGAAGGAGCATCAAATTCAAGGACGAAGCCGTGGTGGCAGCAAATACGAGGCAGTTTCTTTGACAGCAGTGCAAATCTAAGGACCACTATTTGACTGCCTGCCCCACTTTCAAGGCGCTTCCGGTGCATAAATTGTTTGCGTAAGGGACACACTGTCCCTAAGTGCAGAGCGGATAGATGTCGTGTGTGCAATTGATCGCATCACACATTATTGCACCAGTATCCGGTTTCCTTCCCCGCTGAACCTCATCTGCAACCATCAACCACTCATGCCATGCATACAACCAGTATGCCGGATCGGGTCATGTTGGCAACAGCAGTGATTCAGATGAGGACCAGTTGTGGAGAGTACCTACCTGCGAGAGCGTTGCTGGACTTAGGCTCCCAGGTCAACTTCATGACGGAGGACTTGGCACAGAAGTTGCGGATTCGACGACAATAGAAAACATTAAACGTAATAGGGATCGGCAATTCCAATACGAAAGTGGGGGCAAAATTAAGCGCGTTTGTTAAGTCGCGGGTAAACAATTACGAATTTTCGGCGGAATTCTGGATAATGCGAAGTATTTCGGCAAATCATCCAGGCCATAATATCAATATTAAAAAAGTTGACATCTTATTGGGTGCAGAAATATTTTTCGATCTTCTATCTGTCGGCCAAATTAAAAATGGTCCTAATCAACCAACATTACAGAAAACCTTTTAGGGTGGGTTGTATCTGGCAAATACGTCAGCAATCCAAGTTCTCCTCCCAAATTACATAGCACATTATGCCAAGCTGAAGAAGACTTTACGTCAATAGATTCAGTAGTCCAAAAACTTTGGGCTCTAGAAGAAATACCTTCAGAATCAAATGGCATCAAATTCACACCAGAGCAACAAGAGTTTTCGTTAATACTACTCAAGTATTGCCATCAGGACGACTTCAAGTCAGAATGCCCTTTAAAGCTGACCGTAAGTTACTCGGTCACTCATATGAAACCGCAGTTCGGCGGTTTCAGGCCCTGGAGAGAAGGGCATTAAAAAATTAAAAAAAAAAAAAAAAAAAAATGAATATTGAGCATTGGGTCACATGAGCCCAACGAGCAATAAGATCCCGAGTAAGCCACACTACTTCATTCCGCATCAATGCGTTTTAAGGCCCGAGAGCACAACAACCAAATTACGTGTTGTCTTTGATGCTTCGAGTCGATCTTCAACTCAAATAGCGTTGAATGAACTTTTGATGGTAGGTCCAACCATCCAAGAAGAATTATATTCAACTCTTCTTCGTTTTCGCCTACATAAGTATGCACTAACAGCGGACATTACTAAAATGTACCGTCAAATAATTATGCATGAAGAAGACAGAAATTGTCAACTTATTGTGTGGAGCGCCTGCACCATTTCTCTCAATACGGTGTTTGCAAATGCTCAGTGATGCCAATACGATGAAATATCCACTCGGTTCATTGGCCATCAAAAGAGACTTTTATGTTGATGATTTATTAACAGGGTCCGACAATTTTGAGTCTCTAAATCTTTTGAGAAGTGAGGTAATAAAAAAAAAATTTAAACTCGGCAGGATTCACCTTAACGAAGTGGTTTTCGAACCACCCTAAATTTTTCGACAGTGATTCCACTGAAAAGTCATTAAGCTTCAATGACAAAAGTTCCACTAAAACGTTAGGAATCCATTGGCTGTCGAAAGAGGATTTGTTTCGATTTGTTTTATTTGACAATTTTAACGATCTGCGAGCCACTAAACGAAACATATTGTCAGTTTCTGCTCGCCTTTTTGATCCTCTTGGATTACTAGCCCCACAAAGCAAAAATCTTATTGCAAGAGCTTTGGATTCAATAACTAGATTGGGATGAGTCGATTCCATTGCGCCTTGACATTAGCTGGCAGAACTTTAAAGCCAACCTAATGCAGCTCTCATCGATAAGCATTCCTCGTTACGTAAACGTTGAGTCGAGTGCCATCTGCCAAATACATGGCTTCTCCGACGCCTCAATAAGGGCATACGGATGCTGCATACACATACGAAGCCAATCTGCTAATCTATTAATTGCATGCTGCTTACTGCAAAGTCTAGAGAGGCTCCGCTGAAGACCAAATCTCTTCCACGTCTTGAGTTCTCGGCAGCACATCTTCTTTCGAAATTATGGTCAAGAGTAGCGCCTATGTTGAGTCGACATTTCGAAAATATTACATTTTGGACAGTCTCTGAAATCGTTTTACATTGGATTAAAACACATCCATCTGCACTACAAACCTTCGTCGCAAACGGAGTGTCCGAAATCTAAGAGATGACTGACAAAGTACACTGGCGACATGTGCCAACGAAACAAAATCCTGCGGATCAAGTGTCTCGGGGTTGTAACGTGGACGAATTTAATAATTCAATATGGTTTGGCGGTCCACAGTTCCTCCTAGAAGACCCTGCATTATGGCCAATTAATAACCACTTCCAGTTCTCACCAGAAGACGAAGCATTAGAGAAGAAGAAAACTACGTTTACGTTAATTTCGACTGCTGAGAAAAATTCAATATTGGACCTCATTGAAAAATTCTCTTCTCATAAAAAATTGCTTCGTGTGGTCGCATACATATTACGATGGATAAGACGACCACCAAAATCTTCCATGGGACAGGATCTGACTTCAGAAGAGCTAAACTTGAGTTTTCTAAAAATTGCACAGGTGGTCCAAAATTCAGAATTTTCTGATGTTATTCAAAAATTGCATAAAGGTTCCACCCTACCCGCAAACTTGCAAAAACTCAATCCGTTTTTGCATGAGTACTCGGAGACGTCGCTGTCGTTCAAATTAATTCGAGTAGGAGGTCGCCTATTAAATGCACCCCTCCCATACGATTCCAAATTTCCGCTTTTATTAAAGAAAAGTTCGCACTTCGTTATAACGTATTTACGGTTCCTGCATATGCGAAATCACCATGCTGGGGCTAAAGGGTTGGTTGCGCTTCTTCGAGAACGCATATGGCTAATTAATGCCCGAGAAGCTTGCAGTAGAACCGTAAGAAACTGTATACATTGTTTTCATTACAAGCCGAAGTTGCAAAACCAAATAATGAGAAATTTGCCAGTCGAAAGACTTCGAGTACTACAGCCCTTTCTTATATGTGGCGTAGATTTTTGTGGTCCGATATACACAACTCTAAAAAATACGCGGTCGACCACCCGTAAAAACATATATTGCAGTTTTCATTTGCTTTACGTCTAAAGCAGTACATTTAGAATTAGTTTCGGACCTACATATCTTCCAATTCATTTATTCTCGCCCTGAAAAGGTTCATTGGACGCCGAGGAATGCCGACGAAGATATTCAGCGACAACGCCACCAATTTCGTCGGCGCCGACCGCAAGCTGCGCGAATTGAAGGAGGCGTATCTAGCAATGGGTCCAGACCTGAAGAGATTCGCAGCAGACGAAGGGTGCAGCTTTATCTTTATACCACCGCGGGCGCCGCACTTTGGCGGGTTAAGGGAAGCCGCGGTGAAGTCCGCCAAGCATCACGTCGTTCGCGTAATCGGCAACGCGCTACTGACCGCAGAGGAACTGTCAACCCTACTGGCAGAAGTGGAGGCCATCCTCAATTCTCGGCCCCTAACACCGTTGAGCCAGGACCCCAACGACGGCGAGGCACTAACCCCAGCGCATCTGCTGATAGGGTGCTCCCTACGAGCATTACCTCCAGAGCAAGTGCCAGTGGACCCAGTTTGTTGTTGCGAGAGATGGCAACTTGTTTGCTGTCTCAAGCAACAGTTCTGGCGACAGTGGTCCAAAGTATACCTGACGGGACTTCAGGAACGCAACAAGTGTCTGCTCCCCACTCGCACTCTGCAGCTCAACGACCTCGTCCTCGTCCACGAGGACAACGTGCCGCCACAATGGGTACTCGGACGCGTCGTCGCCACCGTCGAAGGACAATACGGCAAGGTGCGAGTCGGGCGGGCACAATTAAGCGTCCCATCCACAAGCTGGTCTTACTTCCAATTTAGGTTGAAGGAAATTGATCCTGTCAAGGTGGCCGGTGTGGCGTCAAGCGACATATCTACATATTTATACCTAAAATAAAAATAATAAATTAATTGTAAAATATTGATTATAAAAATTATAAACTATTGAATTGTTAAAAATTAAATTAAGAAAATCTATTATAAAATACTTACCTTGATAAGGCATTCGTAATACCAATCTACTACTTACCTTAATACTTACCATAATCTGCTACAATATTGAACGAAAAGTTGAACATGATTATATGTACTGTTACCACTAGTTTAAGCCGTTAGTTTTAAGATTTAGGCTTAGCAACTAGATTAAGAAATAAAGAACTTTTTCGTTACCGGAACAATTTATAAGTATTTTTCGCGACAGGTAATTGGGGTATCGTGTTTCAAAAACGCTTGAAACTTTTCACACGGATTCTCTGTCCCTATCTACTCGTTCTAAAGTTGGGATTCATAGATTGAACACGTGTGCTCGCATTGTTCTGTGAAAATAATTCGAAAATAATTGAAAATATTGGATTTTTTAGTGATAGAATTATGTGCTGGGATTTACAAGTAAGTAAGTTTGTAATTTGAACTAGGTCTCATTCATTTTCCATTAGCATAAGCCGTGGTAGCATAATTTTTCATTTTTCAGTCATTTCAGAATTAATTTTTAATAATTTTTTTGTTTGTGAGTCGTAGGCGCTGTGAAAAACAAGTGAAAACTTGTTTGTGTGTGTGGTCACTCGTTTGTTCATACACACTTTTTCACATTTGCTTTAGTAGGTTTTTGTTTTCGTCAAGGTACTTTGAGTGTGTGAGCTTGCACAAAATTTTGAGGCAAGTGTTTTTACTTGAGTAGGAGATTTTTTGTATTAGGTGTTTTTTGTAGCAAGTTGTTTGTTTTTTGGTTTTTGAATTCGTTAGGCGGATAGAACAGGTAGTTTTTTTATTGAGTGTGGGTGCAAAGTGGGTTTTGCAACAGTAGGTGCTGAGCTGTCACACAGTTTCAGTGCTGTACCGTATTGTTGGTGTTCTCTGCCGGCTGAATTGCCTGCCATGCTAAGTTGTGATGTGCGCCTGTGCGTTGGCCGTGTTGCGGGGGGAACTTGGGCAATTTTTGCTTAATAAGTGCCGGTGCCTGTCCTTGTGCGGAAAGTGCTAGCTTTGCGACTTGTTTGGTCGTAGTGGTCAGCTTTTAAGCCCACGGCGTACTTGGTGCATTTTCCACATCGGCCGACTCGTTGGTGGTACGGCGACAAAGTTCCGTCCGGCACCAATTTTGAGTGCCTTTCCGGGCTATTTCTTGGATTGTGGGTATGCCCTCGCGTTTCTTCACCTTAGTCGACCGCTTAGGTGGCCACTGCTACTGAGCATTCTTGCGTGCTTGATAGCTTTTTCTGAGTGTTCCGTCACACGAACATGGCGAGCAGCTGTTCCGGGTTTTTGCCCGTATTCGTTGCACTGCGTTAGTGGTTATTTTTGCCGTCGGAACAGCCTACTTGGTAGGTAGTTCTTAAGGTGGGGATCCCTCTGCTACGGAAGAAGAGGATTGCCAGCCAAGTTGTGGCTGCAAAAAGACTTAATGGGGAGTTAAGTGAGTTGGGTTTTGGTGCCAAGCACTTTGAGAAGGAGGTTGCGAGGGGTGTCAATGCACCACAATGCCGCAACTATAGACCACCTGAACATCTTATGATGTCAGCTGTCTGCCCGATTTACTGTGGCATTGTTAAGCGCGCTCTCGCTAAACATTGATGGGGGTGTTCGTTCAGTTAAACTGCCAGGGACCAAATGCCGTAATGTGTGAGTTGGGGAGTTCTATGACTGAGGGTGGGTGTAGGGCCTTACTCCAGGAGGCCCACGCCACTAATGGTGTGGTTAGGAGTCTTCCAGGATGTTTCAGGCTCTTTTCGGACCTTGGATTTAATGATGCAATAGTTGTGAATAATCCAAGCTATGATTATGTAGTTTCGGATTCTTTACAGCTGCGTGTTTGTGTAGCTATAGAAGCGGTGTTCGATAGAATAGTTGTGGCTAGTTTGTACTGCCGTTTAGCAAGCCTCTAGAGCCCTACCTGGGATACATGGATATGCTTCTACTTCTTGTAGGTGGTAGTCCATTTATCCTAGGGTTGGATGCGAATGCCTCGTCCTCGATGTGGTTCAGCAAGGTATCCCGGCATTCGTCTGCATATCGAAGCCACATTGGAGGTGAAGCATTAAGTGAACGGGACGGTAAAGGGAGGATGGCGATTGAGTGATCAAAATTCGATTCAAATTATGGTTACTCCTCGATCCCCACTGGTACTGACTGGAACCAATATGGACTCTCAGTTAGCGAAGCGGTATCTTGTATACCTCTTAGTGAGTTTGATGAGTTGGGGGCGGACGAGCAAATTGCTCGTCTCCATGAGGTAGTTTGGGGGGTTAACGATAGGGTTTTTGGTAGATATGAGTGTTGTAGGGTTAGCATAATTAAATGGTGCACGCGCGAGCTAACCTTGAAGAGAAGGACTGTCAGGCGATTGAGATGAAAGTTTCAACGCGCTCGACGGTTCAATTTTGATAGGTTGTCCCAGCTTAGGTATGAATTTAGTTGTGCGAATGGGGTGTATAAGGAAATAAGGACAGGAAATGTGACAAAATTAAGGAGGATGAGTGGAGGAGTTTTGTTAGGGAAAATATGATCGACCCCTGGGGTCGGGTCTATAGTATCTGCCGGGGTCATAGAAGTCCGGATTTACTTCTCTTAGCGTCGGTGACACTCTGTTATCGTCGTGGGGAGAATGTGCGGGGACTCTTTTAGATGCGTTCTTTCCCAGGTCGGAGGTGCAGTTACCACAAGTACAGGAGGTACCTGTCCCTCCATTAGATGATGGGGAGTTGGGGAACGCCTTTGGCTTGGTTAGGTCTAATCGGTCTCAAGGTTTTGATGGTTTCAACAGAGAGAGGTGCAAAAGCTTGTTGAAGCGCATTCCTGAATACCTGGAGGCTAGTTATGATAAGTGCCTCTGGGAGGGATATTTTCCATGTGAGTGTAAAAAAAGCTAGGGTTGTTCCTCTCCTGAAGTCCCCTGATAAGATTAGGAGCGATCCTCCCTTTATTGGGGCATCAGTCTCCTTCCAGTACTTGGAGAAGTGCTGGAAAGAGTAATGGTGGAACGAATTCAGGAGCTTATGAGGGGTATGTGGTCGGATAGGCAGGTTGGGTTTAGGGAAGGACGCAGTGTAGTGGATGCTTGTATGTTTGTTCAGAATGCTGTTAGGGATAATGTCAACAAATACGTCTTTGGCCTATTTGTTGTCTTTAATTTTGACTACCTAAGCTTGGATCGGGTGATGCAACGACTGGAGGAACTTGGCTATCCTGAAGCCCTTTGGCGGAACTATTTTTCGGACAGAAAAGTCTCTCTAGTTGGTACGAATGGAAGTGTGGAGATTGATGTGGTTCGTGGCTGCCCGCAGGGTTCCATCTGTGGTCCATATATTTGGAATCTCATGAAGAATTCTCTGATTGGGCAGCTCGAGCCACTTTTAGGTGTTGTGCGTATGCGGATAATGTTCTTCTTTTTGTTGAAGATCGTTCGCGGTGTTATTTAGAACGGGCGGGAAGATAATTGTTAGAAATTGTAAATTTTTGGAGTGTAGGTGTGGGGGTGACATATCGCTGAATAAAACGGTAGCAATGCTGCTGAAAGGTAGATTGTCGCCGGTTCGACCACCGATTGTCCGTCAAAAAGCGGGGGCCTAGCATCAAATATTAAAAAAGTAGGAATAATATCGCTGATCTGCGCCCACGCTCCGACGGAAGAGAACGACGATGTGACGAAAGATGCCTTCTATGAGTGCGTGGAACGCGCTTATGAGAGCTGCCCCCGCCACGATGTCAAAATCGTGCTTGGCGACTTTAACGCCAGGGTGGGCAAAGAAGGTGTCTTTGCCACTAGGGTCGGTAAATTCAGCCTCCTCGACGAAACATCCCGAAATGGGTTGAGGCTGATTGACTTCACCGGGGCCCGAAATATGGTTATCTGTAGTAATAGATTCCAACACAAGAAGATACATCAAGCTACCTGGCTGTCTCTGGATCGAACAGCCACTAACCAGAACGATCATGTTGTGATAGATGGAAGACACGTCTCCAATGTTTTAGATGTGCGTGCGCTCCGAGGTCTTAATATCGACTCGGACCACTATCTTGTTGCAGCCAATATTCGCACCCGTCTCTGTGCAGCAAAAAACGCACGTCAACAAACACAAAGAAGGTTCGACGTCGAGAAGCTGCAATCACAACAGACAGCCGAACGATTTTCTACTCGGCTTGTACTCCTGCTCTCTGAGAGCACTCGTCAACATCTCGGTATAAGGGAACTGTGGGACGGCATTTCAAACTCCTTACGTACCGCTGCAACCGAAACCATTGGTTTTCGGAAAGTGCAAAAGAACAACTACGACGCGGAGTGCCGTGTCGCAGCGGAGAGAAAACAGACTGCCTACCTCGCAACGTTGCGATCAACCACTACACATGCGGGATGGGATAGATACCGAGAGTTGAAGAGGGAAGCGAGACGCATTTGTAGACAGAAGAAGAAGAGGCCGAAATGCGTGAATACGAAGAGCTTGATAAGCTGGCCGACAGGGGTAATGCTCGAAAATTCTACGAAAAAATGCGCCGGCTTACAGAAGGTTTCAAGACCGGAGCATACTCTTGTAGAACCCCCAAAGGTGATCAAGTCACTGATGCCCAGAGCATACTTAAATTATGGAGGGAACACTTCTCCAGCCTGCTGAATGGCAGTGAACGCACAACACCAGGAGAAGGAGAACCCGATTCCACAATCGATGACGATGGAACCGACGTAGCATTGCGCGACAATGAAGACGTTCGAATAGCAATTAACCGCCTGAAGAACAACAAAGCGGCGGGGGCCGACGGATTGCCGGCCGAGCTATTCACACATGGCGGCGAAGAACTGATAAGAAGCATGCATCAGGTTCTTTGTAAAATATGGTTGGACGAAAGCTTGCCCAACGGCTGGAATTTTAGTGTGCTATGCCTAATCCATAAAAATGGAGACGCCACAATCTGCGCCAACTACCGTGGAATAAACCTCCTCAACATCGCATATAAGGTTCTATCGTGCGTATTGTGTGAAAGATTAAAGCCCACCGTCAACAAACTGATTGCACCTTATCAGTGTGGCTTTAGACCTGGAAAATCAACAACCGACCACATATTCACCATTCGCCAAATCTTGGAAAAGACCCGTGAAAGAAGAATCGACACACACCACCTCTTCGTCGATTTCAAGGCTGCTTTCGACAGCACGAAAAGGAGCTGCCTTTATGCCGCGATGTCTGAATTTGGTATCCCCGCAAAACTAATACGGCTGTGTACACTGACGTTGAGTAACACCAAAAGCTCCATCAGGATCGGGAAGGACCCCTCCGAGCCGTTCGATACCAAACGAGGTTTCAGACAAGGCGACTCCCTATCGTGCGACTTCTTCAACCTGCTTCTCGAAAAATAGTTCGAGCTGCAGAACTAAATAAAGAAGGTACCATCTTCTATAAGAGTGTACAGCTGCTGGTGAATGCCGATGATATTGATATTATCGGCCTCAACACCGTTAATTCTGCTTTCTCCAGGCTGGACAAGGAAGCACAGAAATTGGGTCTGGCAGTGAACGAGGGCAAGACGAAATATCTCCTGACATCAAACAAACAGACGTCGCACTAGCAGCTTGGCTCTTACGTCACTGTTGACAGTCATAACTTTGAAGTTTTAGATAATTTCGTCTATTTAGGAACCAGTATTAACACCACCAACAATGTCAGCATAGAAATACAACGCAGGATTCCTGCCAACAGGTGCTACTTCGGACTGAGTAGACAATTGAAAAGTAAAGTCCGCTCTCGACGAACAAAAACCAAACTCTATAAGTCGCTCATAATTCCCGTCCTGCTATGTGGTGCAGAGGCTTGGACGATAACAGCAACCGATGAGTCGACGTTAAGAGTTTTCGAGAGAAAAGTTCTGCGAAAGATTTATGGTCCTTTGGGCATTGTCCACGGCGAATATCGCATTCGATGGAACGGTGAGCTGTACGAGATAAGCGACGACATTGACATAGTTCAGCGAATTAAAAGATAGCGGCTACGATAGGTAGGTCATGTTGTCCGGATGGACGAAAACCCTTTAGCTCTGAGAGTATTCGACGCAGTACCCGCCGGGGATAAGCAGAGGAAGAAGAAGACCTCCACTCCGTTGTAAGGACCAAGTGGAGAAAGACCTGGCTTCGCTTGGAATATCCAATTGGCGCCACGTAGCAAAAAAAAGAAGCGACTGGCGTTAACTCGGCTATAATCGCGTAAACGGTGTCTACGCCAATTAATAAGAAGAAGAAGTGTTTGATTGTTCAAAACTTTAATTAAAAGTATATACATATGTACATGTAAGTATTATCACCTTGTTATATTATTAAATTTTTTATGCATTAAATCGCAGTGTATGATATACATACATACTATGTATTTTGATGATAAGAGGTGCTAAGGCTGCAAGATATACATAAGTAACTAAATTTGGTTATCGAGCTTCCGTTTGCTTCTCATATTATTGATTTATTTATTGATAAGATAGCTTACATTTCAATTTTCAATCGCATTTTTTTTTTATTTTAATTCTTTTTCTATTATTTGGCGGTGACAATTGTCCATTAGCTCCAAAAATTCTAACAGATGGCGGATGGATTAATCACTGATTATCAAATTCTACTGGATTTGTAAAATTCGGCCATCGCATTGTAAATGTGTGGCCACCATTCTCAGTATTTCGGCGCCAGTACATTGGATAATAGTCAATATCTGTGATAGTGACATTCGTAAGCAGCTTTAAGAAATTTTTCTTACACTTTCCCTTTTCCATGCAAGTTAACGCCACTAATAGCTAAGGGCACTTTTGCGTAAAGTAAACAATACTCATATAAATTCATTATTAAACGAATGTGTCAAATATGTTACTGACACATCGCCACTAAGGAAGTGGCCATAAACTATAACTTAATGCACGCTTTAAGTAGATTCAGACAGCACATTATCTAACACCTAAGTTTGTTCTTATTAGAATGTATGATGAAACTCTATCTAGGCTTAAGAAATCAATTGTAGAAATATAAGTGAAATAAAAATAATCTAGTTTTGTTTTTTACATAACTCACTAGATTCACATCTTTTTAAAACCACCCCGCGTTAATATTTCATTGAAATTATTGAAAAAATATTTTTTAGTTCCAATAAATTTTTTAGTTCAAAAAAGACAAGCATCTATACTTAATACACTAGTATTTATACTTATGTTTACTTTACATATAGATTAGTGTTGAGTGGGATAGGCTGTGTTATTGTTTGGACTTGTACTTAAACAAGTGGTTACTGCGTGAGTGCATCCTTTGGGTGAGCGTTGTTGCTACGCGTTGTATAGCATGATGTCAAGGTTAGTGTTATAGATATTAACTTTCGCGCACGCTTATCAATTACAAAAGTAACATTGTTATTGTAAAGCAACAATCCCTTGCATACACCACGCACCATGACGATTTGCGAAGGCATACTAAACATCAAGTGCAACAAAATTAAAAGTTAAGCGGCGAACGATCCACAAAGACAACAGTGTAATCAGCAAAAGTATAAAAATCTAATTAGAAAGTAAAAACTAAAAGTGCAAACAAAGCGATGAATCTACTCAATCAAACTAAACCTATAGTTTGACTAAAGAAATATAATAAAAAATCTAAAAAAAAACCAAAAATAAATATAATTTCTAAAAAATATTTAGAACACAGAGTTCATTAAAACAACAAAATAAACAGTGCCAGTGAAAACTCTGCATCAAAAGCAATAAAGCAGCCACCAAGCATAAAGGAAAAAGGCAACTTCGTTTCCAAAACAACAGCAGTAGCAGGGGCAACAAGAGCAATAGCAAAAGCAGCAAAAGGCAAAAACTAACAGCAACAGTAACAACAGCAGCAGTAGCCACAACAACATAAAGGTAGTTGTAAGACCTTGGCATATTTGTTGACTTTAATTTTGATTATGTAAGCTGGGATCGAGTGATGCAACGACTGGAGGAACTTGGCTATCCGGAAGCTGCTCTTTGTCGGAACTATTTTTCGGACCGAAAAGCCTCTCTAGTGGGTATGATAGGAAGTTTGGAGATTGAGGTGGTTCGTGGCTGCCCACAGGGTTCCATCTGTGGTTCATATATTTGGAATCTCATGATGAATTCTCTGCTTGGGCAGCTCGAGCCACGTTGTAGGTGTTGTGCGAATGCGGATAATTTTCTTCTTTTGGTTGAAGGTCGTTCGCGGTGTGATTTAGAACGGGCGGGAGGACAATTTTTAGAAATTGTAAATTTTAGGGGTTTAGATAAAACGGTGGCAATGCTGCTGAAAGGTACATTGTCACCGGTTCGTCCACCGATTGTCGGTGTGAATGGGGTCAGTATCAAATATGTGCCGCAAGTCAAATATCTGGAGCCTAACATCAAATATTGAAAAAGTAAGAGTTATAGAATATTTTATTGCAAATTATTTGTCTATTGATAGAATAGCTTACATCTCAATTTTGAATCGCAACATAATTTTATTTCAAATTCTTTGTCTATTATGTGACAGTCACAATTATTTGTTTACTTCAAAAGATTCTAAAAGATGGCATTAATTATTAATTGGATTGTGCAAGTATTCAATAGATGGCGCTATGCTAAAAATTTAAACGTATAAGGTACACATAACCTAAATTTATTTTGAATTTTAATATAAAAATATAAATTTAGGTTATTCCTTAGTTTCAGCAATATTAATTATGCTATTAAATTTGTATTTTTAACATAGCACCATCTATTGAATTCAATCCTATCAATAATTATCACCATCTGTTAGAATCTTTTGGAGCTAACGGACAATTGTCACTGCCAAATAATAAAAAAGAATTTGAAATAAAAAAAATGCGATCGAAAATTGAGATGTAAGCTATCTTATCAATAGACAATTAATTTGCAATAAAATATTCCATTATTCGTTTACTTTATTCCTATACTTTTTCAATTTTTGATGTTAGGATAACCAGCCACGTGTTACTTAGACTAAAGTGTAAATTAAATTCATATTATAATGAAGATAATACAGTAAAATTTTCTGGCTTTTCAATAATTAGTGCTTGATTGTTCAAAACTTTAATTAAAATATCTTATATTTTAAATAAAATATTATTAAATTTGTTATGCATTAAATCGTAGTGTACAATATACATATGTACGATATACATATAATATTGATTATAAAAATTATAAACTGTTGAATTGTTAAAAATTAAATTAAGAAAATCTATTATAAAATACTTACCTTGATAAGGTATTCGTAATACCAATCTACTACTTACCTTAATACTTACCATAATCTGCTACAATATTGAACGAAAAGTTGAACATGATTATATGTACTTACCCCTTATTAATACATATTTATGTTACCACTAGTTTAAGCCGTTAGTTTTAAGATTTAGGCTTAGCAACTAGATTAAGAAATAAAGAACTTTTTCGTTACCGGAACAATTTATAAGTATTTTTCGCGACAGGTAATTGGGGTATCGTGTTTCAAAAACGCTTGAAACTTTTCACACGGATTCTCTGTCCCTATCTACTCGTTCTAAAGTTGTGATTCATAGATTGAACACGTGTGCTCGCATTGTTCTGTGAAAATAATTCGAAAATAATTGAAAATATTGGATTTTTTAGTGATAGAATTTCGTGCTGGGATTTACAAGTAAGTAAGTTTGTAATTTGAGCTAGGTCTCATTTATTTTCCATTAGCATAAGCCGTGGTGGCATAATTTTTCATTTTTCAGTCATTTCAAAATTAATTTTTAATAATTTTTTTGTTTTCGAGTCGTAGGCGCTGTGAAAAACAAGTGAAAACTTGTTTGTGTGTGGTCACTCGTTTGTTCATACACACTTTTTCACATTTGCTTGAGTAGGTTTTTGTTTTCGTCAAGGTACTTTGAGTGTGTGAGCTTGCACAAAATTTTGAGGCAAGTGTTTTTACTTGAGTAGGGAATTTTTTGTGTTAGGTGTTTTTTGTAGCAAGTTGTTTGTTTTTTGGTTTTTGAATTCGTTAGGCGGATAGAGCAGGTAGTTTTTTTATTGAGTGTGGGTGGAAAGTGGGTTTTGCAATAGTAGGTGCTGAGCTGTCACACAGTTTCAGTGCTGTACCGTAATGTTGGTGTTCTCTGCCGGCTGAATTGCCTGCCATGTTAAGTTGTGATGTGCGCCTGTGCGTTGGCCGTGTTGCGGGGGGGACTTGGGCAATTTTTGCTTAATAAGTACCGGTGCCTGTCCTTATGCGGGAAGTGCTGGCTTTGCGACTTGTTTGGTCGTAGTGGTCAGCTTTTAAGCCCACGGTGTACTTGGTGCATTTTCCACATCGGCCGACTCGGGGGTGGTACGGCGACAAAGTTCCGTCCGGCACCAATTTTGAGTGGACTTTCCGGCCTTTTACTTGGGTTGTGGGTGTGCCTTAGCGTTTTTTCACCTTAGTCGACCGCTTAGGTGGCCACTGCTACTGAGCATTCTTGCGTGCTTGATAGCTTTTCCTGAGTGTTCCGTCACCCGCACATGGCGAGCAGCTGTTCCGGGTTTTTACCCGCACTCGTTGTACTGCGTTAGTGGTTATTTTTGCCGTCGGAACAGCCTACTTGGTAGGTAGTTCTTAAGGTGGGGATCCCTCTGCTACGGAAGAAGAGGATTGCCAGCCAAGTTGTGGCTGCAAACAGACTTATTGGGGAGTTAAGTGAGTTGGGTTTTGGTGCCAAGCACTTTGAGAAGGAGGTTGCGAGGGGTGTCAATGCACCACAATGCCGCAACTATAGACCACCTGAACATCTTATGATGTCAGCTGTCTGCCCGATTTACTGTGGCATTGTTAAGCGCGCTCTCGCTAAAAATTGATGGGGGTGTTCGTTCAGTTAAACTGCCAGGGGTCAAATGCCGTAATGTGTGAGTTGGGGAGTTCTATGACTGAGGGTGGGTGTAGGGCCTTACTACAGGAGACCCACGCCACTAATGGTGTGGTTAGGGGTCTTCCAGGAGGTTTCAGGCGCTTTTCGGACCTTGGATTTAATGATGCAATAGTTGTGAATAATCCAAGCTATGATTATGTAGTTTGGATTCTTTACAGCTGCGTGTTTGTGTAGCTATAGAAGCGGTGTTCGATAGAATGGTTATGGCTAGTTTGTACTGCCATTTAGCAAGCCTCTAGAGCACTACCTGGGATACATGGATATGCTTCTACTTCTTGTAGGTGGTAGTCCATTTATCCTAGGGTTGGATGCGAATGCCTCGTCCTCGATGTGGTTCAGCAAGGTATCCCGGCATTCGTCTGCATATCGAAGCCACATTTGAGGTGAGGCATTAAGTGAACGGGACGGTAAAGGGAGGATGGCGATTGAGTGATCAAAATTCGATTCAAATTATGGTTACTCCTCGATCCCCACTGGTACTGACTGGAACCAATATGGACTCTCAGTTAGCGAAGCGGTATCTTGTATACCTCTTAGTGAGTTGTGGGCGGACGTGCAAATTGCTCGTCTCCATGAGGTAGTTTGGGGGGTTAACGATAGGGTTTTTGGTAGATATGAGTGTTGTAGGGTTAGCATAATTAAATGGTGCACGCGCGAGCTAACCTTGAAGAAAAGGACTGTCAGGCGATTGAGATAAAAGTTTCAACGCGCTCGACGGTTCAATTTTGATAGGTTGTCCCAGCTTAGGTATGA
>NC_065921.1:53101643-53156505 GCF_024586455.1 Bactrocera neohumeralis
TAATGGGGTCATTATCAGCAGCACATTCGAATAATCACGCTTAGCTGCTCAAGCCGGCATTGCAAAAACCGTTGCATATTCGCGGGAATGCATTTTGGTTGTTTTGCGTCCAACCTTCCTCTCTTCCCGCACCGCCTCTATGCTCCTTGCACTTACCACTTCCGATTGCTCCACCATCGCGCATGCATATGCATTTATCGCTCCGCCCGCAGCAGTTTGTTCGCATAAGGTTAATTAATTTAGTTTCCTCGTTCGTTTTTACTGGGTCACTGGGTTGATGTTGGCTTTTTCTGTGCTCTCAATGACAGTTGTTGTGAATTTCAGCATTGTGGCTGCGCTGTCACTTAATTTTTTGGTTGTTCTTTCTTTGTCCGGAAAGTAATAGGGCTGAGTCGATTTAAAAAAATGTATTGAACCAATCGGTACAATTCTTTAAAAACTTTCAAAATATTCCCCTTTGGCGTCGATGCAGTGTTACCAAGCATTGAAGGTGTCGCGGAAGGCATTCTCCGGAATAGCCTTGAGAGTATATGCATGTAGGGCGGCTGCGGAGGCGTTGGGATGCCGGTCTAGGTTAGGTAGCGTGGTGTAACTTCCAATCTGCTGCGATGTCTTGTCGGACCCGACTGACTTCTTTTCTTCTTCTGACTTCTTTTTCCACGTAAAACTTGGCGCTGACGGATTATACAGGAGGAACAAATTCATAGTGGACAATGCCCTTGATGTCAGAAAAGTCAATAGGCATCGTTTTCACTTTGGATTTGCTTATTCATCAGCGACCTCTTCCCGGCCCTCCAAAAAGACCTGTACAACTGAAACACACCACTTCTTGCTAAAGCAACATCTGGATAAGCCTGCTTGATCATATCAAAGGTCTCTGTCGAAGATTTACCGAGTTTCACACAGAATTTAATCCCGTACCTCTGCTCTAACGAACGCTGCTTACACCACTCACAGAAACACGTCGCGCGAAAATGTTTGTCCTGACTCTCCGGGTGCTCGGAGACAACTGACTAACCACTCATTCGTTAGCTAGGACCGCCCTCTACCGAATCCAGCTGGTGCGCGAACGCTCCGATGTACAATCGCGGCGGAAGCAAATCAGTCCTATTACTTTCCGGACAAACCCTGTATATTCTGTTTACTTTAACGGTACATTTATCAGTAAGCAAGGTGACTTTCTATATATTTTATTAATCCTGAAAATTTCTTCGAGATAGTAATTCCCGAGGAATTACCCCCTTCAATATATTCGAGCTGAACTTTTGTATTCAGGATGTATAGGCTCAAAAAAACTTCCAATTTATAATTATATTGGAGCAATAGGGGTCGTGGAATCCGACTTTAGGAAGGATTTAGGATCGAAAACTCGTCGTCAGTAATAATACTTTTCATATCATCCTGGTAGACGGAAAGCATTGTTTTGCAGACGTTAGTGCGACACTGTTTTTTAAAAAATTTAGTGATTTTGGAACCAATCGTGCTTTCACTTTTCTTAGGCCCAAATGATCTTTCAAATAAATTTTCATTGATCCTTCCCATATTCCAACAGTGCCATTAAGATCTCTAACTGTTAATAGTCGATTGGCAAGCATCAATTCTTTTATTTTATTGACGTGTTGATTATCACTTGATGCTGATGGCCGTGCAAGACGTGGTTCGCCGTCAAGGCCTTCTCGACCCTCTTGCGACAAACAATTTTAACCGAAGACCTTTTCCAATATTCTGAAGGTTTCGGCACCAGAAATTTAATTCCGACACAAAATTTAATGGAACTTCTTTGTTCAGTAATTTCGTTTATTCAGAAAGATAATCGTATACTAAATACCAAGAAGGTAAAAAAAAAAAGTTTTGCCCACAATATATTATCTAATATAGTACTTACTTATTTAATATGGTATTATTCTAATATTAATCCAATTATCCAAGATTTTAACTACAATGTGCTCTACTTTAACTGGCAGATCATCTTAACATCTATAGTGATTATTGAGATATCAATATTTCAAATACAGTGGCGTAGCTACAACTTCGGGCGCCCGGGGCCAAGGATGTTTTGCCGCCCCCCTTTATCTACCTACCTACAAGTTTCATGAGATGGTTCGATCAAAAGTGAATTTTTACAAAATATCTTCGATATTAAGTATATAAAATTTAGGAACTAGAAGCCACGCAAATCTGAAGTTCCAAAATTCTCACAATACGGGTTTTGAGGAAATTGATAGTAAATTTACAAGACATGAAATTAAAAGCCATAGAAAAAACCCAATTTCGCCCTATATCTTGTACACTTTTGACTCAATTTGCAGGAATTTTTGCCCGAATTGGAGTTTTTAAATGCCATTTTTGAAAATTTGGAGAAATAAAAGTATTTGTTGCATTCAAAGCATAGGGTAACTGTGAGAGTGACACGTAGCGACGACAGAGCAAAAATAAAGATACTGTTTTTTTTTGTCGCAATGTGTCGCTCTTACAGTTTGCCCTATAGCTTAGTACGCAGCTCTCAAGAAACGTAAAAACTTCATATAAAAAAACGCTTAAGAAACGGTCAAGAAACTTTCCTGCGATAAATTTACTTGTGCTAGGAAGCAGCTCTCAAGAAATCTAGTACTAATTTTTGATACTTTTTTTCAAAAAAATGTGAATATGGCAAACCTGGTTTTGCGAAGAAACATCAAATCAACAATTGTTTCTTCTTCTTTTGAGAAACAACGGTCAAAGTGTACGGTCAACAATCGAGTGTGCTCCTCAATTTGTGTTAACTTACGTGAATTCCAGGCTGTGAAAGCTTGCAGGCAGATTCGCTGGAGATCCTCATCATCGTTGGCACCTCGTGTACAACAATTTGCTTGGTGCATTGGTGTTTGGAATCCATAAATGTTTGATTGTAAAAACTTACAATTATAAAACAAAAAAAAAACAAAAAAACAGTCAATTAATTTTTGCGGAAAAATTCTCCTTCGCATATCTGAAGTGCTTATCAGCTGTTTCTGTCACACGGCAAACCATCTGTCTACGCAGAGTTGTAAGTGGTCAGGATCATTTCTACATTTACAGTCGGTAAAGCAGTTGATAAGGCAGTTCATATAACTTAACGTAACCTGTGAACGTTAAACATAAACAAACACTGCACGTAAAGTGTAAAAAAAATAAAAAATAAAAAATAAAAAAAACATATTAAATGATAACATCATGAGCCAAAGCGATATCCGTGCCCAGAGACAACGAGAACAAGATGCACGCCGGCTCTCCGTCCAGCGCAACAATGCATACTTTTCCATCAGGTCTCAGAGTGACAGTAAAAGCGTAAAATCTAACTCATCGTCCACCCTTCAACCCCCTACAAATTTAAAAGTCCGATCTTGCTCAATGTCAACGATTCCAACTTCAGAGCTCGTTATGCCTGATGATGTTGTACAAGTTAAGGTCGGTGCATGCTCTGACTCCGGCAACAAAAGCAAAGCGCAAGATAAGAAAACCCAAACACCTAAAAAAGTGGCTATACAGACCGGAATGGATCGATACATTACCATCAAGCGTAAGCTTAGTCCGCAAAACTCAACAAACGCTAAGCAAAAAATAAACCGTGGAAATGCATCTGAGCCATCAAGCACAAATCGATTTGCGCTTTTAAGTGACAACGTTGACGGTGAGAGTAACAAAACTCCTGAAAGTCTTACAAAGGTCACTAACACTAAACCACCGCCAATATACGTAAGAGAGGAAAACTCTGGCGCTCTCGTTAAAATATTTACTGAACTTATCGGCAATAATAACTTTCATATAGTTCCGCTGTCGAAGGGAAACATTCGAGAAACGAAAGTTCAAATATACTCCGAACAGAACTTTCGTACGTTGTCAAAATACCTAAATGAGAAAAAGATTAAATTCTACACTTATCAACTTAAAAGTGCGAAAGGCCTGCAAGTTGTTATTAAAGGTATTGAGCCAAGTGTTGAACCCATGAAAATCCACGAAGCACTTAAAGATCACGGTTTTAACCCTAAAAATGTTGTAAATATTTTTAATAAAAAGAAAATCCCACAGCCTATGTTCAAAGTTGAGTTAGAACCAGAAAACAAACAAATTGGTAAAAATTGTGTGCACCCCATTTACAAACTACAATATTTGCTACATCGTAGGATCTCTGTGGAGGAACCGCATAAAAGAAATGGCCCTGTACAATGCACCAATTGCCAAGAGTATGGTCACACCAGGTCTTACTGCACACTTCGCGCAGTATGTGTAGCTTGTGGAGAGTTACATGATTCTTCCACTTGCACGTCAAACAAAAAAGACCCAAATGCAAAAAAGTGTGGAAACTGCGGTGGAAACCACACTGCAAACTACAGAGGATGTCCAGTCTACAAGGAGCTAAAAAATCGGATCAACCAACGTGTAGTCTCCGAACGCAATCATAATGTACCGAACTTTGTGTCCTCCAATGTGAATCCGCTGACAGCTCCATCAAAAACCGTCACGGGCGTATCGTTTGCAAACGTCCTAAAATCAGGCCTAGGAAAACCCACAACAACAGCAACAGCGAGTCCTATTGAGCCGCAAGAACAGCAGCCCCACGTTCAATCAGGTAATCAATCGAATATCGAAGCAATGATAGCGTCAATGCAACATAGCATGATGAACTTCATAACATTCATGCAGAACACAATGCAAGAACTCATGCGAAATCAAAACACATTGCTGCAACTGCTTGCTAACCAAAATTCAAAATAATGAGCTCGCTTAAAATTGTTTTATGGAATGCAAATGGTATACCTCGCCATAAACTGGAACTGTCAAAATTTCTCAACGACAAGGAAATTGATATAATGCTTCTTGCAGAAACTCACCTAACCAATAAATACAACTTTAATGTATCGGGATATACCTTCTATTGTACGAATCATCCAGATGGAAAGGCACATGGTGGAACTGGTATCTTAATCAGGAGTCGCATTAAACACCATTATTTAACTGGAATTGCTGAGAATTATTTGCAAGCAACATCAATATGCGTGCAGACAAAGCAAGGTGACATTACTTTGTCCGCCGTTTATTGTCCCCCACGTTTCCCGATCACAGAAAAACAATTTATAGATTTCTTCAGCTCGCTGGGAGAGTGCTTTCTTGCTGCAGGTGATTATAACGCGAAACACCCTCACTGGGGTTCCCGGTTATGTAATCCTAAAGGCAAGCAATTATATAACGCCCTTATATGTAAAGGAAACAAACTGGACTACGTGTCTCCTGGAAAGCCTACATATTGGCCGACAGACCCGAAAAAGCTGCCAGATTTAATTGACTTCGCAGTAGCTAGGAAAATTCCTCATAGCCTTATTACTGCTGAAACAATAGCAGACCTCTCATCAGACCACTCACCAGTTCTCTTCACTTTGCGGCATCAGTCACACTATAAAGAGCTACCCTATATGCTCACGTCAAAAGCTACAAACTGGTTAAAGTACAAAAAATACATCAGCACACACATAGAACTCGAACCAAATTTAAATACACCGGTCGATATTGAAAACACCATCGCAGCATTCGAATCAACCATTATAACAGCCGCCAAAATTTCAACTCCTCAAAAAGGTTATATGGAAAACAAAAAGCAAAGCGTAACTAATAGGGAAATTGAAATACTAGTATTACAAAAACGACGCCTACGAAGGGAGTGGCAGGTTCATAGATCACCAGCCTCAAAACAACTGTTGAAAGCGGCCACACATGCACTGACGAGAGCCCTCAGAAGCGAGGAACAGCGTGCGCAGTACCAGTATATTCAAAAGCTGTCACCGACTAGTACAAAGCACCCGTTGTGGAAAGCACATCAAACTCTAAGTGCGCCAATAGAGTGTGAAATGCCAATACGTGACAATAATGGCAAATGGGCTCGGAGTGATGCAGAAAAGTCAGCAACCTTCGCTGCTCATCTAAAAAATGTCTTCCAGCCAAACCCAGGAACTAATGACTTTACACTTCCAACCGTACCTTATTTGATGGAATCTGAGCCAGTGAAATTCGTACCTGAAGAGATATCAAAAATAATTATGGAGAAATTGAAACCAAGAAAAGCTCCTGGGCACGACTTAATTACTCCAAAAATGATTATTGAGCTACCAAATTGTGCTATAATCTGTATCTGTATGTTTTTCAATGCAATCACAAAACAAGCTCACTTTCCTCAACAATGGAAAAAGTCAACTATAGTGATGATACCTAAGCCTGGAAAGGACAAAACGCAGCCATCCTCCTATAGACCCATCAGCTTGTTATCGTGCATGTCGAAATTATTTGAAAGACTTCTTATGCTCCGCATTAAGCCACATCTTGAAACCCACAACATAATACCATCTCATCAATTTGGCTTCAGGGAAAAGCATGGAACGATCGAGCAAGTACATAGGATCACATCTGAAATTCGAACCGCCTTTGAAAAGGGGGAATATTGTTCTGCAATATTTCTTGATGTCGCGCAGGCTTTCGATCGAGTATGGTTAGATGGTCTTATGTACAAAATAAAAACGCTACTCCCGCAAAACACCCACGAACTGTTTAAGTCCTACCTTTATGATCGAAATTTTGTAGTTCGATGTAACACCACTACATCTGAAGCCCAAACGATTGAAGCTGGTGTACCACAAGGCAGTGTTCTTGGCCCAATGTTATATGTTTTATACACTTCAGATATCCCAGTATGCGACCGCTTGACTATGTCTACCTTTGCCGATGACACTGCAATAATCAGTCGCTCCAAGTGCCCAATTCATGCAAATGCGCTCCTAGGAAATCATATTGAAGCTGTGGCCAACTGGCTCGCAAACTGGAGGATAAAGGTTAACGAGCAAAAATGTAAGCACGTTACATTTACCCTAAACAAGAGCAGCTGTTCGCCTTTGACACTGAACAACGTACAAATACCACAAAGCAATCATGTTACTTACCTAGGGGTCCATCTGGATAGGCGACTTACTTGGCGAAACCACATAGAGGCTAAAAGAACTTACCTTAAGTTAAAGGCATGTTCTTTGCACTGGCTTATTAACTCTCGCTCAGCCCTGAGTCTGGAGTATAAAGTCATTATATACAACACTGTTTTAAAACCAATCTGGACCTATGGGTGTGAGCTGTGGGGCAACGCGAGTAGCAGCAACATCGAAATTCTTCGTCGTGCGCAATCAAAAATTCTTCGTACAATCACCGGAGCACCGTGGTATATCCGAAATGAGAACATCCAATGCGACTTAAGAATTCCCGACGTACGAACTGAAATAGAGCAACGAAGCGCGAAATATGCATTGAAACTTTCGGTTCACCCAAACCAACTAGCAAGATCGTTATTGCGTGTGAACAGGAGCTCAAGATTACGTAGAAACGACTTACCAGCCCAGACGTAATATATTTTAGGCCCAGTTTAAAATAATAATCACCCATGTAGGGTGTAAATTAAGTGAGTAGTTTAAGATTCGAAAACTTATTGTTAGGCTCTTAAGTAGGGTAGATTCAATAAATAATAGCAAAGTTAATAAAAAACTGATCGCAATTTTAACAGCCCAATTCGGAATACCATCAAATCCTGTTGCTTTGCTATTTTCAAAGCACTCAGCACCTTGAACAACTTCCTGCTCAGTGATTTCTGGCGCATCTACGACTTCGTCGCGATAAAAATTTCCTTCTTCTTGGTTTTGATGAGGGAAAAGGGTTTCACAACATTTCTGAGTAATGAAGGGCATGTAAGCGCTTGACATTTGTCACCTTTAATCCTTGACATTACAATCCTATACGCTGCGCCTCACGGATTTTCGTCCACTTTTTCCCATAATTCTTTGAAACATATCATTTTGCTCTCTTTAATTGCCTTTTTTAAGTCGTTGCGTTTCTTTCTGAATTCTCGCAAGCTGTCACAATCTAAGCTGCCTATGCTTCGTTGAAAACGGCGCCTCGCTTTGTGACTATCACTTCTCAGAGATTCGATTTCTCGATTCCACCAATAAGCTGGCTTTCTCTGTGCGGCTGTCCTCTTTTTATCCATAGCGGCATAGTTGCACCAACAATTTAGCCTGTTGGTTAATGTCATCACATCCGTTTATGTTTCCATCCAGCATTAACTTAAAAGCTCCTCATCTAGGGTTTCAATTCTCCACCCCTTGGACTGCACCTTTTGGTGGCAACATTTCGCTGTTGCATACTCTTGCTGATACTTAACATTATAGCCACATGCTCACTTTGGGTATATACTATATGTCGCATATCCGCCAGTCTATGTATCGATATAGCACTCTGCTGGCGAGAAATATATCGATAATGAAGCCACGCCCATTCTTCTCGAAGGTATTTTGTCTTCCTGTATTAAGCAGTACTACGTCCAGAACAGCAAATGCTTTAAGTTATGCGCTACCTCTCAAATTTGTATTTTTGCTGCCCCATTCTAGCGCCCAGGCATAAAAGTCACCTGTAATTGTATTAGGTGTAGTTGTCATCGCATCCTTTACCAAGTCGTCAAGTATTTTTTCATATTCAGCATGTGGTATACTTGGCGGTATGTAGCAGCTGTAGAAATAAAACCCCCATATTTTGGCTCTCGTATAAGAATGTTTATTGAAACACAACTTTATAGTATTAAAACAGAAAATATTTTATTAAAAAAAAACTAAAATAATCGATCCATATATAAAAGCTAATGTGAAGAATGAATCTGATGCTGTTTAATAATTTTGTTAATATCAGGTTCCAATTTACTCAAGAACAGTCGCAAGTCGCCACGTTCGGTAACAAGCAAACGATTTCTATTTTTAGTAAGCAGTGTTGTCACAGCACTAAATCAACGTTCACACAAATATGACGATGGGAATGCTATCAAGAATCGTTGAACGATTGACCACAATCCAGGGTACAATTGCGAGATCGGTTTTTGTAGCCAAAATTCTTGGTAACCATTTTTATACTCTCGCAACAATGTTGCTAACGAGAGTATTATAGTTTTGTTCACATAACGGTTGTTTGTAAGTCCTAAAACTAAAAGAGTCAGATATAGGGTTATATATACCAAAGTGATCAGGGCGACGAGTAGAGTCGAAATCCGGATGTCTGTCTGTCCGTCCGTCTGTCCGTCCGTCCGTCCGTCTGTCCGTCCGTGCAAGCTGTAACTTGAGTAAAAATTGAGATATCATGATGAAACTTGGTACACGTATTCCTTGGCTCCATAAGAAGGTTAAGTTCGAAGATGGGCCAAATCGACCCACTGCCACGCCCACAAAATGGCGGAAACCGAAAACCTATAAAGTGTCATAACTAAGCCATAAATAAAGATATTAAAGTGAAATTTGGCACAAAGGATCGCATTAGGGAGGGGCATATTTGGACCCAATTGTTTTGGAAAAGTGGGCGTGGCCCGCCCCCTACTAAGTTTTTTGTACATATCTCGGAAACTACTATAGCTATGTCAACCAAACTCTACAGAGCCGTTTTTTTAAGGCATTTCCATATACAGTTCAAAAATGGAAGAAATCGGATAATAACCACGCCCACCTCCCATACAAAGGTTATGTTGAAAATCACTAAAAGTGCGTTAACCGACTCATAAAAAACGTCAGAAACACTAAATTTTACGGAAGAAGTGGCAGAAGGAAGCTGCATCCAGGCTTTTTTTAAAAATTGAAAATGGGCGTGGCGCCGCCCACTTATGGACCAAGAACCATATCTCAGGAACTACTAGACCGATTTCAATGAAATTCGGTATATAATGTTTTCTTAACACCCTGATGACATGTACGAAATATGGGTGAAATCGGTTCACAACCACGCCTTCTTCTAATATAAAGCTATTTTGAATTCCATCTGATGCCTTCTCTGTATAATACGAGTATAAACATTAGGAACCAATGATGATAGCGGAATAAAACTTTACAAAAATACGGTATTTGAAAAATATTTAAATGACGAATAATGAAATCTCGATTATCACTTTACCATGCGAGAGTATAAAATGTTCGGTGACACCCGAACTTAGCCCTTCCTTACTTGTTGGAATTGATTTTTATGAACGTTGAACAATTTATACAGGTCTGTCATGTAAGCTATATCATTTTTGATGTTATGAGCTTGTCTTGAAATTCTGTATCTTTAGTTTCCAAGACAAACGATTGAAATCCTCGTCATTAGTAACACAAAGCTGATGAAATAATCTATCATTCAAAGAGCTGTTGCGGATTTTATTGACTGCTTTGATGACATATTGCAGTGATTGAAATAGTTTTTCACTTAAGTTTCTAGCAACTTAATGTTGTCTATGAATAACGCAATGTACACCAAGGACATCTGGAATTTTATTTTTTAAATACACCATGAAGCCTTTATGGCACCCTGTCATAGCCGGAGCGCCATCCGTAGCAACGGAAATAATATTTTTCAAAGGAATTTCTTTCTCATCACAAAACTTTTCCAATATATTGAATATGGTTTCGCCTTTTGTATCGGTCTCTAAATTTCTATCAAATAATAGTTCTTCACATATTTTCTCATCTTTAATAAAACTCACGTAAGACAACAACAATACTTCATTAGTTGGTAAAGTGGACTCATCCAGCTGAATTGAAAATTGACTTGACCTCAGGTGACCGTACAATGATTCTTCAATGTTTTCAGCCATTTCATCAATTCGGCTTTGCACAGAATTATTACTCAAAGGAATTTTTCGGATAATATCTGCGGCCGGTTTATGAAGCACGCTAGTTATTACTTCATTTATTGAAAAAGCACATGAGTAGTGTTTCGTGCATTTATTGTCAGACATACAAACCAAAGTGGGATTGTAAGGTTCCCAAAGTCCATGAACCATATTGGTTTTCATCACTTCGTATAATTCTGGATCTATCTCTGAATCAGGAATTTCCGCTGAAATGATTTCATCAATTTGATCTGGTGTAATCACCATCCTCATCCAAAGAAGAATGTGTGCGTGCCGTAAAAACCATCTTTGAACTTCAACGAACATTTAAGAAAAAAGAATTGGCCAAATTGGTCCAGGCGTTAGTGAGTTATGAGCGTACATATGTACATTTTGGCGATTCATTTTTATTTATGTATATATATTAGTTGATGTTCACAAGTTGTTGTTGAGAGTCGAGAGCTCATGTAGTCGTTGTCTAAGAGGCCTCTTAGCTAAATAAAATTACAAATAACCCCCAGGCCTCTACACAACGCCCCCATTTTCTTTCTGGGTCTCTTACCGCCCCCCTTGATACCTGCAGCGCCCACAAGGAGTTATCGCCCACTTTGGGAAACACTGGCTTAGAAGGTTCTGTGAAGGAAGTAAATATGAAATTGTATTCTTAGACTTGAATTAATGAAGAAATCAGTGTCTTCTTTCATAAAAATATGCGCCGTATAGCGACAACTTTGCATTTTTTTTTTGTTGTTCATGGGATCAGAGCCCCATACTTTTGAACACTGATTCTTATGTAAAAATTAACGAGGAATCGAATGGGAAAGTCAATTTTGAAAAAAATTTGGTGGAAAAGCACAAAAAATGGGATTTTTGGAAAAATGTTTTTTTTTTATTTTGAGCGACAACTTTGAATTTTTTTGCTGTTCACGGGATCAGAGTCCCATATTTTTGAACACTGATTCTTATGTAAAATTGAACTATGAATCGAATGAAAAAGTAAATTTTGAAAAAAATTTGGAGGAAAAGCACAAAAAACGGGATTTTTGGAAAAAAAATGTTTTTTTAGATTTTGAAAATTTTTTTGGATTTTGAAAATATGTTTATCAGAAAGCTGAGATTTTTTAACATAAAATTGGATAACTGCAAAATTTTTTTCTCTCAATTTTGAGGTCGTTAAAAAATAAAAGAAATAGTCATTTTTTTGTTTGATCTTAATTTGAAAACAATGGAGCAACTTTGACCACTAAAAAGTTTACAGGTATTCTTATTTTGGTCTATATTATGATATTCTAAAGTTTCGTCAAAATCGGAGAACCACGGGTACGAAACCTTGACGCCAATTGATGGAATGGCCCATATATTATTTCTTTGGTGCATTTGTCTGTATGTTTGCGAAACCAAATGCGAGCCACATACATACATATGTACATATGTACGTTCATAGTAACAAATGTCGCACGCATCTTACGCATGGCCGAAACTCACGCTTTGTCAAAGAGTCAATGTGTCGAAGCACTGACACGACGACAAAGCGTCACAACATTGTGTTGCCGGTAGAAAATCCGAGCTGTGCCGAAAGAAACTAACAAACGATCGTCGATTGTCACCACTTCCCTTGCTGCTCGAACATCTTCGCCAGCAAGCTAGCGTAAATATGTATGTAAGCGTTAAACATTTAACGCAACCTTTTCCGAACTCGCATAAGAAGTATAACTACAAAAAAAATTAAAATTAAACAAAAATTTGACAGCGTTGGCAGTCAGAACACAAAAAATTTATTTCACTTATTTGAAAAACATAAATTGAAAAAAAAATGCAAATAGAAAATTCCACAATTTTTAATCCACTGAGCAGTGTTGCAAACTACCACATTAAAAAGCGTTGTAAACAAAATCAAAAAGTTTATTAAAATTTTTAATTTATTTTAGAAATGTTTATTGAAAATGTTTGAAGTTATTTTAGAATTTATATTGATATATCTACATGTTCGAAAAATCACTAGTTAGGAATAGAATTTAAGTCATACATAAGTACATATTACCTACATTTGTAATTAGTTAAAAAATATGTATATTTCTAGTTACTTTTATTTAAATTCGCATTATTTGTTACATATTATATATAAAAGATTGCCACCTATTTACATGTAATATTATGTAGCTTAGACTTAAAAAAATACTAAGCAACTTTTGGTAACATTCTTTTCAACAAAATTGTCAACTGTTAAAACGATGTTACCCTTAGTTCACTTAAATTTAACCATAAAATTTAAGAATGTTTCATTATTAAATACATAATTCAATATTTTTTTTAAATTTTTTTCTCTAAAATTTCAATTTTAATATCCCTTCTGCCCAAAAATAATAAATAATCTGCAACTCTTTTAAATAAGCTTAATTGTGTTAAAAGCGAGTGCCTCATATTTACATATAATACTTAACAAACAATTTTTAATGACTCAGTATACATATTATTCAGCTATTAAAATTATTTAAAAATCATAAAATAATTATACTCTCGCAACAATGTTGCTAAGGAGAGTATTATAGTTTTGTTCACATAACGGTTGTTTGTAAATCCTAAAACTAAAAGAGTCAGATATAGGGTTATATATACCAAAGTGATCAGGGTGACGAGTAGAGTCGAAATCCGGATGTCTGTCTGTCCGTCCGTCTGTCCGTCCGTCCGTCCGTGCAAGCTGTAACTTGAGTAAAAATTGAGATATCATGATGAAACTTGGTACACGTATTCCTTGGTTCCATAAGAAGGCTAAGTTCGAAGATGGGCAAAATCGGCCCCCTGCCACGCCCACAAAACGGCGGAAACCGAAAACCTATAAAGTGTCATAACTAAGCCATAAATAAAGATATTAAAGTGAAATTTGGCACAAAGGATCGCATTAGGGAGGGGCATATTTGAACGTAATTTTTTTGGAAAAGTGGGCGTGGTCCCGCCCAATACTAAGTTTTTTGTACATATCTCGAAAACTACTATAGCTGTGTCAACCACACTCTACAGAGTCGTTTTCTTCGGGCATTTCCATATACAGTTCAAAAATGGAAGAAATCGGATAATATCCACGCCCACCTCCCATACAAAGGTTATGTTGAAAATCACTAAAAGTGCGTTAATCGACTAACAAAAAACGTCAGAAACACTAAATTTTACGGAAGAAATTGCAGAAGGAAGCTGCACCCAGGCTTTTTTTAAAAATTGAAAAGGGGCGTGGCCTCGCCCACTTATAGACCAAAAACCATATCTCAGGAACTACTAGACCGATTTCAATGAAATTCGGTATATAATATTTCCTTAACACCCTGATGACATGTACGAAATATGGGTATTCCAATATAACGCTATTTTGAATTCCATCTGATGCCTTCTCTGTATAATATATACATTAGGAACCAATGGTGATAGCGGAATAAAACTTTACACAAATACGGTATTTGAAAAATATGGAAATGACGTATAATGAAATCTCGATTATCACTTTATCATGTGAGAGTATAAAATGTTCGGTGACACCCGAACTTAGCCGTATATTTTTTAATTAAAATACGTAATCTGAACCAATGACACGTTACAAGATTGGGCCTTCTTTACTTCAAAAAATAAATATACAGTGCACTCGCGGTAACGTGAACACCGTCTAACGTGAACACGGGCTAACGTGAACACGCTTTTTTTTACATTGACTACTCTGTAACGTGAACAAACATACTTAGAAAGCTCAGTAACGTGAACAAAATTTTTGTTCACTACACTTTTTATTAACATACGGACAACACTGAATACATTAAATTTTATTTTTTAAGATCGGGGAATCCCCTAATATTGAAAAATTTGCGCAAATTTTTACCATATGACAACGACTTACTTCAGTTGAAGGTTTTTTCTTTCGCGGAGTGATCAATCAATCGGAATGAGTTCTAAAAAATCGAAGTGTTTGCAATTAAAAGAAAAAGCAGACATTTTAGACAGTCTGCAAAAAGGAACAAGTGTGACTAACTTAGCAAAAAACAAGTAAGGAAGGGCTAAGTTCGGGTGTCACCGAACATTTTATACTCTCGCATGATAAAGTGATAATCGAGATTTCATTATACGTCATTTACATATTTTTCAAATACCGTATTTTTGTAAAGTTTTATGCCGCGATCATCATTGGTTCCTAAAGTACATATGTACTCGTATTATACAGAAAAGGCATCAGATGGAATTCAAAATAGCGTTATATTGGAAAAAGGCGTGGTTGTGAACCGATTTCACCCATATTTCGTACATGTCATCAGGGTGTTAAGAAATTATTATATACCGAATTTCATTGAAATCGGTCAAGCAGTTCCTGAGATATGGTTTTTGGTCCATAAGTGGGCGAGGCCACGCCCATTTTCAATTTTTAAAAAAAGCCTGGGTGCAGCTTCCTTCTGCAATTTCTTCCGTAAAATTTAGTGTTTCTGACGTTTTTTGTTAGTCGGTTAACGCACTTTTAGTGATTTTCAACATAACCTTTGTATGGGAGGTGGGCGTGGTTATTATCCGATTTCTTCCATTTTTGAACTGTATATGGAAATGCCTGAAGAAAACGACTCTGTAGAGTTTGGTAGACATAGCTATAGTAGTTTTTGAGATATGTACAAAAAACTTAGTAGGGGGCGGGACCACGCCCACTTTTCCAAAAAACTGCGTCCAAATATGCCCCTCCCTAATGCGATCCTCTGTGCCAAATTTCACTTTAATATCTTTAGTTATGGCTTAGTTATGACACTTTATAGGTTTTCGGTTTCCGCCATTTTGTGGGCGTGGCAGTGGGCCGATTTCGCCCATCTTCGAACTTAACCTTCTTATGGAGCCAGGGAATACGTGTACCAAGTTTCATCATGATATCTCAATTTTTACTCAAGTTACAGCTTGCACGGACGGACGGACAGACGGACGGACAGACGGACGGACGGACAGACAGACATCCGGATTTCGACTCTACTCGTCACCCTGATCACTTTGGTATATATAACCCTATATCTGACTCTTTTAGTTTTAGGACTTACAAACAACCGTTATGTGAACAAAACTATAATACTCTCTTTGGCAACTTTGTTGCGAGAGTATAAAAATATAATGTCGCTAAGTCAACAATATGTAGTATTAAAAAGAAACAAGTAAGGAAGGGCTAAGTTCGGGTGTCACCGAACATTTTATACTCTCGCACAATAAAGTGATAATCGAGATTTCATTATACGTCATTTACATATTTTTCAAATACCGTATTTTTGTAAAGTTTTATTCCGCTATCATCATTGGTTCCTAATGTATATACTCGTATTATACAGAAAAGGCATCAGATGGAATTCAAAATAGCGTTATATTGGAAAAAGGCGTGGTTGTGAACCGATTTCACCCATATTTCGTACATGTCATCAGGGTGTTAAGAAAATATTATATACCGAATTTCATTGAAATCGGTCTAGCAGTTCCTGAGATATGGTTTTTGGTCCATAAGTGGGCGAGGCCACGCCCATTTTCAATTTTTAAAAAAAGCCTGGGTGCAGCTTCCTTCTGCAATTTCTTCCGTAAAATTTAGTGTTTCTGACGTTTTTTGTTAGTCGGTTAACGCACTTTTAGTGATTTTCAACATAACCTTTGTATGGGAGGTGGGCGTGGTTATTATCCGATTTCTTCCATTTTTTAACTGTATATGGAAATGCCTGAAGGAAACGACTCTGTAGAGTTTGGTAGACATAGCTATAGTAGTTTTCGAGATATGTACAAAAAACTTAGTAGGGGGCGGGACCACGCCCACTTTTCCAAAAAACTGCGTCCAAATATGCCCCTCCCTAATGCGATCCTCTGTGCCAAATTTCACTTTAATATCTTTAGTTATGGCTTAGTTATGACACTTTATAGGTTTTCGGTTTCCGCCATTTTGTGGGCGTGGCAGTGGGCTGATTTTGCCCATCTTCGAACTTAACCTTCTTATGGAGCCAAGGAATACGTGTACCAAGTTTCATCATGATATCTCAATTTTTACTCAAGTTACAGCTTGCACGGACGGACGGACAGACGGACGGACAGACAGACATCCGGATTTTGACTCTACTCGTCACCCTGATCACTTTGGTATATATAACCCTATATCTGACTCTTTTAGTTTTAGGACTTACAAACAACCGTTATGTGAACAAAACTATAATACTCTCCTTAGCAACATTGTTGCGAGAGTATAAAAAGAAGCCATTTTAAAATGCGTGAATAATACATACCAAGGACCGGGAAAAAGAAAAACTTTAAAATCGTCAGAGCTTCCAGCTATGGAAAAAAGTCTATACCTTTGGTTCATTCGGATGCGCGGAAGGAATTGTCCTGTAAGCGGATTAATGCTAAAAGAAAAGGCTAAGGAATTGCATTCCCTACTTAAAGAAAACTCGACCGGATTCAATGCTAGTGACGGATGGCTCCAGAGATTTAAGAAAAGATACGGAGTTAGATTGCTTAAAGTATCTGGAGAAAAACTCTCATCGCAGCCTCAATTGGTTGATCCATTTAAGCTGAAACTAAAACAAAAAATTGAGGAAATGGAGTTATGTAATGACCAATTGTATAATGCTGACGAATCTGGTTTATTCTGGAAGATTTTGCCAGATAAGACCTATGTATCATCGCATGAAAAACCTGCTCCAGGAACAAAGACGGAGAAGCAGCGTATAACATTTCTCTGTTGCGCAAATGCATCGGGTGCACATAAACTTAAACTTTTAGTAATTGGTAAGGCAAAAAATCCACGCAGCTTTAAACACTTTACCCTACTGCCCTACGGATTATAAGAACTCGAAATCAGCCTGGATGACGTCTGCCATTTTTAAACATTGGTTCCATCAATCTTTTGTGCCACAGGTAAAAAATTTTTCGCTTAATTAATAATTATTATAAATTCTTGCTTTTGGCCAGGTAAGATTGTTTCTAAAGCGGAAGAACTTACCAATAAAGGCACTACTACTTATTGACAACGCTCCCTCTCATCCAAGTGAAGCAGAATTAAAAACTGAAGATGGAAATATAATTGACATGTTTATGCCGCCAAATGTCACCCCTCTTATCCAACCTATGGATCAAAATGCGATTAAAATAACGAAGTTATATTACAGAAACAGTTTGTTGGCTTCAATAGCAGCAAAAAACTTAGATTTGCTTGAATCAATGAAAAATGTAACGTTGAAAGATGCTGTTACTCTTTTATCTGTCGCATGGGATCGGGTCAGCACAGAAACTCTTGCCAATTGTTGGAAAAACATTTTAAGTTTAATGGGAAACGAGGAGGACCCTGAATATAACATTCCATTAAATATCCTGAAAGACAAATGGAGTGCAGAAATAAACTCTTTAATACGAATGTCAGTTGATCTTCTTCAGGACTTGAGTCTCCAGGTAGAAGTTTTACGACTCACTTTGATATCATTATTACTTTTTTTCTATTTTAGGTTGAGTTTACATTGCCAATGATTCGAGAGTGGAACGATGACCCTTGTGTTGATGATGCCACCGAAATCCATAAAATCACCGAAATCCATGAAATTGAAGAAAGTGACGATGATGATTGTATTGCCGAAGACCCCATAAAGAAAATTGCCGCAAGTGTGGCAGTTGAAATCTTTAACAAGGCATTGCAATGGGCTGGAGATGCAATGGTTGATCAAAGCGACATGAGTGTACTTAGACGCTTAAGGGAGAAAGCAGTATTTCAGCTATTAGAAAGGAAAAACCAGCAGAAAAAGATAACGGATTTTTTTAATGAATAAATCTAATGTGAAATTTTATTCGCAATTTAATATGTATGTTCATACCCATGAACATACTAATGGCAATAATAAAATACTTTTACATTTAAATGTGTAAAAATCCTGAATTTAGCAATTTGAAGTTATTTTGCGTCTTCAAATTCGACAATCGCAAACGTGAACATTTTCACTAACGTGAACTCCCTTGGTTTTAATTAGTTCACGTTACCGCGAGTGCACTGTATTTCATTAATTAAATATTCCAAATGAAGCAAAATAACTTCAAGTCATTTAAAAATGTTTTTGCTACGCCATTTTTGCTTTTCATATTTTTTTGGCAATTTTTTTCTACAAACTTAATAGTCTGACTTTTCTCATGGAAACAGTTATTAAATAATAATTCATGGAAAAGTGTATTGCAATTTAAATCACTGCAGTATTTATGTAGCTTACACATACATACATATATGTATGTATATTACCGGTTTCTTTCGCACAACTGCAGCACCCGCTGGATCACACATACATATATGCATATTTACAAAATTTCACAGGCATTTACATATAGATTTCAATTACAATGCGCCATCAATTATAACCAATTCGATTCGCACAAAATTACTTTCCATATCATTGCACATTAGGTCAAATGAGCGTTTTTTCTGTGCAAAATTAATAACGATCACAAAATTATGCTAATCTAACCAAAACCTGTGAGGATTTCAGAAGCAGGAGTAACTGTATTATAAAAAGTGGAAATTAGCCCTCTAATGACCAAAATTTAAAATTACTCCTTTTGCAGCCATTAATGAAAACAATACATTGTTTCATTTATTAATTTTATTTGTACTGAAACAATTAATTAATCACATAAATCTAATTCATTATGTAAATTTAAATTAAAAAGTTCCTCCTCAGTTTCATTAATTTCATCATCTTGGTTGTTAAGCTGAAAATCTTCTATGGGTTCGCTGCAACATAATAGTTCAATGACTTCAGGAGGAAGTGTGATAAGTTTCCTCTTTTGAATGCGTTTACTTAAAAAATGTGGAAATTAATGGATCTGATGTATCGATAGCCCTATTAAATATGTCTAATAGGTTATTGGTGCGGTTGTTTCTACGAGCGTGATGTAATCTATCGGCTTTGTATATTTGATTTCGCGATTCAGCAGCTTGTTCTCCAAAAAACCCCATGGGAAGTGCAGTATTTTCTATTATTTCTCTTGAATGTATTAGTACTTTATTGACTGTAGAAGTCATTGGCAGCCAGGGATATATGTAGCTCCTGAAAACGTTTTGCTGTTTGAAAGCAATATATTTCAAATTTGCTTGCATTGATTTCAAACTCGCAGGATAGACAAATCAAAATTATTTTGAAACGAAATATAAGGTCTTCGTCAACTTCAGTTATTTTAGAAAAAATAGTGTGTTCAGTAAAAACTCGACGAGCAGTGTTCCCGTCATTTGTGGAACCGGAGCCTCCTACGCATATCTACGCGAAGTCCAAGCTTTTTCCAAAAATCGTTTTGTATGTCTACTTTTCTTTTTAAGACAGGTAACTTATCTTCTCCTCGTATCTGCCACTTTTGTATTATGCATTTATAGCCTAAATGTAATAGAAATTCAAAAAATCTAATCCAACAATGAAGGGGGCTAATTCTAAATTTTAAGGTTTCCTCTTTTGCACCAAATACTTCACTTTTGTAATCATAGTGTTCATAAAGTCCTTAGGTGTACAAATGGAACAAGCCTGGTTTGATCTAGTCCCAGTTATAATGTTTAAAACTTTTCCATTAATTAGTGTTAAAAATAATTTAAAGGATACTTCCACAGATTTTCCATCACCAATTGATATTGTTACGGTTTTCAAGGCATTAATCTCATTTTTTAATTCCAGGTGCTCTTTTAAAACCACTTCTTTTGCCTCTTTTATGTACTCCAGTTTAATGGGACGGCAAAATCTTACAGACTGCGGTGCGCGGTTGTTCCAAATTGGTTTACCCGATGAGAGCAGTAACCTTAAAGGAATGACTGTTGTAGCCAATAGAGAGCTATCGCTGCTATTTGACGAACCTGGCTCATTAAATGTTTGCTTAAATTGAGCTTGACCAGTGCTACTATCAAATCCGTAGCTTAATATCAATTCAGAGCTTACAAAATTTGTCTTTTCCGCTTCCATTACAGCTTGAAACACTTCTCTTTGAATATCAACAATTTTTTCAGCCGTATTGCATCGATTGACTTTGATGCACACGTGTGTAACGGTACTCTATATTTAGCACAAACAAAAATCACGCGCCTTTGTTTTGGAGTATTGCCAATTATAAAACAACAACAACAAAAGTAAAACGGCACTTTGATTCTTATCACTTTTGCACAGAAAAAACGCTCATTTGACCTAATGTGCATTGGCCAAATGCGGCAAATTGTTTAAAATGCCAGGTTTTTTAGAGTTTTTATCGAAACGGCACGATGTGTGAATGTATAGTTGTACATTTACATTAAAGGTTCATAACAGTAAAAATATTATATCTTGATATAGAAACCTTTTTAGAAGATCATGAAGGGGAACCTTTATCAAAAACGTGTTTCATGAAATGGTTCGGCAAATGCAGTACGCCAGAAAAGGAAAAAATTATGTTACTTAAACAATAATAAGTTCTTAGCATGTCTGGCCCGATGTCAACTTTTTGTCTGCGCCGTACCTGAACTGTAATTAGTTCGTTTAATTCTCTCGAAGTTGATGTGAATTTCTCGAATTAATGTGAAATCAGAATCTAGTGGACTTAACCTTTGATGGTTACTGTTATGACATTGTATTTTTGATTTTTTCTTTATTCTTCAAGATTGTTGAAAATCTGTATTGCAAAAATTTCCATATACCGTAAGATACTTAAGTCGTATAGGTTAAGTTATGTTGGGACAAGTCGTAGGACTGATCCAAAATCGATTAATTTCACTTAGACAGACATTCATAATTTGGGTTACCCATAAACTACTTAAAGGTGGATCACCAGATTTTCATAAATTAACAAAGTGTCATTAGCTGACCACAAATGGTGGTAGTTTCGCCAATTTTTGGTACGTCTATCGAGATATTTTAATCTCAGTTTGTCAAAAGCTGAGCAAAAGAAAATGAAGTGAGAAGATTATTCCTTCCTCCCTAAGACTTTGAAAAAGAGTGTCCGACAAAATATTTAGCCATAGAAAGGATCTCGCAGTCACACTATTTCTTGTCGTTGGCCTACGCCTGCTGATCTAAATGGAGGTTCAAAGATCCAACGCCAGAACGCAAGCAGACATCGAAGAATCGACTTGGCTCCAAACGGATGAAATTGGAAAAAATCTTATAACTCCGAAATAAAATTTTTTGGAAAATAAAGCAGCATTTATCAGGATTGCTCTTGCCCAAGAGTAGAGAAACGGTTAGTTACCAAAGTAAATAAGTGAAAGTTGAAGTGAAATTCTAGTAATAGATTTGATAACAGCTAGATTATTCTAGAACCTGTTCTAATAGATTAAGAATTCATATCAACTTCCCAGAATATCACAAACACTATATTATATTTTTCATGGAGATATCATGATCCGGAACTCATAGCTTCTACTAATACAAACTCCTAGGGATTTTACCTCGTTTTGGGGTTCATGGCAGAGAAACGCCAATAATAACTTAAAACAAGTAAGGAAGGACTAAGTTCAGGTGTCACCGAACATTTTATACTCTCGCATGATAAAGTGATAATCGAGATTTCATTATCCGTCATTTACATATTTTTTTATTTTGCTGTAAAATGAATTAGATTAGATCAATTTGTGTACTTTGAGTATTGAACTGTATTTTCATTTCCTAATATGTATATATATTATACAGAGAACGCATCAGATGGAATTCAAAATAGCGTTATATTGGAAAAAGGCGTGGTTGTGAACCGATTTCACCCATATTTCGTACATGTCATCAGGGTGTTAAGAAAATATTATGTACCGAATTTCATTGAAATCGGTCTAGTAGTTCCTGAGATATGGTTTTTGGTCCATAAGTGGGCGACGCCACGCCCGCCCATTTTCAATTTAAAAAAAGCCTGGGTGCAGCTTCCTTCTGCCATTTCTTCCGTAGAATTTAGTGTTTCTGCCGTTTTTGGTTAGTCGGTTAACGCACTTTTAGTGATTTTCAACATAACCTTTGTATGGGAGGTGGGCGTGGTTATTATCCGATTTCTTTCATTTTTAAACTGTATATGGAAAGGCCTGAAGAAAACGACTCTATAGAGTTTGGTTGACATAGCTATAGTAGTTTCCGAGGTATGTACAAAAAACTTAGTAGGGGGCGGGGCCACGCCCACTTTTCCAAAAAAATTACGTTCAAATGTGCCCCTCTATAATGCGATTCTCTGAGCCAAATTTCACTTTAATATCTTTATTTATGGCTTAGTTATGACACTTTATAAGTTTTCGGTTTCCGCCATTTTGTGGGCGTGGCAGTGGGCCGACAAGGTTAAACTTAAGGTTGTTTTAAAATTTCAAAAGTTTGAAAACTTTTTCAGGTCTGCGAAGTTTAAAGAGGTTTAGGATAGCAAGGCGCTCAGCACGATAAGGTGTAGAAGCGCCAAGTACTTGCGATTTGCTATAAATTATGACGTCAATTAGTTACAGACACGGCTATTTCATGGTCCGCACACTAGGGGTCGCAATAAGTCGTCCAAAAATAAATTTCTTATCAGATATTAAATAAAACTTATAAAATGGTAAGTTGTTATTAATGGGGGATAGTACTCAAAATATCAGACATGGTAGAAAGTTGTGGACAACCATCTTGTGCGGGCGTAGCGTCATTCGAGGTAGCGTTATGAAGATGAATATAATCGAAATAGGCGCAGCACACTCCAATGAAGGCTAAGGCATCAAAACTAGGTATATTGGTTATTTTTTAGAACGCGCATTTATCTATCATCTCATAACCGTCGGGTCTATGAAATCGGAACAGTCTCGAATTCTCAACTCGGCGGCATTTCTCTTTCAAACAAAAAATTTGTTTTTGCAGCTGCAAGAACAACAGCTTGAGAAGGGAAAGGCTATTAGGAAATCACCTAAATGCATAGTTTAAACATGGACTAGATGATGGTGGTGAAACCAAGCTCAAACTTTTTTACAACTCATTATATTTGCCGTGCCTTCAAAAGAATTACAATAGATGATATGAAGAATTGCGTCCAGGTTTTTATTGGAGGAGCTAAAACTCCGCCATAACCCGACACCTAAACAAGTCTGATGATGAAGTAGCCTAAAAGTAAGATTGACGAAGAGTTCCTTACAGAAAACCGCAATGATGAGAAATAATCAATTTTATTATGCCAAGACCAATGATGTCACATTTGAATTAAAAAAAAAAAAACATATATATTCTTTAATCCGATATACCTACTCTCCTGACTTCTTCACTCGCCCAGCGGCTGCTATTCGATGGCTTTTTGCTTTCATATAGTGCAGGCAAAAATATGTAGACCGACAGCAGTGGCTTGGCCCCAAAAGCAAAACGCAAAGTTATATATAGTAATCCGAGCTGAACAATTTTTTCGGAAATTATATTATTATCTTAAGCAGTAATCCATGAAAAATTACGTGAAGATACCACGTCAAATGAAGAATTTTCCCATACACGCATTTGATTCCGATCATTCAGTTTGTATGGCTGCTATATGCTATAGTAAGCCGATCTGAACAGTTTCTTCGGAGATTACATTGTTGCCTTAGAAAATAATCTATACTAAATTTCGTGAAGATACTTTGTCAAATGTGAAAGTTTTCCATGCAAGAACTTGATTCCGATCGTTCAGTTTATATGGCAGCTATATGTTATAGTGATCCGATATCGACAGTTCCGACAAATGAGCAGTTTCTTGAAGAGAAAATGACGTTTGCAAAATTTCAAATCGATATCTTAAAAACTGAGATACTAGTTCGTATATATACAGACGGACACACAGACTGACAGGCGGACATGGCTGAATCGACTCAGTTCAACATACTGATCACGACGCTTCCTTCTGGGTGTTACAAACTTCGTGACAAACTTAATATACCCTGTTCAGGGTGTAATAAAATTAGCGATAAATATAACAACACATAAAGGAAGAAAAAAATTCAAAATTCGTTAAAATTGAAATGAAACTTTTGCTCACACACTTAATTTTAAAACTTTTCCATCATCGTCGTGCTGTCGTCGTTGTGCTATGCTCAGGCTAGACCTTTGAGGCCATCGACAGGATATTATTACGCATTCGTATTCGTATTTTATGTGTGTACTGAGGCATGCAACATAAATGTTGTAAATATATATTCATATATAAAATTAAGTGTGTTTGAATATATGTATATATATAAACTTACATATACATAACTCGTGTTTCTTTGTAAATCGGTTAGTGGTTCAAATTTGTTTGTAATTACAATCAAGAAGTTTTCAGCTTTTATTGTATATTTGGATGCTGAAAAAACGATCTTCCGATTAAGTTATACTCACATATACTTAACCCTCTAACAGCTCTGTAAAAACCCATGTTTTTTGCGTTTTTAAGATGTTTTGCTGTTTTAAATTCGATCGATGAAACAAAATCAACTTCAGGCTCTAGTTCTTCAAGTATGGACTCGTTAGGCCTCGACAATTCTTATATTTATATATTGAAATTTAATATTCAATATCTCGCCTGTGTTACCAACCTTTTCTTTCTTTACTTACATAATTTTTTATGGGCTAACTGAAGGGTTAACCGTCAACCCAAGTAAAACCGAATTGGTATTATTCTCATTCTGAGGCTTAATTCCTCAACCTGTTGGTAAGGTAAAATACCTGCCAAATATTGAAGAGAGAGAAAGATGGTGATGGTCTATGCCTTAGAATCAATAAGAAGCTTGAATGCATCCTAATAGTGGCTCTCGGTATCTCCGATACTCTCCGGACTATAATAACAATAGCACTTAATGTCAATTTAATCATAGCACCCAGGGACATTGCCGGCAGGTATATTGCTAAGAAACGGAACAAGGGCAGCCCCAAATTATCTCTTGCTTGAAGTGCATTCAGAACCAGTTGGATAACTGCGTCGTAGAGACTTCTCGTTGCGGTTATTTCTCTCTTCACATGTATAAGTGGATAATAGTTTTTGGTAGGATTTTGTCCAAATAAAATAAATTGATTGAATTTTTCATAGCATCCATTCCTTAAGGCGTCTCATTCATACAATTTAAACTTTATACTGTAGAAAGTCTCACATGTGCTTGAATTGAATTGCCAGCTGCATCCCACCGCCTAAACCACCAACTACGCTTTCTAACACTGTATTTATGCAAAGTTCAATCACCGTTACCGAAAAAGAGCTGGCCAGTTGCAAAAAAAAAGAAAACACACAAAATGGAGAAGTAGTCAAACGAGATGACACTCAGCCGAACGTGAAAACGTCCCTTGATCTGGGCAATTTTCAATTCTCCTCTCAAGCACCGATACACTCACGAACTGATTGACTTTTTGACTGTTCGCCTTAATGTTTGTCACCGACTTTTGCCGGTTTATGTACATGAATGGAAGAGTAACTACGACGGCTATTTTGAATTCAGATGCAAATTGATTTTTGTGCTTTGCGCGCCTCAGTCCTGCAGGCGCCTTCTGCACTCTTTCGCTTTACATGGTTTTCACCAGGGGGGAAAGCAGTAGCAGCGGCTTTACGTGTCACTTCCATACTGGACTTTTAGAGTACTAGTGGTTCACCACCTAGTTTTGCGTTAGTGTCTTTTTAAAATCTATTTATTGGTTTTTCGAATGGCTCGTCCATCTGTTTATCAATGGTCCGTCCCTTTGCGTGCACTTGCAGATTTTCTTTAGTTTACTTTAGATTTGAGTACTTTGTGTGTTTGTATTTTGCAACCGAAACGACACGCAGAGCTAGTAGTATAAGTTTGAAAAATGATACTCCTGACAGTGGCCTTGAGTATAATGAGTAGAGCTTGTGATGGATTTTCGCAACGCGAAAAGCAGCTGCATCCATATTCCATACCCAACATATGTATGCTAAGAACACTTTTGGTTTTCTGTTTCTTTCCTTTTCTGTCACTTTCCTTCATAAAGTCATCAAAGCTTTTTGAGAAGTTTAATGGAGATTTGATATCTAATTATGTTACTTCATCCAGTCCATTGAACTCTGTTGATCCTAGATTTCTAATATGTATTCCAGATAATGTCGGCAAAAGCAGAGTAGATGTTTTCAGCGTCTCTTTCATGACTACTTCTCTTTATATCCGTCGTGATAGCAAACACCTGACGTGTGTTCTTTCCGTTCCTTTGCATATGCTCTTGGCGATCATACATGTCTTTAAGGCAGTCCACCTCGCCCTGATCTGTCTGTCAGCATTTCAAGAGGATGCATTTTGCAAAAAAAATCATGGTTTCATGTCCCGAAATACCCTTTTGACCTTGAATCCAGTATATATACAGTCGCTTTTCGACAGTCTGAGAATGTGTGGTCTAATTTTTTCAGCAATGGACAGTACCATTAGCGGCAGACATACTGTGGTAAGCCTTAGGATACGATTCAAAACACACAACGCAAAGAAGTTGCAACAGAAAGGAGATCGCAAAGGAATATTACAGTTCAAAAGAAATCCTAGAACTCTGAAGAAAGTTCGGGGCTTCTTTTATTAACATAGATCTAAGACCAAATGGATATAAGCAAAGATTCAAAGAGGTTAAATTAAGAAATAATCTACATTTCTTTGGAAGGACTTAATGAATGTTTCAACTACGATCGTCGCAGTTTTGGAAGTGCAAAAATTTATTGGTCTTCAATAATTTCCATAGAATCTTTCGGAATTTTGAGGCTTCTATCCATCCGCTCAACGGTATTCAAGCGCCGGCACTGTTTGTTTGCGTTGGCATTAACCGAACAAGTTGAGTTATAGTGGCAGTATACATTTTTTCTATTGCTATTTTCGCACTTTTGCTGTAAAGTGACGCTCAGGACTCCGCCAGCCGGCAAGCAGACGCCAAAAAAAAAAAACAAAAAATTAACAGAAGACCAAGATGCAAATCAAAGACCACTGACAGCAACTGTAGCTGGCCAATGCGCTAGAAGCTTGAGCCTAGCATTGAAAATAACATTTTAAATGCGAAGTGCAATAAAGACTGGAACACGCTTAGCCAACCCTAAGGGCCAGCGCGACACATGAGTTGTGCGGCCTGAGCTCGTATTAGTATGAGGTAAGTTGTGCGGCGGACAATTGCTTCAATGCGATTTTAGACAGTACTTTGTGTTGAAAGCACAAATAATAGCGCTTTTTGTACGAAAAATAAACACAGCTGTTGGCAGCTGCCTCCGAAAGGCGAAGAAAAACAGCCAACAGGCGAAGTATGAAATGGAGTGAGTGCGAAAGCAACGGATTTGCAAAAAAGCAACCAACTCCCATTTTAGAAGTGGCACGCGCTGCGGGTCACTTTGCTCGTACGCAGATAGGTTTTAGTGACTATTTGCAACGCGTACTTTTAGAGTAGTGGACAATAGACCCCGGGTAGCGGAAATAGTACGACAATGACCGGTGTCTATAGATTTCATGTATATAGCAACATGCCAAGTGCAATAACATTCGGAAGATTGATTGCCTGCACTTTGGGAGGCGACTATGTATATACTTATATATTTATGATGGGTCTGATGGGGTGGTGCAATGGGGTAAGCGTGGTTCAGGCGGTCGCTCATTGATTTATCATGATGATCGCTCGCTAGTGGCGCGAGTGGGTTCTTTGAGTTGAGTTGAATGCTAAAAGATTCGTCATCATCAAAATCGGTCAAGTCCGAATCGGCAGCGCGATGAACAAATCATTTATATATTTTGGTAAGATTTAAGAGTTATCGAGAGGGTATATTTTGATAATTGAAAAATGAGAGTTCATTTGGTAGCGGTTAAATCCACGGAATACTTTTTCAACTGCGTTGAATAATAGTTAAAGCTGTAGTTCGAAGCCACTTAACCTAAAACCCATAGGAAAGCTCTTTTGGATAGACTTTAACCGTGATGAAAAGAAAACAAATTTTGTTTGAAATGAGATACGGATGATTCGAGACTATGCTGTGGAATAAAGAAGTTATTTTCTCTAAATATATAGTTACCGAAACCGGAACTCATTCAAGTGTTATCTGCAATAAATCTCTATGTCTCCCTTCCAAATATCCTGTGGGATTTCTTATATACGGAACAATACTTCAGAGTTTCAATTTAGAGCCGACCTCATACAACAAGCATGGATGAATCAAGTTACATCAGCTGAATTGTTTCTGTATGAATCCGCCAGTCGAATTTTTTCAGATTCTCTAGCTCTGTAAGTTTTTAAAACAGAATAAAAGAGGAACTCCACTGCACTGTGAAAATTAAGATGGAAATGAAAATAAACGCTAACTGACGAAGCCAGATAAGCCCCGGAACGTATGTGTGTACGGAAGTTAAGTAGTGTTCGGAACAGTTATTCAGTTCTGATTGTGGAATGGCTTTTTATACTCTCGCAACAAAGTTGCCAAAGAGAGTATTATAGTTTTGTTCACATAACGGTTGTTTGTAAGTCCTAAAACTAAAAGAGTCAGATATAGGGTTATATATACCAAAGTGATCAGGGTGACGAGTAGAGTCGAAATCCGGATGTCTGTCTGTCCGTCCGTCCGTCTGTCCGTCCGTCTGTCCGTCCGTCCGTGTAAGCTGTAACTTGAGTAAAAATTGAGATATCATGATGAAACTTGGTACACGTATTCCCTGGCTCCATAAGAAGGTTAAGTTCGAAGATGGGCAAAATCGGCCCACTGCCACGCCCACAAAATGGCGGAAACCGAAAACCTATAAAGTGTCATAACTAAGCCATAAATAAAGATATTAAAGTGAAATTTGGCACAGAGGATCGCATTAGGGAGGGGCATATTTGGACGCAGTTTTTTTGGAAAAGTGGGCGTGGCCCCGCCCCCTACTAAGTTTTTTGTACATATCTCCGAAACTACTATAGCTATGTCTACCAAACTCAACAGAGTCATTTTCTGCAGGCATTTCCATATACAGTTCAAAAATGGAAGAAATCGGATAATAACCACGCCCACCTCCCATACAAAGGTTATGTTGAAAATCACTAAAAGTGCGTTAACCGACTAACAAAAAACGTCAGAAACACTAAATTTTACGGAAGAAATTGCAGAAGGAAGCTGCACCCAGGCGTTTTTTAAAAGTTGAAAATGGGCGTGGCCTCGCCCACTTATGGACCAAAAACCATATCTCAGGAACTGCTAGACCGATTTCAATGAAATTCGGTATATAACATTTTCTTAACACCCTGATGACATGTACGAAATATGGGTGAAATCGGTTCACAACCACGCCTTTTTCCAATATAACGCTATTTTGAATTCCATCTGATGCCTTTTCTGTATAATACGAGTACATATGTACTTTAGGAACCAATGATGATCGCGGCATAAAACTTTACAAAAATACGGTATTTGAAAAATATGTAAATGACGTATAATGAAATCTCGATTATCACTTTATCATGCGAGAGTATAAAATGTTCGGTGACACCCGAACTTAGCCCTTCCTTACTTGTTTAATAATCATTCTCTTAATTGTGGGATACTCCGTATGTTGATTATATAGATCCGACAGTCTTGACAAAAAAAAGGGAGCTTTTCATTGGGTTCGAGGCAACTCTACTAAAAACAAATTAATTTATGGAATAAAATTGTAGCAAAGTCGGTTTTGGGTATGCATTCCGCAATTGACCAAAAATTCTTGGGTCGGACTTATATTTCAAGTTGAACTTCCTGTCGCTCCAGCATACGAATTACCAAAAATCCGAGCGTGTGCTAAACCGAAAAAAATCTTTTAGCAGAGTTCAAGAACTGTTCGCCTGTTTTAACCGCATAAATTGGGAGGCGCTCGAATTAATCTCTACTAAGGTAAGACCTACCTACCAAAGCTTTATGAATATTGCTGCTTTTATTTAAAAAATTAACTTCATACACTTGCTTATATCGTTCAAACTCTTAGCTCAGCGTCAAACTGAGCAACGCCACCACTTTGGTTGCCAGCCAAAATTTTACTAAACGATCTTGAAAATTAACTTTAGTGTATTTGGACACTTATTCATGCACCTCCAAGCAAGTTTGATGTTTTAGATCCAACAAGTTTTACGCCGCAGAACTGCCTGCAACTTTGAACTCCATCCAAGTCGACAAACGCAGGCGGCAAACTCAAACCTAGAATCTAACCAAAACTGCAAACAAGCGGCAAAGGGTGGATGAGACGCGCTAGCTTCAAGTTTCATCGATTCATCGACAGCATTTGCCTTTTTGAAGTAAGTTTTCTGCATTAATTCAACATCTTATTGCGAAAGGGCGGGAGGAGTAGAGCAGCTGCAGAATTGCATTTAGCTGCCAGCCAAAGCACTTAGCATAGAAAAACACAAACAATGCAAAAAACAACAAAGTACTAATAGAGGCAGGGAAAAAGCAACCACTGAGCAAAAGCAAATAAAAAAAGACAAAGCGACAACCATTACTTGGAATGCAACAGTTTTTAGGGATGAGCTGCCAGTGTGGAATATGGGCGGTGGTTGTTGTTTGTGAGGAGTCGCGCGCTTGCATCAGCAGATGATGTGGAAATATCAAACAAGTTATTTTCGCATGCAAAAAGGTTTTCGGTGTTCTGGCTAACCCCACGGGGCGATACTAAAAGACAGCGGCAGGAAAGATTTGAGTAAAGATTGCCATAGAAGTGACGCGCTCCGGTTGGCGGAGCGGAAGCGGAATATTGATGATGTAATGCGCTGATGGAATGCACCTTAAGGTTTGTTGTTGTTGTTAAGTAACTCTTTAGAATTGTGGAAATTGCGACGACGGCGAAGGCGTCAGCAGCGACGCGCACCAAATGACTGCCTGGCAGCAAGCCCGATAAGGAAAATGACAAAAGGAAGACATGAGAAAGCATACTTATTTCGGATATCCAGCATAAAGTGACGTGCCTGCAGTGTTGTAGTTTACAGGGGCAGGCGATTGCCGTTGCGTAGAAGTGCATTAGAGTTACAGGAACGCAATTTAGCTTGCTGTTCACAGTTATTTTGATCCCATTACATCCACTGGTATATAAAAAATCAATTTACATGCAAATGGATAAGCAATAGACAAGCAACAACACAGCAGGAGTCTCATAAGAGACGATAGGGCTACGCTGTGTAAGTGAGGATTGTTGCAAGCGCGTGCAGCCTTTCGAGGAATGATAACAATGACAGCACAGCGATCCTTAGGAGACACTAAGTTCAGAGGAAGAAGAAATAAATAAAAGTTAGTGAAGAAATTGTTGGTTTGGAATTAAGTTAGTGACAGTAGTAGTTGAGTAGTGAAGAACAGGAGGTTATTAATGACTTTCCGATAAAGGCGACTTCTGTTTAAATTGGAAGTCCCAAGAGTGCGAATATCTGTCTTATATGTACAAGAGGTTCGATATATAAAATGGGGTTTCCTGCAGTTAGTACTCGAATCAAAAATACTCTCGAAAAAGAAAACAGAGCCTCAGTATTGCCTCATTTTACTTTTGGGCGCGATTTCGTCATAATATTTAGTATAAAATTTGGTCTTCATTACTACATCGGCAAGGTACAGAATTAAAACTTTGTAGGCTAGCTATATTGTAGAAAGTCCGGCTGGTGATAGTTGGAAACGAAACAAATTTCTACTACGGTAGAAAGATGCAATGAAGAAATTGTTTTACCTGTCAGCTCGTACCGGTTAATTATTTATTCCAATTCCATTTAAAAGGAGGTGTGTTATGATCCAAGAAGCAACAGCTGAGAAATACCCTTCCGTTCGGGGCGCCGCTTAATATAATCATATAATTGGATCAGAATTTTTAATAAATGAAGTGATGGGTTTCAACAACATGAACTGGAAAATGCTTTGATACGACAGCACAAATCTCATTTTGTTTGATCTGAAGATATATGGAGGTTTTTGCTAATGGGATTAACTTATCAAGACCTAATATCTAAAATAACCGCGAATAAATTATGTCTCAAACAAAATCAGTTAAATTAACATAAACCGTACATACTTACGAGGCAATGCTAGTAAATCAACAGTACGAGTTCTGAAGTCATCATACGCGGGTTTAACATGGAACAAAAGAGCGGATAACTAAGGAAATACATGAATAAAAATTAGTTTGTCTCGGACATTAAATAACTAGAGACCTTAGAACATAGAAACGAATAAATGAAGGAGTGTATGGAAAGTGATTAAGTGGTCTTTAGAATGAATAAAACATAGTTTCAAAGTGTCTTAATTCGGTATTTCAGAGATCTGAGAAATTTGTTGGAGTCCAGATTAGACATCTACTACTAATAAGCTAGTAGTTTCATGAGAATAGAAATAAATGGCTTTTAATTCTCTTTAAGGGTTGAGCTCTACTTAAGAAGAAGTAAAGAAAGCTTCGGATGAGTACAGATCAGATTTTAATACCCTTTGAGTTGAGATCTATTTACGAGTTCTGAAGTCATTAGACATGAATGGAGTGAATGAAAGGTGATCGAGTGGCCACTTTAATAAATAAAATATAGTGTCTCGACTCCATCTTTGAAGAACTACAGATGTTAAGATTTCTAGTATTAACAAGCTAGTGATCTCTCTTAGGGTTGAGCTCTACTTACAATCAAAGAAGAGTAGTAGAGGAATACAATCTAAACTCGTTCTTACTGAGATCATGTCGGCTGCGTAGAGATTAGATTTTTACTATACTAGGCCAACGGTTCCATGAGAAAGGAAAAAATGGCTGAAGTCGCTTTTCGAGTTAAGATCTACCTAAACTTAAAAAGTTCTAGCCAGCGGGGTTCGAAAAACGAAATTCAGCTAAGTATTTAAAACAAGTTTAGCGGGAGCCGCACGGCTAAGCATGTATACCCCTGAAACTACTTTTTCTCAGCAGCAAATCTCCGCCAACAGCCTGACATTGCGTACATTTTATTTCAGTCATCACACTTTGAATGTTTTATATAACGGTGTTGTCGTATTTGTCAACTTCTTTAGGTATTGAAGATATTTACACGGACCCTTGTGTGTCTTCAAATTCAATATTTGAACTCGGTGCTCCACGCCGTATGCACACTAATCAAATTTAAACAAACTGTGTGATGATGAGATTGTATGAAAAGCACATACACACCAGGGACATACATATATGTACATACATTTATACGTATAAATGCAACAATAACAATAATGCATTAGAAAACGACAAACTTTTCATTCTACACCTTTCACCTTATTCGCTTTTAAATTAATAAAGCAAATTAAAGAATAAAAGCTCTTCCATGTACATGCAGTGAGATAGAATAACACACACAACTGATACATATGTAGATGCGTATATGCACCTGCATAAATGTAATTTGCGCACTATTCATTCATTCGCACAATTTGCATTGGAGCAAATTGATTCAATGAAACATTTCCAGGCTTGTCGGCGAAAAGTGCAAATAGGCGCTTGCTAGCGGTGAAATGAGGGAGAGTGAGGTGAGGAGCGGCGATTCTATTTTATGTTGGAAAAATAGCACAGCACCGGAAGTTGGCAGAAGGAAGCCAGTCAGGCAGATCGTGGTAGTCAGAAGTTGAAGTGAGTAATCGTTGGCTTTCAAACGCGACGGCCGAGGCGCGTGCAAATACAAAAAGGCTGATGCGCCGATTAAGCTTCTATTCAAAGCACACAAACATACATGTACATAGAGTCATGGGTGAACATACTGACAGCTGACAGTGTTGTAGCGTCCAGATTAAATGTGTTAAGCATTGCCACCCTGTTATACATTGGTACTGAATGCCTATACATTTACCTGTGACTTGCTTTGTGCTCTGTGTAGTTCTGCCATCTCTAGAGCGAGCCTTGTATTTGTGTTGAATGTTGCCGCTGTCTCGTAGGTGTAGGCGGAAATTCCATCAGTGCATTCCAGTCGGCTTATAACTTTGTAGTAAAATATTAACGTTTTTTGATATTCAAAGCGTGGTTGGAAAGTTTAGTTTCATTGAGAGTACCTTTGCTTCATTTATTAAAAAACTGTTCACGACTTATAATTGTTCTGATTTTAATATTTTCTGCTAAAAAGTGACAAAAATTATAAGTACAGTGGTACTCCAATATAACGAATGATATAATGTTGGGACCGTTCGTTAAACTGAAATATTCGTTATATCGGAAACGAAAATTAAATTAATATTGGTACATATGTATACGTTTAAAAATAACTATTTATTCATGAATTCATAAGCATTGGTTGAAATAAATACATTTACAATGGAAAATGCATACAACAAAATTAATAAAAGTTGAATTTTATAACAAAAATATGAGCATTATTCAACTCGATGGCATCAGTATGCTTTATTGGTGCGCAAAACCACAAATGAAAATAAAATAAATATTACATTGTTTATATAGGAATGCTTAAATGTATATTAAAAGCTATTTTTGCACTATATAATAAATGTGTACAAATGAATTAGTGAAGTGTTAGTGGATATAAAAGTGAAAAATATAATTGCAAAATTAATTTTGTATATCGAAAATATGTAATAAAAATATTGCAAATTTTCAACTTTAAACGCGAATATCTCGAAAACTATAAGCTTCCTGCGGCTATAACTATATATATCCTTGATCAGGATAATTTCCTCTATCCGACCATATCCTTTTTATCCTTGAAATCCTGGGACGGTATACTAAATTCTTCCCAAATTTTCATTGGGATATTTTGTATTATGGATTTGCACAGCTTTGGCTTTTAAAATATTGCTGTTAATAAATACGTGCTTTTCACGCTGGGAGACAAACTACTTATATAAAGCCTTTTCCATCCTATGACATTCGCCTTTCTTTAACGATTGTCGTCTCAATGTGACAGCATGTGTACCTTTAATACTTCTTATCACTTTCCGGAAATTTTTTAAAATTGTGCAAACACTCGATTTTGGAATACCATATTTCAAAGAGATTTCTTTCAGGGTTTTCCCCTTCTTATTGTCGTCTATTATTTTTAATTTGTCACCCAAGCAAAGCCGTTTTCGAATTGAAGGCATTTTTAAATAATTTATGCGATATCCTCACTTTACCACTTTGAACTCACAACTGATATTTCGCGCAATGAAGCGTGCATAAAAAATAAATAGAATTCTTTAAAAAATAGCTCAATAATAACAAGAACTAACGGGTATTTAACTGCCTGCATTGTTTTTTGTTGTAATACAACCAAAACCAAATACAAACGCCATACATTCGTAATATCGAGTTCATCCAATGTCCAGCTTTCGTTATATAGAGTCATCAATGTATTGAAAAACAGCGTTCGTTATATTGAACATTCGTTATATCGGCGTTCGTTATACTGGAGCACTACTGTATTCGAAATTATTTAAATTACTTAAATGGTAAACTGTTTTCATTTTATTAATTTTGCTATTGTGCAACTTATAATTGTTACAGTTTCATATATTTTTCTGCATACTGGTCTTTTTTGTTAAATAAAAACTGTTCCTAATTATTAACAAGTAAGGAAGAGCTAAGTTCGGGTGTCACCGAACATTTTATACTCTCGCATGATAAAGTGATAATCGAGATTTCATTATACGTCATTTACATATTTTTCAAATACCGTATTTTTGTAAAGTTTTATTCCGCTATCATCATTGGTTCCTAATGTATGTACTCGTATTATACAGAAAAGGCATCAGATGGAATTCAAAATAGCGTTATATTGGAAGAAGGCGTGGTTGTGAACCGATTTCACCCATATTTCGTACATGTCATCAGGGTGTTAAGAAAATATTATACACCGAATTTCATTGAAGTCGGTGAAGTAGTTCCTGAGATATGGTTTTTGGTCCATAAGTGGGCGAGGCCACGCCCATTTTCAATTTTTAAAAAAAGCCTGGGTGCAGCTTCCTTCTGCAATTTCTTCCGTAAAATTTAGTGTTTCTGACGTTTTTTGTTAGTCCGTTAACGCACTTTTAGTGATTTTCAACATAACCTTTGTATGGGAGGTGGGCGTGGTTATTATCCGATTTCTTCCATTTTTTTAACTGTTATAGGTAAATGCCTGAATAAAACGACTCTGTAGTGTTTCTGAGTTTTTTTTTTTGGTTGACATACCTATAGTAGTTTCCATTTTTGAACTGTATATAGATACGTACGAAAAAACTTAGTATTCCGGGGCGGGGCCACGCCCACTTTTCCAAAAAAAATTACGTCCAAATATGCCCCTCCCTAATGCAATCCTTTGTGCCAAATTTCACTTTAATATCTTTATTTATGGCTTAGTTATGACACTTTATCGTGTTTTAGTGATTTTCAACATAACCTTTGTATGGGAGGTGGGCGTGGTTATTATCCGATTTCTTCCATTTTTGAACTGTATATGGAAATGCCTGAAGAAAACGACTGTGTAGAGTTTGGTTGACATAGCTGTAGTAGTTTCCGAGATATGTACAAAAAACTCCCTAATGCGAGCCAAATTTTACTTTAATAGGGTTTCCGCCATTTTGTGGGGCAGTGGGCCGATTTTGCCCATCTTCGAACTTAACCTTCTTATCGAGCCAAGAAATACGTGTACCAAGTTTCATCAAGATATCTCAATTTTTACTCAAGTTACAGCTTGCACGGACGGACGGACGGACGCTCAGACAGACATCCGGATTTCGACTCTACTCGTCACCCTGATCACTTTGGTATATATAACCCTATATCTGACTCTTTTAGTTTTAGGACTTACAAACAACCGTTATGTGAACAAAACTATAATATTTTAGCAACTTTGTTAGAGTATAAAAACAATTGCTTATTTATAGTTATTATAGCTTTAATGTTTCTGCTAATATATACATACGTTAAAATGCTTAATAATTGATATTATATATAGTGTTCCCAATTTATTAAATTTACAACTACAAGCACATTGATTCACATTGGGTCAGTGGCGGATCCACGGGGGGGATTTTTGGTGTTAAAACACCCCCTAAACTCAGAGAAGAATATATGTTTGTTGATATGGGTTTGGAATGAGGTTACTGATCAAAAAAATCACATCAAATTAAAAGCAATTATAATAAGTTACAAGATTTTTAATGTTATTCATATAATTCGAACTTTCTCTACATTTGTTCAAGCAGTATCGCTGAAGCTCAGTGATTAATTGTGGATTACAAGGGATCTCACATTCCATGTTATATTTATACTCTCGCAACAAAGTTGCTAAGGAGAGTATTATAGTTTTGTTCACATAACGGTTGTTTGTAAGTCCTAAAACTAAAATAGTCAGAGATAGGGTTATATATACCAAAGTGATCAGGGTGACGAGTAGAGTTGAAATCCGGATGTCTGTCTGTCCGTCCGTCCATGCAAGCTGTAACTTGAGTAAAAATTGAGATATCGTCATGAAACTTGGTACACGTATTTCTTGGCTCCATAAGAAGGTTAAGTTCGAAGATGGGCAAAATCGGCCCACTGCCACGCCCACAAAATGGCGGAAACCGAAAACCTATAAAGTGTCATAACTAAGCCATAAATAAAGATATTAAAGTAAAATTTGGCACAAAGGATCGCATTAGGGAGGGGCATATTTGAACGTAATTTTTTGGAAAAGTAGGCGTGGCCCCGCCCCCTACTAAGTTTTTTGTACATATCTCGGAAACTACTATAGCTATGTCAACCAAACTCTACAGAGTCGTTTTCTTCAGGCATTTCCATATACAGTTCAAAAATGGAAGAAATCGGATAATAACCACGCCCACCTCCCATACAAAGGTTATGTTGGGACTAACAAAAAACGTCAGAAACACAAAATTTTACGGAAGAAATGGCAGAAGGAAGCTGCACCCAGGTTTTTTTTTTAAATTGAAAATGGACCAAAACCATATCTCAAATTCAATGAAATTCGGTATATAATATTTTCTTAACACCCTGATGACATGTACGAAATATGGGTGAAATCGGTTCACAACCACGCCTTCTTCCAATATAACAATATTTTGAATTCCATCTGATGCCTTTTCTGTATAATACGAGTACATACATTAGGAACCAATGATGATAGCGGAATAAAACTTTACAAAAATACGGTATTTGAAAATATGTAAATGACGTATAATGGACTCGATTATCCATGCGAGAGTATAAAATGTTTGACACCCGAACTTTTCCTTGGTTTTTGAAAGAATTCTTCTAGTATTTCATCAACTGACAGATCAATATCCCTATGAATATTCATTGATGCTAGACCATTAAGCCTATCTTGACCTGTCGTATTTCGTAGATAGGTTTTAATTCTCTTTAAACTTGAAAAACTTCTTTCCGGTGATGCTATTAAACAGGCAATAACGCCAATATGCGTAAAGTCTTGAAAACATTCCCAAAAGACGTTTTGTTCACTGCTTTTAAAGCTTCGAGGGCATTCCGAAAATGCTTGCCTGAAGTTCGCTCTTTCCACATTTTCACCTCCGCAAGAAAGTTTTGTTCTGAACAGTTGATCACCCTTTCATAAAAAGAAAATATTTCTCGAGTTTTTTATCGTCCAATTCGTTCTTTGGGAAAAATACACAAAAATTTTCTAACACTGATCTGTGGTCAAGAATGTGGCTTTTCAAATGCGCAATGTAAATATCAAGAAAGGGAATATAAAAAGCAATGCGATAGTATGCCTCAACGTCGTTCGTTTTCAAATTGAAGCGATTCATTTGGCGACTACTGTGGCGTGGTACCTTTATTTCTGTACCTAGTTCGGTGCATACTTCTTCAACGTTATTAATAATCAAAAAAAAGTTATTTTCGGCATTTTGTCGCATTTCTTCGAACTCTTTTAAGGGGCTATACCAGTGTCACACATGAAAAATTAGGCGATTTTCGTGAATTTTTTTAAAAGAAAGTACTAGATTGAATGTTTCGACGTTCTATGGACGTAATAAAGTATATTTTTAGCTATATTAAAAAAAAAAATTTTACAAAAATATTGAAAAATAACGGAGTAATGTGCTGTCTGCGGAAGTGCCAAAAAAAAAGTGCCTCAACTGCTGGCATGATGCCGGTCGATTGAGTAGCTGAAACAAAAAAATTCAAAATGTTTATTAAACTTAAATATATTTTCTATACAATGGACTACGATCTTTGAAAAATATCAAAAATTAAGAAAATGGCGCCATTTTGAAAAAAAAAATCGTTTTTTTACGAAAAAAATTGTCGTTTTTTTAATGCCAAATTGACAATTTTCAGCCAATCAAAAAGATCGTAGTCTATTGTATAGCAAATGTATTCAACTATATCCAGTTTTAATTTGAAGTCGATCGGTTAATTTCTCGTTGAGTTATAATGTCAGCAAATTTGAAAAATGTCGTTTCGAGAAAAACGCGTTTAAAGTTTCACTTATATATGTTTGCACCTCTGAGCGGTCGCTATTTAGAACGCTGCCATTAAAAAACTATTTAAAATACGACCTCGCCGATTTCACAGGATATTTTTGAATATATAAGCTATCGAAAAAAGCAAAAAAAAAAATTTTTTTTTTGAAAGTGTCACACTGGTATAGCCCCTTAAAGCGTCATCCGCTAATCTAATGGCTTCTGCGAGATCTTCATCAGGCTATTGTAATTGCCGGCTGAGAGGTAGAACGACTGCATGTACGGATTGCATTATGAAGCAAGAAATTTGTAATTCTGCAGCAGAAATCGCAGCGACGAGCTGAGAGACCGTAGTTGAAGTCTCCGGATCCTTCCAAGTTACGATTCTTTCTAATGATTTAATCACGAACGGATGCAATTCGATGTGTTTCGATACGGCTTCATGGCTTTCAGCCCATCTTGTTGGGCATACAGATTTGACAACGAAGCGCGCTGATTAAATTTGAATTTGAAATTTTAAGGGAGAGCTATCGTGGTATTTATACATATCTTGCTTCCTTCTACTTTAATCTCCCTACAATTGCTGTTATCAGCGGTTGGCAGCGTTATTTGATTTTTTTTTCAACAAAAGGATTTGCACATGTTTTTGTGTGCTGAAAAAACTAGAAAAAGGCAAATTTGATCGTACGCTTAACGCTACTCTGCCGCATAAAATAAGCCTCTCAGACTTTATTTTCTGTTAAATGATATTTTTTACAAGTGTAGGGCAAAGTTTTGCTCTTTGCGATTATTCAGTTCCATTTTTGTAAATTAATTAATTTTTGTGTCTTTGCAAATAGCAATTATGGTGCCGGGGGACAATTGTGCAAATAATGCGCAGTATGTAATTACTATAAATTGGGACTTTACAGTGTCAGTAAACATCTTGTAAGAAAATCATGGTTTTCCTTATATGTATGTGCTTTAAATGAAGAAGTTATTTTTTCGTTGCAGTTAATTCGCATCGAATTAAAGTTGTATTTGTAAGTAACGTTTCATCTTTCATAATCTTCCATATTTTAGTCAAGTTGCTAAAAATATTAGTTAAAAGTAAGGTAAATGAACACTCTCGACTGTTTGTTGTCGAGAGTTTTCATTTACTTTAATACGATAAGGCCAGTGGATATACAAACATAATAATTAGATAAAAATAGTTTAACGACGTTTGAAATAATATTACGAAAGAAGCTTGGTTGCGAAAATATTCATCAACATGTTCTTTTTTAGTAATATATCATGCGCATTATTATGCACCCTTGCGCACTATAACCTGCCCCTGCACACCATTTTACGTAGTACATGGTCAACTTTACAAGCTCTTCATTATCACGTGCATAATTATTTGTCAAGTTGCATAATTAACTTATTCTTTTCAACAGTATAATATGATTTTTCGCAATTCAACTATCCTTATACCCATTTTTGTGCACAAGACAAAACGTGTCCTATAATAACTGAATTTTCGCGAGGGAACTGCTATATTAAAAATACGTTGAGTAATAAAACTTTTCGTAAAACCACCCTCAAAAAATTTTTCTGGATCCGCCACTGTATTGGGTTTTGCTTACAACGTCATAAAAATTGCAATCTCTTTTGAAATGATAAACCGTCCTCATTATTTTTTTTACCCTGAAAAGGGTATACACGTTTGTCAGTTTGTAACACACAGAAGGAAGCGTCTGAGACCCTATAAAGTATATTTATAAATGATCAGTATGTTGAGCTGAGTCGATTTCGTCTCGTCAGTATGTTTGTCCGTCTGTACGAACGAATATACGAACTAGTCACCAGTTTTTAAGATACCGTTTTGAAATTTTGTAAACGTCATTTTCTCTTCAAGAAGCTGCTCATTTGTCGGAACTGCCGTTATCTTGCTGCTATACAAACTGAACGATCGAAATCTAGTGATGGTACGGAAAACTTTTGCAATTGACAAAATATATTCACGAAATTTGGTATAGATTATTTTCTAAAGCAACAATGTAATCTCCAAAGAAACTGTTCAGATCGGTTAACTATAGCATATAGCTGCCATACAAACTGAATGATCGGAATCAAAAGCTTGCATGGGAAACTTCCTCATTTGACGATATATCTTCACGTAATTTGACATGGATTACTGCTTAAGATAATAATATAATCTCCGAAAAAAATTTTCAGCTTGGATTACTATAGCGTATAGCTTCCATACAAACTGAACACATAGTTACTAAAAGAAATGCACCAGTGAAGGAATGCTTTGTTTTTGTAATGGTTTCATTGCGGAATTTTATGAGAAAACTTTGCTTTTTGCTTTTAGGGCCAATCCACTGCTGTCGGTCTACATATTTTTGCCTGCATTATGTGAAAGCAAAAAGGCATCGAATAGCTGACGCTGGGCGAGTGAAGAAGTCAGGAAAGTAGGTATATCGGATTAAAGAATATATAGGTTTTTTTTTTAATTCAAATGTGACAGCATTGGTCTTGGCATAATAAAATTGATTATTTCTCATCATTGCGGTTTTCTGTAAGGAACTCTTCGTCAATCTTACTTTTAGGCTACTTCATCATCAGACTTGTTTAGGTGTCGGGATATAGCGGAGTTTTAGCTCCTCCAATAGAAACCTGGAAGCAATTCTTCATATCATCTATTGTAATTCTTTTGAAGGCACGTCAAATTTAATGAGTTGTAATAAAGTTTGAGCTTGGTTTCACCACCATCATCTAGTCCATGTTTAAACTATGCATTCAGGTGATTTCCTAATAGCCTTTCCCTTATCAAGATGTTGTTGTTGCAGCTGCAAAAAAAGATTTTGTTTGAAAGAGAAATTCCGCCGAGTTGAGAATTCGAGACTGTTCCGATTTCGTAGACCCGACGGTTATGAGATGATAGATAAATGCGCGTTCTAAAGAATAACCAATATACCTAGTTTTGATGCCTTAGCCTTCATTGGAGTGTGCTGCGCCTATTTCGATTATATTCATCTTCATAACGCTACCTCGAGTGTCGCTACGCCCGCACAAGATGGTTGTCCACAACTTTCTACTATGTCTGCTATTTTGAGTACTATTCCCCATTAATAACAACTTACCATTTTATAAGTTTTATTTAATATCTGATAAGAAATTTATTTTTGGACGACTTATTGCGACCCCTAGTGTCCGGACCATGAAATAACCGAGTCTGTAACTAATTGACGTCATAATTTATAGCAAATCGCAAGTACTTGGCGTTTCTACACCTTATCGTACTGAGCGCCTTGCTATCCTAAAACCCTTTAAACATCGCAGAGCTGAAAAAGTTTTCAAACTTTTGAAATTTTAAAGCAACCTGAAGTTTGACATTGATCTCGCTACGTTTTTAGAGACACTGTGCCTTGTGCGTCATCGCAAGCCGACTACTCTGAACAAATGGAGGTTGAGCTTGGAACCGGTTTCTTCGTCCCAATACGGTCAATAGAAAACCAGAAAGGCACAAATTCACACAGGTTCATATTCAAATTAATATATGGGCTTAAATGCGGTTATCTACCTGACATATGTGAAAAACTCTTTGGTTAATCTACGGTGAACTTCAAGACAAATAACTCGCGGATAACTGCTGTCTTCAGACTTCGATGGGCTCTTAGTTCATGCACTAACTCTTAACTAGACATTAAAACTGTATCTATTTCAGAGAGAATGTTATGATTGATAGAATATAAATTATTGCCGGTTACATTAAAACGACAAAAAAAATTATTTTTTTGGTCAAAATGACCTTTATTAACAAACGTTCTGCTAAGACTAATTACAAATTTTCTTTATCCCTTATTTATAACTTAAAAATTACTTATGCTAGCACTATTAACTTATTTACTTGTGTCGCGTTGTTCCGCGAATGCCGGATGTTGATTTGCAATTGTTGCAATGCTTGCATTATTGTTGGTCAACCTGGCTGTAGTTTGACTGCGCGTGCCGGATGTTATTTGGTTAATTGCTTGTCCAGCATTATTCTGCTTATGGCAGTTAACTTTAGTGTTGCTAACTCCTCCGCCGTCAAAAACGAACGTCCTCGTTTGTTCAAACTATTAGGGTTATTGGCACTTGTGACGTGGGAGTTTCCGATGTGTCTTCTTTGTTATTGGCCACATTCACGTTTACATTGTAGCTCGATGGTTCTATTAGTTTTGTCTTGCAATTCTTCCTTATGATTGGTGCAGTGCCTATTGTTGCTAGACTGATCAGGCAAATAACTACTAATGAAAAATTTGTTATTAGAGCTGCTGTGTGGGTTGTCTGCAGTGTTTGTAAATGATTGGTGTTATTTATGTGGAGTTCCTTCATCATCTCAAGGCTGAGAATTTCTTCCTCTTTGTTCGAAGGGATATTTGACTGTAGGATTGCGGGTAATGGTTTGCTAGTTAGTATTTCATTAAAGGAGTGTTTTTGGTTGTCGATTAAAACTGTGGAATTGCGATATTGAACGGCGTATGATCCCACAAGATTTATTTTCTGATTATCAATTTGAATTGTGCCATTATACTGGTTTAATAATATGATGCCAGGGAAGATGTTTTCTATCGATGGTATGTGCTGGTTATTTATTTGAGTGCATTCTGCTGGTTCGCTTCTGAGTAGTTGCGGGACACAAGTAGTGTTACTAATATCTATCATATTCTTATAGTTACAAATTCTTATATGATTATTTTCATTACATTTTGTTTTTATTCCAAATACCTTATGTTTACTACATGTTACGATATCCTCATAGGGAATTTTATTAATATATTTATTTTTCTTTATGGGTTTGATTACAATTGAATCGCAAATTTCTTCGTTTATTAATGGTATTCCTATCATATAAAATAACATTGTTTCATTTGAGGCTACTTTTATATTCGCAAATTCTAGCGATTCTTCTACATTATTTAATGTGAAGTTATTTTTATAAAAATGGATTTTGCTAATGCTAGTTCTTCATTTGATAAAATATACGAATTGACGATTCCGGCTTTGGCCCAATGAATCGCATAATCAATATTAATAATTCCTTCTTTTACAATCTTTAATTTATATTTTGACTCTATGGCAAAATTGCGTTGTACATCTTCATTAGATTGTACCGTTTTTAAAATCTTATTTGATACTCTCGTAATATTATTTATCCTATCAAAAATTATTTTATTTATTACTACTTGATTATTATTATTGTTTATTATATTATTTATTTGATTATATAAAATTACTAAGTCGTCATGATCGGGATTTCCCGCGATCCATTTCCAGACTTTTCCTATTGTATCTATGGATTTTTTAAATCTTTTGGGTCGTAGTCTATTTAGGTAAGTTTGGGTAAGGGTTAATTCATTTATCAAGATGGGTGAATAGGGATTTTCTGGTGTTATCTTGGTTTTAATAGTGTTGTCCATTTCGTCGAGTGTCATTTGAAATGCGTCTAGGTCTACTTTATGTATTATTCGGTAGGTTCCTGTTTGTATTCTTGTCAATCCTGTATCAAATGTTGCTAATTGTGAATTTGTGTAGTCTATTATTTTAAAATCTGCGTACACTAGGTGCACAAAAAACCTGCAAAGTAAAAGAGAAAAAAAATTACTATTGTCTGATGTTGCTTTTATGTACCGTCCGTCCTTTTTCAGTGATTACTACACTGGATTTGTCTTCCTTAACGGTTTCCTTTCTATATTTTGCTGTAAGTTTTGACCCTATTCGTTTGTTTATTCTGACATAAATTACATCTCCAGGAGTATATATGTATTTTCATAGGTTTCCGTGTTTTATTATGGTTTTCTAAATCTTTTGCTTGTCTTCTCCGAAGGGTTTCTATATTTTCCTGTCGTGCATTTTCATACTGCTCTGGGTCTACTGTAACACGTCTGCCAAAAAATGTCTCTATAGGTCGTTTCCCTGTTGCGGAATGTATGGTGTAGTTATATTCGTATGTACATCGGTCTAAGAGTTCTTGAAATGAGCGGTGTGTGCGTTCCGTTTGAAGGCAGCGCATAATTTCAGACAGGGTAGAGTGAAATCTTTCTACTTGTCCGTTAACTGTGCTTGTGTATGGGGGAGTTTTAAAAATTTTAATACCGAGTTGGTCTTCGACCATAAATTGTATGGAGGCTGAATTTAAAGATTTCTCGTTGTCGATAACTATTGTTTTGGGTATACCGAAAGCGAAAAGTATTTGTCGTAAAGGTTCTCTGATATCTTCTATTGATTTTGACTCTATTATTTTGACTTGAGCATATTTGGAGAATTTATCTACTGCTGTTAGAACTAATTTTTTTGTCCGTACTGTAAATATCTATATGCACAATTTCTCCAGGGTATTGAGGTATTGGGGTTTCTAATAGTTGTGGTTTATTAGGGTTGCGATCATACTTGTTTTCCTTGCAAACTCTACACTGTTTAATTATATTTTCTATTTTTGCTTTCATCTTTGGAAAGTAACATCTTTGTATTAGTTGTTTTTTATTTTCGTCTCTGTTCCTATGAGCTCGCTTGTGTTCGTTTAATATTTCCTCGTTTTGTGCATCCTCGCTTGTTATGTCCTTTACTTCTGTTTGGGTGTAACGAATTTTATAATTACTAAAGTGAAGTGGGTAAATTTCTTGGATTTACCCTATTATTTCTTCAGAGGTAAATATACCATTTATCACTGAGGGGTTAAGGTATCGTTTCAATAGTGAAGTTAAATTCTCTGTTGAAAAGTTGGGTTTGGTTATTATATGTCTATGGTAGGTCGGGAATGGTATTTTAAACTGATAGCTGTCTTCGTCTGCTAACGAGATCCAAATTTGGTTTTTGAATGCATTTATGGGTCCTTCTATTGCTGGAATTAGATTGTGTGATGAGCTTTCGTCGGAATGTGTAGCAACTGATAGGGAGTTTACTTCAAAAGGCCTGGATAATGTATCTGCAACTACATTGGCTTTCCCAGGTTTGTATTTTAATTCATAGTTGTATTCTTCGAGTATGGCTTTCCATCGCTTTAGTTTGGAGTTATTGTTTTTATTACTGAGAGCGTATGTAAGTGGTTGGTGGTCTGTATGTATTACAACTTTTGCTGTACCGTATAGATAGTTTCTAAATGAGTTCAGTGCCCATATAATGGCAAGCATTTCTTTTTCGTTGACTGCGTAATTTTCTTCGGCTTTGTTCAATGTTCTTGATATAAAGTTTATTGGTTTGCCATTTTGCTCTAAAACGGCGCCTATGGCATACTTTGAGGCGTCAGTAGTTAGGTCAAATTCTTTCTTGTAATCAGGATATTGTAAAATTACGTCTTTAGATGTCAGTGTGGATTTAATTTTGTTGAATGCAGATTTAGCTTCCTCGTTTAGATTTATTTGGATTTTTTTCGAGGTTCTTTTCGACATTCTTCCTTCCTCACCTCTAAGAAGGGATGTAAGTGGCTTGGCCAATTTGGCGTAATCCTTGATAAATCTTCTATAATATCCGGATAAGCCTAAGAATGATCGTAAGTCCTTGATCGTCTGGGGGTATGGAAAATTTAATATTGATTGTACTTTGGAAGGGTTTGTAGAAATTCCTTTGGAAGATACAACGAATCCTAGGAATTCGACCTGCTTTTTGAAGAATTCGCATTTATCGATTTGAACCTTCATGTTTGCTTTACTGAGGGTATCAAAAATTGTGTCTATGTGTTCGGAGTGTGATTTTTCGTCTTTACTAAATATAATTATATCGTCTATGTATACATAGCATATTTTGCCTATGTATTGTCTTAGTATGTCGTCAAGCGTCCGTTGAAATATGGCCGGGCATTTTTCAAACCAAACGGAAGTCGGGTGAACTCGTATTTCCCATTGTTCACTGAAAATGCTGTTTTTTCCACGTCAGATTCCTTAAGAGGAATTTGATGGAAACCGCTTTTTAAATCAATCACAGAGAAAATTCGGTTTTCTCCTAGTTGGGAGAGAACTTCATTTATTTCAGGTATTGGATACCTATCTGCAACTGTAACTGCGTTTAGCTTCCTGTAATCTATAACCATTCTAAATTTGTTTTTGCCAGACGCGTCCTCTTTTTTAGGCACTACCCATACAGGTGAGTTATAGGGTGATCTTGATTGTCGTATGATACCGTCGTCTAATAATTTATTTACTTGCTTTTCAATTTCCTCTTTAAGGCTAATAGGATAAGGGTAGGACTTGGAGTATATAGGCGTGTCTGAATTTGTTCGAATTCCTGCAACTACTTTTGTTGTGTAAGTTAGTTTTTCGTCCGGTTCCGAAAATAGGTTTCGGTGCTTTTGTACTAGTCTCCTAATTGCATGTTTTTCTACTGTACTCATGTGTTCGTCACGGATATCTATTACGTTAACGTCCTGTACACTATATTGTCTTAGATAGATTCTTTTCGTATTTGCTACTACCATGTAATTTTCTTTTGTGTGTATGATTGCTGAAAGTGCTTTTAGGCTATCGTTTCCTAATATGGCATGGAAAGTGGTGAGTGTTGGCAATAGGAAAAATTTTAATTTGCAATTTTCCAAATTGAAAAGATTTAGATATGTATGGTGAGTAATTTTTATTTTGCCGCCTACTGAGTTGGCTAGAAAAGGAGTATTGTTCGCTATTGCTTTTTCTACTAAGCTTGATTGTATGTAATTTTTATTGGATCCGGTGTCTACTAATATTTGCATTATTTCGCCGCTCTTCGTCCTGCATCTGAAATAAGGTAGCGAAGAGCTATTTAGTCTAAAAAATGTACGTCAGTGAGGTCGAGTGTTTCTTCAATTGTGTCCTTGTGATTTGGCTCATTGTATATTTGCTCATTGTAGTCGTATTGGTTATTGTGGTGGTATTGGTCATTGTAGTTGTATACGCTTTCGTTGTATTGGTCCTCTGGTGGTTCGTTAGAATTTATGTGAAAGTTTCTTTGCATTTTTTGTGGGGGGTTATGTATCATTGGAGCGTTTGATGGTCTTTTACCGAATTCTTGGGGTTTTGGCCGATTTGCGTAATTAACGGCTCTTGTTCTTATACTCTTATCCACGTCCATCGGCTTAGGTGGTTTAGGCGGTCTTGGAGGAGCAATGTTTTGCTGTGGATTATATAGATTCTGCTTTTGTTGCCGATATTGTTGACTAAATTGATTTGGATTCCGATTTGAATGTTGTTGGATGTTAGGGTGATTAAGGTTTAGTTGGTTCCTATGGTAGTTTTGTGGGTTAGAATATGTCAAGGGATTTGGTAGATAAGCTAGTTCAGGATAAAATTTGAATGTAGTTTGAGGGTTTAATGGTTGATGATATCTGGGTTGGATGTATTGCTGTCGTGGCTGTTGCTGATTTATGAGTTGTTGACGAGAAGTTGATGGTGTGATAAAGGTTTGGTTATTAGCGTGAGAAGCTCTGAAGCTTTGGTTTTCTAATTTGAGACAAAGATGGAGGGCTTCGGGTAGGCTTTTTGGTTCTTTAATGCCAAGTAGCCGGGGAAGATCACCAGAAAGTCCTCTTATAAAAGTATCGAGGGCTTTAGCGCGGTAATTCTCCGTTAACAAGTGGACTGCTTCTTCTCCTATCTCCATACATCCTATCTTGTTCAGAATTAAAGATAAGTGTCCATATACCTTTTGGTAAAATTCGTTAATTGTCATTCGTCCTTGTATGAGACATGTCATTTGGTACTCTAGAGTGCCTATGTCTCGTTTGTCTGCGTAGTGAGTGGCTAAGCAGCGGGAGATTGCTGTCCAGTCTAGGGGGGTGTTGTAGGATTCTAAGGCTATATCTGCCTTTCCAATTATCTTATTTCTGATGACATTTAAAATGCCGAAATATTTAGGTGTGCCTTTTGAGGGTTCGTAGATTCTTAAAATGCGTTCAACACTTTTTTTCCAGGAACTAAATTCTGAGGCATTACCTGAAAATTCTCTTAGGGATCTCACAACATCTGGAATCTTATCCATTTCATTCATGTTGTTTTGGAATTGTTCGTCTATTGTTTGGTCCGTAATGACCGGGTTTATTTTATTATTAAGAATATTATGGACTACATTAGGTACACTTGCCTCTATTGCTAAAGTTACCATGTTTTTTATCATGTTCGCCAATTCTGGCGGAATTGTGTTATTAGGGCCTGACGGTGCTGTTGATGCAGCCGGAGGATTAATCCCAAGTACGGGGGGTCTAATTAGATTGTTTGGATTTGCCATTTTTAAATTTTATTATGATCTTTTCTTTTAAAATTTTTATACCACTATTTTAGTTTGAATATTTATATTTTTTTGTTATCCCTTCTAGGAAGGGGGCTTTTTTACCCTGGAGGGTCCGGTCAACTCCTGAGTTGGCTACGGAATCGCAGAGTTAAGCAATATTATTTTCAGTTTAGTTTATGTTATTGGCTGTACAAGCCGTATTTTATTTTTTGGTTATTAATATTTATACTACACTATAGCTAAAACGATAATTATGTTTGGTTCTTGTTTTATTAATATAAATGCATAAAGTTTTTGATTAATTTAAAAATCTTTCCCTTTTGATTTTCGTAAAATTTACATTTCTTTTACAATTTTTCTGTAGCTTAATAGTTTATTAAAATTTTCCTTTCCCTTAATAATTTATTTAATATTAATAACAAATTTTTTCTAAACTTTTTCTTTCACAATTTTTTCTTTCTGTTTTTCCTTATTAATAATTATATTTCTTATGCTACTTACACTATATACAGCTTCATGATGATCCTCGAAACCGATGAGTGTGTATTTGTCCTGTTCCGTGTTTGTACTGAGGTACACCTTCTCACACTGTTTTTGTTTTGTAGGCTTTTTGCTGCTTTTCCTTGTCGGTGTCGGTGTCGTTGGAGCGTCCAGGAAGGATTTTCCTATCCTTTTCACGCTCTTAATGTGTTGGTTATTTTTTTATCCTTTAATCCGCTCGGCCTGTGAGACCTCTTGTCACCAGTTAAAGGCTAACCTTGTCTTTTTCGCGGCGTTTTTTTTTTTTTTTTTTTTTTTAACGGCACTTTTAACTTTCGCGAACCGAACAACCGAACTTTAGCTCGGGCGCCAATTATTGCCGGTTACATTAAAACGACAAAAAAAATTATTTTTTTGGTCAAAATGACCTTTATTAACAAACGTTCTGCTAAGACTAATTACAATTTTCTTTATCCCTTATTTATAACTTAAAAATTACTTATGCTAACACTATTAACTTATTTACTTGTGTCGCGTTGTTCCGCGAATGCCGGATGTTGATTTGCAATTGTTGCAATGCTTGCATTATTGTTGGTCAACCTGGCTGTAGTTTGACTGCGCGTGCCGGATGTTATTTGGTTAATTGCTTGTCCAGCATTATTCTGCTTATGGCAGTTAACTTTAGTGTTGCTAACTTATATCTCCTACCCCGAAAAAAACCTACTAATTCGCATTCCACTGCCTTCCTAGAACCTCAATAACCAGCTGTTTCTATTATTTACACTTAAAAAATTATTCGCATGCAAAAAATGCCCTCAAGTGGCACTCAGTGTTTGCAAGAAATATGCAAACAAATATGCGGAATAGTTATTTCCCACTTCTCGTCCTCTCTCTCTTTTCTCTTTTCAATACCGTTGCAACACTTTCTACACTGTAATAATATTCTTTTTGCCTACATTTTGCATTATGTGGTCACTTGCTGCCTTTGTTATGCTAGTAAAATTTTATTATTCTCTTATTAACTTTCCCAACACAATGGCATACACGCCAGTACTCTAGTGTGTCTGAGTAGCTCAGCAGCATTTAAAATATGTATGAAAATCCATTTTCAATCGTTGCCAAAGTTCGACTAAAAAGTCAAGCGTATGAGACATGTGAGAAGACAGAAGATGTATAGATGGACGTGACAATAACAAAAACATATCATTAGCTACACTCAGTTGACGCCGGTAATTCTTTGCAGAGAAAAGACTGACTCGCACTGCTTAAAGTTACGTACACGCACTGTCCGACCGAAACCATTTATTTTGATATTTTATTTTCCACGCAAAACCATACGCATTCTCATGTAAGTACAAATACGCATTAAACAACGCACGCAATCATGACTTATTAAAGAATAAACAACAACAACAAGAGCTGGTGGAACCGTTAAGTGGCCCAAAGAAATGCCCTGAATTGCTGTCAAAGTGGGCAACAATGCTTTTGGGAGTCGTAAGAAACATATCGACTTGGATTGGGTGACATTGTCGCTGTTATCGTTGTTGTTGTTGTTGGAAGCGCTAACTCAAGTGTAATGTTTGCGTGAAAAACACTGCAAAGCAGCGGCCAAGCCTTGTCGCAGTCCCTTGTAGGTCAACAAAGCTGCAAAAGAAACTCGGTTAAGCCCATAAATAACACTGCTTTTTTGCTGTTGTTATTGCTGCTGCCGGTTTTTATCATCTGTGCATACGTTTCATACGATATTTACGCATAAAAATCTTGTTATATATTGAAGGATTTTTTCGTTTCGCCTCTACTTCGATTTGAAAGCCTTTTACAGTTAGGGAGTTAGTAGGGGTACGCATGTGCTTTGGTAGTACGAAAGGATTGCTTTTGTTTTATGATTGATTACTTTTTACAGATTGAATACTTGTTGCTGTGTATTGAAGAAGAAAACACTTTTGCATGCAGTTATATGTATGATACGAGTATATGGCATATGTTGGTTTATGTGTGTGTTTGAGCTCGTTAAGCGCAAAATTATTCTGATCTTTGTTTAAGAAAATTTAAGTATGAAACACAACATATGAAACATTTGTTTATTTTTTTGTAAAAGGAGAGCGGGACAATGATATATCGTTCAATGAGGAAACTTCAGATGGGTAGCAGTCGATGTACAATGTTATCTATAAATGGCGAAATTTTGGACTAAATGAGTATCCGCGATTATGAATCCTCTTATCTATACTGAAATGGTGTCAAGTACCGTTCACGCTGGCAACATTGATCCACACCATGCCATAGTCGTCTGCTGGTCAAAGAGATCTCATAGGTCACTTTTGGAAGAATGGTCCATATATGATAGACTTAAATCAATCATCTATTGTAACAAGTTCTTCTCAATCTGAAGTTGCTTCAAGTGCTATTTCACTCTGGCTACGGTCACCCACATTAGCAGCCCACATCTATGACATTTAAATTGTTTTTCCAAAAGTTGTTAGTATATTTTTACGATGGCACCACACAGCCACCACACACAGTGACCTGATCAGGCCGACCGGCTGGGAAACGGAATAATTGATGTATATTTCATAAGCTTTTGTCTATAGTGGCAGCGATCTCCTCCGTGAAAGTGCTTGGTTCATAAGGACAAGAGACCTGTGTGATCCCATTAATGCGATGACACCACCATTTACTTGGTCGGCCTGGTGTAGTTAAATCTTTAATCGAATACATTCGAACCAAACTTCTGAACACAAAAATGCGTGCCCTTTACATAATATATCAGCGTTTGGACGTTATTTTCACGATCAGTAACCCGAAATCGTAGGGAAGTGTATATTTTATATCCCAGTTTTAAACCGCAACAAGTAGAGAGAGAGAGAATGAGAGCAATGCAGAGAACTTAAAGCATAGAGAAGGTGCAGGTTCGACAGCGAACATTTGTTAGGAGTAGGAATTCACCTCACTACCACAGAATTCACGCTGTAAAGAGAAATTAATATACATATGTATGTATTTGCAGCATATGATGACGTGGCATGTATGCCCAAGCAGAGAATATGAAGAGACATAAATATATGTGCAAATTCATTATGTCGTTTGTTTTTGGGCAACCACGGGCAACTGCCCCGTTTTCTTTATTATGTTTTCTTATATACAGTATTTTGTTTAAGTCTAGATACAAATATTTATCTTACATTCTAGGAAGTATATCTACAATCCACTTGAGATATGACATATGTTACAAGTGGAAAGATTCATCTTACAATCTATGAATTATATTTTGGGACCACCTAAGGCGGACAGTATTAGGAAAGTACCATATGGGTTACATATTTATAACAGAAATACAATATATTCATGTAATATGAACTGGTGGTATTAACTTGCATGCCCATGATTACACTCCCAACGAATGTAAAGAATTTTTGCTTTCAACCAGGGAATCGCTTGTATGTGCGATGTATGCATATACATACATATGTATGTATGTACGCATGTATGTACGTATGCCCTCAGCAATTCAATATTGACATGTAAACATAATTATGATATGAGTATAATTTTGTATGAATGCATGTATACTAATATTTATAGTCAATTTGGATATTTAATCAAATGTAGTAAATTTTACAACAAAAACGGTTTCATTCATAAAAGGAGGCGCAAATTCCACAAGCGACCTCGCTTCATAAAAATAGACGCCGTAACATCTCCCCGAGCATGCCTTTGTCAACAAGCGTCTTTTCGCGACGATGGCAAAAGCTAATGATCATAAATTGAACAACTTCTAAAATATTTAGGCTGTTCACGATAAGGTGATTATCGGGTTATGTGGTTATGTGATTAAGTAAACAACAACAAAATGCGGTATGACAAAGTAACCAATTTTGACCAACCTAGACCCTTGTTTACAGATTATGTGGTTGTTTGCTTATTTCCAGTGTTAGAAAGTCGTTGGAATTTTACTAAATGGCAGCACAAAAAATAAATAAAACTAAGCGAATGGCATTTCCATTTAGATTTTCTTATTGGAAAATCTGCTATTAACAGCTGTTTTTTGTTTACAATCAGCAAATTAAAACCAAAATAAAAAGCATCACAAAGCATCAAAAAATAGGAGATGAGCGAATTGGCATTTGCTGACGCGCAGCATTTGTAAAAATCTCTATCGTCAAAGCAACACAGAACATTTTCTCGCCAATAAATAGATTTCGGAACATGGAGTTCATCCCCCGTCAACAACAGATGATTAAAGTTATATCCTCTAGCAATTCTTCTAATACTTCATCCATTGCATTGTGACACTGT
>NC_065921.1:53156605-53185406 GCF_024586455.1 Bactrocera neohumeralis
GATATATGTATCTATCTCTAAAAAAAATAACCAATTACATAATTCAATCCATGAACCATACAATGAATTCCGATAGAAATGGACATAGAAGACAACCATATTACTCCCAAGACTGTGAAGTCCGCGATTGCTGCACCTAGAGCATCCGCTCCACCCATCGCCGCACCAAGGACACGAAGAGTCTTGAGTCCGCCAAGGCAATCATCTGTTGCAACACCTAGGGATACATATGAAGATCCATTTGAAGAAAATTTGCCTCCACGATGCAGCTTATGCCATCAACCCCACGTTCTGAAGAGGTGTACTATCTTCAAAAGCATTAAGCCAGCTCAACGCCAACAGATCGCCTGCGCACACGGCCATTACATGAATTTCTTGGCAGACTCCCACACCACATTGGAATGTCCAACCGACGGGTCATGTCAATACTGTCAACACTCATCGCACAAAATCCACACACAACATACCAAAAGGTCACACAACCCAATGCAACACAACATGTCATCCACACAACCACAGCTACACATCATACCAACCACACTACACACCAACACTTTTCACCACCCACAACCGATACAAAAGGATTGGTCAGATCGGAATGGGGTTTTTTTTCGTTTTTACCCGTGACCTCTAAGATTTTCGCCATCGATACGTTCGTCGACGCAACGCAGTATAAAAATTGTTAAGTGAAAGAACATAACACTAAGAAAGTCTAAAAATTGTTAAGGGAAGCTACATAACACTAAGAAAATTTTATACAAGAAGAAGTGAATTGTGTGAATACAAAGAAAAAGGAATAAAAAGAAATAAAAGTTATTCATTTGAAAGTAACATATTTATTTCCTTTATTTCAAAAAATTTGGGAACTAAACATTCCAGGTGTAAGTGCAAGTGAGTATATCACCGATATCAGGGTGAACAAAAGAATTACAACTAAACACTGTTGATAAGGTGAAATACCTGCCAAATATTGAAGAGAAAGAAAGATGGTGATGGTCTATGCCTTAGAATCGATAAGAGGCTTGAATGCATCCTAAAAGTGGCTCTCGGTATCTCCGATACTCTCCGGACTATACTAACAATAGCACTTTATGTCAATTTAATCATAGCACCCAGGGACATTGCCGGCAGGTACATTGCTAAGAAACGGAACAAGGGCAGCCCCAAATTATCTCTTGTTTGAAGTGCATTCAGAACCAGTTGGATAACTGCGTCGTAGAGACTTCTCGTTGCGGTTATTTCTCTCTTCACATGTATAAGTGGATAATAGTTTTTGGTTGGATTTTGTCAAAATAAAATAAATTGATTGAATTTTTCATAGCAACCATTCCTTAAGGCGTCTCATTCATACAATTTAAACTTTATACTGTAGAAAGTCTCACATGTGCTTGAATTGAATTGTATACAATCGCCAGCTGCGTCCCACCGCCTAAACCACCAACTACGCTTTCTAACACTGTATTTATGCAAAGTTCAATCACCGTTACCGAAAAAGAGCTGGCCAGTTGCAAAAAAATAGAAAACATACAAAATGGAGAAGTAGTCAAACGAGATGACACTCAGCCGAACGTGAAAACGTCCCTTGATCTGGGCAATTTTCAATTCTCCTCTCAAGCACCGATACACTCACGAACTGATTGACTTTTTGACTGTTCGCCTTAATGTTTGTCACCGACTTTTGCCGGTTTATGTACATGAATGGAAGAGTAACTACGACGGCTATTTTGAATTCAGATGCAAATTGATTTTTGTGCTTTGCGCGCCTCAGTCCTGCAGGCGCCTTCTGCACTCTTTCAGCAGTAGCAGCGGCTTTACGTGTCACTTCCATACTGGACTTTTAGAGTACTAGTGGTTCACCACCTAGTTTTGCGTTAGTGTCTTTTTAAAATCTATTTATTGGTTTTTCGAATGGCTTGTCCATCTGTTTATCAATGGTCCGTCCCTTTGCGTGCACTTGCAGATTTTCGTTAGTTTACTTTAGATTTGAGTACTTTGTGTGTTTGTATTTTGCAACCGAAACGACACGCAGAGCTACAGTACTTGTCCAATAAATTACGAACGAAAACAAAAATTTAATATTTTTAATATAATTTAATAATATTGAATATGATTCAATACAAAAATATGATAAATTAAGTCTAATGTATATAGCATATGAAAAATAAATTTTTTTTTAAATACGCCAAATATTTATGTTTTTATTAATGATTAACGTTAGAACTCCGGATAATTTTTTTGTTCGTTCGTAATTTATTGGACAGGTACTGTAGTAGTATAAGTTTGAAAAATGATACTCCTGACAGTGGCCTTGAGTATAATGAGTAGAGCTTGTGATGGATTTTCGCAACGCGAAAAGCAGCTGCATCCATATTCCATACCCAACATATGCTAAGAACACTTTTGGTTTTCTGTTTCTTTCCTTTTCTGTTACTTTCCTTCATAAAGTCATCAAAGCTTTTTGAGAAGTTTAATGAAGATTTGATATCTAATTATGTTACTTCATCCAGTCCATTGTACTCTGTTGATCCTAGATTTCTAATATGTATTCCAGATAATGTCGGCAAAAGCAGAGTAGATGTTTTTAGCGTCTCTTTCATGACTACTTCTCTTTATATCCGTCGTGATAGCAAACACCTGACGTGTGTTCTTTCCGTTCCTTTACATATGCTCTTGGCGATCATACATGTCTTTAAGGCAGTCCACCTCGCCCTGATCTGTCTGTCAGCATTTCAAGAGGATGCATTTTGCAAAAAAAATCATGGTTTCATGTCCCGAAATACCCTACTGACCTGGGATCGACAGTCTGAGAATGTGTGGTCTAATTTTTTCACCGGCCTCGTGCGATATATATGTTCGAAGGTTCACCCAACAATGGTCAATACCATTAGCGGCAGACATACTGTGGTAAGCCTTAGGATACGATTCAAAACACACAACGCAAAGAAGTTGCAACAGAAAGGAGATCGCAAAGGAATATTACAGTTCGAAAGAAATCCTAGAACTCTGAAGAAAGTTCGGGGCTTCTTTTATTAACATAGATCTAAGACCAAATGGATATAAGCAAAGATTCAAAGACGTTAAATTAAGATATCATCTACATTTCTTTGGAAGGACTGAATGAATGAATGTTTCAACTACGATCGTCGCAGTTTTGGAAGTGCAAAAATTTATTGGTCTTCAATAATTTCCATAGAATCTTTCGGAAATTTGAGGCTTCTATCCATCCGCTCAACGGTATTCAAGCGCCGGCACTGTTTGTTTGCGTTGGCATTAACCGAACAAGTTGAGTTATAGTGGCAGTATACATTTTTTCTCTTGCTATTTTCCCACTTTTGCTGTAAAGTGACGCTCAGGACTCCGCCAGCCGGCGAGCAGACGCCAAAAAAAAAACAAAAAATTAAAAGAAGAAGACACACACACACAAATAAGAAGAGGAGAAGACCAAGTTAAAAATTGCTCCCTAAGCTGGTTCATGCAAATCAAAGGCCACTGACTGCAACTGTAGCTGGCCAATGCGCTAGAAGCTTGAGCCTAGCATTGAAAATAATATTTTAAATGCGAAGTGCAATAAAGATTGGAACACGCTTAGCCAAGCCTAAGGGCCAGCGCGACACATGAGTTGTGCGTCCTGAGCTCGTATTAGTATGAGGTAAGTTGTGCGGCGGACAATTGCTTCAATGCGATTTTAGATAGTACTTTGTGTTGAAAGCACAAATAATAGCGCTTTTTGTACGAAAAATAAAAACAGCTGTTGGCAGCTGCCTCCGAAAGGCGAAGAAAAACAGCCAACAGGCGAAGTATGAAATGGAGTGAGTGCGAAAGCAACGGATTTGCAAAAAAGCAACCAACTCCCATTTTAGAAGTGGCACGCGCTGCGGGTCACTTTGCTCGTACGCAGATAGGTTTTAGTGACTATTTGCAACGCGTACTTTTGAGTAGTGGACAATAGACCCCGGGTAGGGGAAATAGTACGACAATGACCGGTGTCTATAGATTTCATGTAGCAACATGCCAAGTGCAATAAGATTCGGAAGATTGATTGCCCGCACTTTGGGAGGCGACTATGTATATACTTATATATTTATGATGGGTCTGATGGGGTGGTGCAATGGGGTAAGCGTGGTTCAGGCGGTCGCTCATTGATTTATCATGATGATCGCTCGCTAGTGGCGCGAGTGGGTTCTTTGAGTTGAGTTGAATGCTAAAAGATTCGTCATCATCAAAATCGGTCAAGTCCGAATCGGCAGCGCGATGAACAAATCATTTATATATGTTGGTAAGGTTTAAGAGTTATCGAGAGGGTATATTTTGATAATTGAAAAATGAGAGTTCATTTGGTAGCGGTTAAATCCACGGAATACTTTTTCAACTACGTTGAATAATAGTTAAAGCTGTAGTTCGAAGCCACTTAACCTAAAACCCATAGGAAAGCTCTTTTGGATAGACTTTAACCGTGATGAAAAGAAAACAAATTTTGTTTGAAATGAGATACGGATGATTCGAGACTATGCTGTGGAATAAAGAAGTTATTTTCTCTAAATATATAGTTACCGAAACCGGAACTCATTCAAGTGTTATCTGCAATAAATCTCTATGTCTCCCTTCCAAATATCCTGTGGGATTTCTTATATACGGAACAATACTTCAGAGTTTCAATTTAGAGCCGACCTCATACAACAAGCATGGATGAATCAAGTTACATCAGCTGAATTGTTTCTGTATGAATCCGCCAGTCGAATTTTTTCAGATTCTCTAGCTCTGTAAGTTTTTAAAACAGAATAAAAGAGGAACTCCACTGCACTGTGAAAATTAAGATGGAAATGAAAATAAATGCTAACTGACGAAGCCAGATAAGCCCCGGAACGTATGTGTGTACGGAAGTTAAGTAGTGTTCGGAACAGTTATTCAGTTCTGGTTGTGGAATGGCTTTTTTAATAATCATTCTCTTAATTGTGGGATACTCCGTATGTTGATTATATAGATCCGACAGTCTTGACAAAAAAAAGGGAGCTTTTCATTGGATTCGAGGCAACTGTACTAAAAACAAATTAATTTATGGAATAAAATTGTAGCAAAGTCGGTTTTGGGTATGCATTCCGCAATTGACCAAAAATTCTTGGGTCGGACTTATATTTCAAGTTGAACTTCCTGTCGCTCCAGCATACGAATTACCAAAAATCCGAGCGTGTGCTAAACCGAAAAAAATCTTTTAGCAGAGTTCAAGAGCTGTTCGCCTGTTTTAACCGCTTAAATTGGGAGGCGCTCGAATTAATCTCTACTAAGGTAAGACCTACCTACCAAAGCTTTATGAATATTGCTGCTTTTATTTAAAAAATTAACTTCATACACTTGCTTATATCGTTCAAACTCTTAGCTCAGCGTCAAACTGAGCAACGCCACCACTTTGGTTGCCAGCCAAAATTTTACTAAACGATCTTGAAAATTAACTTTAGTGTATTTGGACACTTATTCATGCACCTCCAAGCAAGTTTGATGTTTTAGATCCAACAAGTTTTACGCCGCAGAACTGCCTGCAACTTTGAACTCCATCCAAGTCGACAAACGCAGGCGGCAAACTCAAACCTAGAATCTAACCAAAACTGCAAACAAGCGGCAAAGGGTGGATGAGACGCGCTAGCTTCAAGTTTCATCGATTCATCGACAGCATTTGCCGGTTTGAAGTAAGTTTTCTGCATTAATTCAACATCTTATTGCGAAAGGGCGGGAGGAGTAGAGCAGCTGCAGAATTGCATTTAGCTGCCAGCCAAAGCACTTAGCATAGAAAAACACAAACAATGCAAAAAACAACAAAGTACTAATAGAGGCAGGGAAAAAGCAACCACTGAGCAAAAGGAAATAAAAAGACAAAGCGACAACCATTACTTGGAATGCAACAGTTTTTAGGGATGAGCTGCCAGTGTGGAATATGGGCGGTGGTTGTTGTTTGTGAGGAGTCGCGCGCTTGCATCAGCAGATGATGTGGAAATATCAAACAAGTTATTTTCGCATGCAAAAAGGTTTTCGGTGTTCTGGCTAACCCCAAGGGGCGATACTAAAAGACAGCGGCAGGAAAGATTTGAGTAAAGATTGCCATAGAAGTGACGCGCTCCGGTTGGCGGAGCGGAAGCGGAATATTGATGATGTAATGCGCTGATGGAATGCACCTTAAGGTTTGTTGTTGTTGTTAAGTAACTCTTTGGAATTGTGGAAATTGCGACGACAGGAAAATGACAAAAGGAAGACATGAGAAAGCATACTTATTTCGGATATCCAGCATAAAGTGACGTGCCTGCAGTGTTGTAGTTTACAGGGGCAGGCGATTGCCGTTGCGTAGAAGTGCATTAGAGTTACAGGAACGCAATTTAGCTTGCTGTTCACAGTTATTTTGATCCCATTACATCCACTGGTATATAGAAAATCAATTTACAGGCAAATGGATAAGCAATAGACAAGCAACAACACAGCAGGAGTCTCATAAGAGACGATAGGGCTACGCTGTGTAAGTGAGGATTGTTGCAAGCGCGTGCAGCCTTTCGAGGAATGATAACAATGACAGCACAGCGATCCTTAGGAGACACTAAGTTCAGAGGAAGAAGAAATAAATAAAAGTTAGAGAAGAAATTGTTGGTTTGGAATTAAGTTAGTGACAGTAGTAGTTGAGTAGTGAAGAACAGGAGGTTATTAATGACTTGTCGATAAAGGCGACTTCTGTTTAAATTGGAAGTCCCAAGAGTGCGAATATCTGTCTTATATGTACAAGAGGTTCGATATATAAAATGGGGTTTCCTGCAGTTAGTACTCGAATCAAAAATACTCTCGAAAAAGAAAACAGAGCCTCAGTATTGCCTCATTTTACTTTTAGGCGCGATTTCGTCATAATATTTAGTATAAAATTTGGTCTTCATTACTACATCGGCAAGGTACAGAATTAAAACTTTGTAGGCTAGCTATATTGTAGAAAGTCCGGCTGGTGATAGTTGGAAACGAAACAAATTTCTACTACGGTAGAAAGATGCAATGAAGAAATTGTTTTACCTGTCAGCTCGTACCGGTTAATTATTTATTCCAATTCCATTTAAAAGGAGGTGTGTTATGATCCAAGAAGCAACAGCTGAGAAATACCCTTCCGTTCGGGGCGCCGCTTAATATAATCATATAATTGGATCAGAATTTTTAATAAATGAAGTGATGGGTTTCAACAACATGAACTGGAAAATGCTTTGATACGACAGCACAAATCTCATTTTGTTTGATCTGAAGATATATGGAGGTTTTTGCTAATGGGATTAACTTATCAAGACCTAATATCTAAAATAACCGCGAATAAATTATGTCTCAAACAAAATCAGTTAAATTAACATAAACCGTACATACTTACGAGGCAATGCTAGTAAATCAACAGTACGAGTTCTGAAGTCATCATACGCGGGTTTAACATGGAACAAAAGAGCGGATAACTAAGGAAATACATGAATAAAAATTAGTTTGTCTCGGACATTAAATAACTAGAGACCTTAGAACATAGAAACGAATAAATGAAGGAGTGTATGGAAAGTGATTAAGTGGTCTTTAGAATGAATAAAACATAGTTTCAAAGTGTCTTAATTCGGTATTTCAGAGATCTGAGAAATTTGTTGGAGTCCAGATTAGACATCTACTACTAATAAGCTAGTAGTTTCATGAGAATAGAAATAAATGGCTTTTAATTCTCTTTAAGGGTTGAGCTCTACTTAAGAAGAAGTAAAGAAAGCTTCGGATGAGTACAAATCAGATTTTAATACCCTTTGAGTTGAGATCTATGTACGAGTTCTGAAGTCATTAGACATGAATGGAGTGAATGAAAGGTGATCGAGTGGCCACTTTAATAAATAAAATATAGTGTCTCGACTCCATCTTTGAAGAACTACAGATGTTAAGATTTCTAGTATTAACAAGCTAGTGATCTCTCTTAGGGTTGAGCTCTACTTACAATCAAAGAAGAGTAGTAGAGGAATACAATCTAAACTCGTTCTTACTGAGATCATGTCGGCTGCGTAGAGATTAGATTTTTACTATACTAGGCCAACGGTTCCATGAGAAAGGAAAAAATGGCTGAAGTCGTTTTTCGAGTTAAGATCTACCTAAACTTAAATAGTTCTAGCCAGCGGGGCTCGAAAAACGAAATTCAGCTAAGTATTTAAAACAAGTTTAGCGGGAGCCGCACGACTAAGCATGTACACCCCTGAAACTACTTTTTCTCAGCAGCAAATCTCCGCCAACAGCCTGACATTGCGTACATTTTATTTCAGTCATCACACTTTGAATGTTTTATATAACGGTGTTGTCGTATTTGTCAACTTCTTTAGGTATTGAAGATATTTACACGGACCCTTGTGTGTCTTCAAATTCAATATATGAACTCGGTGCTCCACGCCGTATGCACACTAATCAAATTTAAACAAACTGTGTGATGATGAGATTGTATGAAAAGCACATACACACCAGGAACATACATATATGTACATACATATATACGTATAAATGCAACAATAACAATAATGCATTAGAAAACGACAAACTTTTCATTCTACACCTTTCACCTTATTCGCTTTTAAATTAATAAAGCAAATTAAAGAATAAAAGCTTTTCCATGTATGTATATGCAGAGAGATAGAATAATACACACAACTGATACATATGTAGGTACGTATATGCACCTGCATAAATGTAATTTGCGCACTATTCATTCATTCGCACAATTTGCATGGAGCAAATTGATTCAACGGAGGAGGATGAAGTCATGTGTAGAAGTTCACGCAAGTGAGGAGAGTTCTCTGATCGCCATTCACTTGGGAGTGGCCAGAAACGATTCCTTTACACATGGCGCAAGCAGCTCACTACTTCCGGTCTTTGACCGAGTATCCTTTGGGTAGCCTAAGAACATCCGTTCGAAGGCGAGCTAATGTGAGAAGGCGAAACATCCCCTACATTGGGTTGTGCGCTGGATTTGGGACCCGCCACTTAAAAAAACACCCCCACTGAAAGGAAGCAACAAGCCTCGGATGAGAGACCCCCCTTTTGATGACACCCATGGCAAACGAAATAAGGACTACGATTTGAGGGCATGCACGTGGAATGTCCGGACCCTTAATTGGGAAGGTGCCGCTGCCCAGCTGGTTGATGTCCTCGCGAAAATAAAGGCTGACATCACCGCCGTCCAATAAATGCGATGGACGGGACAAGGACAGAGACGAATAGGTCCTTGTGACATTTACTACAGTAGCCATATAAAGGAGCGCAAGTTTGGTGTTGGATTCGTGGTGGGAAAGAGACTCCGTCGCCGAGTACTATCATTCACTCCGGTGAATGAACGTCTAGTCACAATCCGCATCAAAGCGAGGTTCTTCAACATATCGCTGATTTGCGCCCACGCCCCGACGGAAGAGAAGGACGATGTGACCAAAGATGCCTTCTATGAGCGCTTGGAGCGCGTTTATGAGAGCTGCCCCCGCCACGATGTCAAAATGATGCTTGGCGACTTTAACGCAAAGGTGGGCAAAGAAGGTATCTTTGGCACTACGGTCGGTAAATTCAGCCTCCACGACGAAACTTCCCCAAATGGGTTGAGGATGGGTTGAGGATGGTGAGGAAGACACGTCTCCAGTGTTTTAGATGTGCGTGCGCTCCGAGGTCCTAACATCGACTCGGACCACTATCTTGTTGCAGCCACGATTCGCACTCGCCTCTGTGCAGAAAAAAACGCACGCCAAAAACACAAGGAAGGTTCGACGTCGAGAAGCTGCAATCCCAACAGATAGCTGAACGATTTTATACTCGGCTTGCACTCCTGCTCTCTGAGAGCACTCGTCAACAACTCGGTATAAGGGAACTGTGCGACGGCATTTCAAATTCCTTACGTACAGCTGCAACCGAAGTCATTGGTTTTCGGAAAGTGCAAAAGAACAACTGGTACGACGAGGAGTGCCGTGTCGCAGCGGAGCGAAAACAGGCTGCCTACCTCGCAACGTTACGATCGACCACAACATGTGCGGGATGGGATAGATACCGAGAGTTGAAAAGGGAAGTGAGACGCATTTGTAGACACAAAAAGAAAGAGGCTGAAATGCGTGAGTACGAAGAGCTTGATGAGTTGGCCGACAGGGGTAATGCTCGAAAATTCTACGAAGAAATGCGGCGGCTTACAGAAGGTTTCAAGACCGCAGCATACTCTTGTAGAACCCCCAAAGGTGATCTAGTGACCGATGCCCAGAGCTTACTTAAATTATGGACGCACAACGCCAGGAGAAGGCGAACCCGATTCCCCAATCGATGACGATGGAGCAGACGTTACATTGCCCGACCATGAAGAAGTTCGAATAGGAATTGCCCGCCTGAAGAACAACAAAGCGGCTGGGGCCGACGGATTGCCGACCGAGCTATTCAAACACGGCGGCGAAGAACTGATAAGGAGCATGCATCAGCTTCTTTGTAAAATATGGTCGGACGAAAGCATGCCCAACGATTAGAATTTAAGTGTGCTATGCCCAATCCATAAAAAAGGAGACCCCAAAATCTGTGCCAACTACCGTGAGATTAGCCTCCTCAACATCGCATATAAGGTTCCATCGAGCGTATTGTGTGAAAGATTAAAGCCCACCGTCAACAAACTGATTGGACCTTATCAGTGTGGCTTCAGACCTGTAAAATCAACAATCGACCAGATATTCACCATGCGCCAAATTTTGGAAAAGACCCGTGAAAGGAGAATCGACACACACCACCTCTTCGTCGATTTCAAAGCTGCTTTCGGCAGCACAAAAAGGAGCTGCCTTTATGCCGCGATGTCTGAATTTGGTATCCCCGCAAAACTAATACGGCTGTGTAAACTGACGTTGAACAACACGAAAAGCTCCGTCAGGATCGGGAAGGACCTCTCCGAGCCGTTCGATACCAAACGAGGTTTCAGACAAGGCGACTCCCTATCGTGCGACTTCTTCAACCTGCTCCTGGAGAAAATAGTTCGAGCTGCAGAACTAAACAGAGAAGGTACCATCTTCTATAAGAGTGTACAGCTGCTGGCGTATGCCGACGATATTGATATCATCGGCCTCAACACCCGCGCCGTTAGTTCTGCTTTCTCTAGGCTGGACAAGGAAGCACAGAACATGGGTCTGGTAGTGAACGAGGGCAAAACGAAATATCTCCTGTCATCAAACAAACAGTCGTCGCACTCGCGACTTGGCTCTCACGTCACTGTTGACAGTCATAACTTTGAAGTTGTAGATAATTTCGTCTATTTAGGAACCAGCATTAACACCACTAATAATGTCAGCCTAGAAATCCAACGCAGGATTGCTCTTGCCAACAGGTGCTACTTCGGACTGAGTAGGCAATTGAAAAGTAAAGTCCTCTCTCGACGAACAAAAGCTAAACTCTATAAGTCGCTCATAATTCCCGTCCTGCTATATGGTGCAGAGGCTTGGGCGATGACAGCAACCGATGAGTCGACGTTACGAGTTTTCGAGAGAAAAATTCTGCGAAAGATTTATGGTCCTTTGCGCATTGGCCACAGCGAATATCGCATTCGATAGAACGATGAGCTGTACGAGATATACGACGACATCGACATAGTTCAGCGAATTAAAAGACAGCGGCTACGCTGGCTAGGTCATGTTGTCCGAATGGACGAAAACACTCCAGCTCTGAAAGTATTGGACGCAGTACCCGCCGGGGAAGCAGAGGAAGAGGAGACCTCCACTCCGTTGGAAGGACCAGGTGGAGAAGGACCTGGCTACGCTTGGAATATCCAATAGGCGCCACGTAGCGAAAAGAAGAAACGACTGGCGTGCTGTTGTTAACTCGGCTATAATCGCGTAAGCGGTGTCTACGCCAATTAGGAAGAAGAAGAAATTGATTCAATGAAGCATTTCCAGGCTTGTCGGCGAAAAGTGCAAATAGGCACTTGCTAGCGGTGAAATGAGGGAGAGTGAGGTGAGGAGCGGCGATTCTATTTTATGTTGGAAAAATAGCACAGCACCGGAAGTTGGCAGAAGGAAGCCAGTCAGGCAGATCGTGGTAGTCAGAAGTTGAAGTGAGTAATCGTTGGCTTTCAAACGCGACGGCCGAGGCGCATGCAAATACAAAAAAGTCTGATGCGCCGATTAAGCTTCTATTCAAAGCACACAAACATACATGTACATAGAGTCGTGGGTGAACATACTGACAGCTGACAGTGTTGTAGCGTCCAGATTAAATGTATTAAGCATTGCCACCCTGTTATACATTGGTACTGAATGCCTATACATTTACCTGTGACTTGCTTTGTGCTCTGTGTAGTTCTGCCATCTCTAGAGCGAGCGTTGTATTTGTGTTGAATGTTGCCGCTGTCTCGTAGGTGTAGGCGGAAATTCCATCAGTGCATTCCAGTCGGCAGCACTTTGTCTCTCTGGCGTTGTCGTTGTTGCTCAGTGGCCCTCCTTGTCAAGGCATTTTAACTTTGATTTGCGTTTATACTTTTATCAGAAGGTGAGCGAGCATCATTTAGCACTACAATATAGTATATAACTTTGTAGTAAAATATTAACGTTTTCAGATATTCAAAGCGTTTTTGGAAAGTTTAGTTTCATTGAGAGTAACTTTGCTTCATTTATTAAAAAACTGTTCACGACTTATAATTGTTCTGATTTTAATATTTTTTGCTAAAAAGTGACAAAAATTATAAGTATTCGAAATTATTTAAATTACATAAATGGTAAACTATTTTCATTTTATTAATTTTGCTACTGTGCAACTTATAATTGTTACAGTTTCATATATTTGTCTGCATACTGGTCCTTTTTGTTAAATAAAAACTGTTCCTAATTATTAAAAACTATTACTAATTTATAATTATTATAGCTTTAATGTTTCTGCTAATATATACATACGTTAAAATGCTTAATAATTGATATTATATAAAGTGCTCCCTATTTATTAACTTTACAACTACAAGAACATTTATTCACATGCAATTATAATTGTTATAGTTTTAAATATTGGGTTTTGCTTACACCTTCATAAAAATTGCAATCTCTTTTGAAATGGTAAACCGTTCTCACTATTTTTATACCCCGAACAGGGTACATTAAGTTTGTCACGAAGTTTTAAACTCCCAGAAGGAAGCGTCTGAGACCCTATAATGTATAAATGTATATAAATGATCAGCATGTTGAGCTGAGTCGATTTAGCCATGTCCGTCTATCTGTCTGTCCGTCTGTCTGTCTGTATATATACGAACTAGTCCCTCAGTTTTTATACTCTCGCAACAAAGTTGCTAAGGAGAGTATTAAAGTTTTGTTCACATAACGGTTGTTTGTAAGTCCTAAAACTAAAAGAGTCAGATGTAGGGTTATATATACCAAAGTGATCAGGGTGACGAGTAGAGTTGAAATCCGGATGTCTCTCTGTCCGTCCGTCCGTCTGTCCATCCGTCCGTCCGTGCAAGCTGTAACTTGAGTAAAAATTGAGATATCATGATGAAACTTAGTACACGTATTTCTTGGTTCCATAAGAAGGTTAAGTTCGAAGATGGGCACAATCGGCCTACTGCAACGCCCACAAAATGGCGAAAACCGAAAACCTATAAAGTGTCATAACTAAGCCATAAATAAAGATATTAAAGTGAAATTTGGCACAAAGGATCGCATTAGGGAGGGGCATATTTGGACGTAATTTTTTTGGAAAAGTGGGCGCGCCCCCTACTAAGTTTTTTGTACATGTATCAGAAACTACTATAGCTATGTCAACCAAACTCTTTAGAGTCGTTTTCTTCAGGCATTTCCATATACAGTTAAAAAATGGAAGAAATCGGATAATAACCACGCCCACCTCCCATACAAAAGTTATGTTGAAAATCACTAAAAGTGCGTTGACCGACTAACAAAAAACGTCAGAAACACTACATTTTACAGAAGAAATGGCAGAAGGAAGCTGCACCCAGGCTTTTCTTAAAAATTGAAATTATTTTCTTAACACCCTGATGACATGTACGAAATATGGGTGAAATCGGTGCACAACCACGCCTTCTTCCAATATAACGCCATTTTGAATTCCCTCTGATGCCTTCTCTGTATAATATATAAATTAGGAACCAATGATGATAGCGGAATAAAACTTTACACAAATACGGTATTTGAAAAATATGTAAATGACGGATAATGAAATCTCTATTAGCACTTTATCATGCGAGAGTATAAAATGTTCGGTGACACCCGAACATAGCCCTTCCTTACTTTTTAAAATATCGTTTTGAAATTTTGTAAACGTCATTTTCTCCTTAAGAAGCTGTTCATTTGTCGGAACTGCCGATATCGGACCACTATAGCATATAACTGCCATGCAAACTGAACGATCGGAATCTTGTATGGAAAACTTTCACATTTGACAATGTGTCTTCACAAAAGTTGGCACCGGTTATTTTCTAAAATAATAATGTAATATACAAAGAAATTGATCAGATTTGACAATAGCTGCTATATTCAAATCTAGATGGAAAAATTTGAATTGACAAAATATATTCACGAAATTTGGTATAGATTATTTTCTAAGGCAACAATGTAATCTCCGAAAAAACTGTTCAGATCGGTTAACTATAGCTTATAGCGACCATACAAACTGAATGATCGGAATCAAATGCTTCCATGGGAAACTTCCTCAATTGACGATATTTCACGAAATTTGGTATAAGTTATTGTTCATAGAAATAATGAATATCGGAAGAAATTGTTCAGATCGGCTTACTATAGCATAAAGCTGTCATTAAACCGAACGATCGGAATCAAGTTACTATCACAGGATTAATGCACCTTTTGTTGATCGATAGTTTATATATTCAAAAATATTCTGTGAAATCGGCAAGGTCGTATCTTGAATAGTTTTTGAATGGCATCGTTCTTTTCTTGTTCGTTTTTCTCGTTTTTAAATTGCTGAACTCATCACCGATCGACAACTTTACTATATTCTAAATTTGATATATGTTATTTTCTAAGGCAGAATCTCTAAAATTTAGATTCTCAACAAATTAATTTTAACTTAATGCACCTGTGAAGGGTATTTAGCTTCGGTGCAACCGAAGTTAACGTTTTTTCTTGTTCTTGTTTAAGAACATTTGAGTTTACTACTAGGAGAAAAATAATTCTCAACAAATTAATTTTCTTACTTAGAGAATTATAATGCTCTAAATAAGCTACAGGAATTAAGCCTTCAACGATTACAATTACAAAAGTTAATAAAAATACTTAAAAATACCTACATTGAAAAACTATATCACATATTGCTAACACTGTTCTCAGTTTGTATCTGACACCAAAAAAATACGGTTTTCGGAACCGTAAGGAAAAATATAAATGATATATGAAAAAAAAATTATATATATAAATTAAAATTTAAATAGTATAAGGGAAAGGCATTGATGAAAGTCCAAAAATCATTAAATTTACTTGTCTAACCCATTTTTCTAGAAAATTTTAAATATTTTTATAAAAAATTTGTTGATTAACTCTCATAGAGCATAGTGATTATCGAATGTAAGAAGTTTTAGAAAGTCTGAGTGCGTTTACAGAGAACCTTGACATTAGTGGGAAAAGGGTTTACTGCATGAATATTTGCCGTGGCAGCACTTATTTCATCTCTTTCTCTATGTATGCACCATATACTTAAATGCTATGTTTCCATAGTTGGACTCACACGTGAAATGCACGTGGTGGCTTTTATTTGTGTTTTTATTGACAGTTAGGTTTTCCAGCACTACTGAGTGCTCTCATGTGCTGTCGGTCTTTCAGTTGCTGGTGACAAAGTCCAATTACGTCACAATCAATTGAATCTAAAGTTGCAATGCGTCAGCGCCAGCTGCAGCGTCAGCAACAATAACAACGGCGCCAATCTGGCAGTCATCGCTGAGTACTAACGACACTTATCTGGAAATTGGCGCTTATATGTTTAGATACAATAGTAAAAAAGACCCGCCAACAGGGCTGCCAAGTGTGTATAATAAAACCTCATACAATTTGCAGCGTACTTGTAAACTGATGTTCAAAATGGTTCAATAAGTAAAGCCACTAGTCGGTAGTAGCGTCTATCTGATGAGGGTTGAGTGATTGAGATCAATTAACCATGCGTGAGTCACTGAGGGTTTGGTGTCTTATACTCCTAGACATTAAAATAGACTCAAAATTCTGTTAGTGGGGTCAATCTATGAACAATTTAGCATGAACTGTGGAACTGGGGTCTTGAAACTACCATACAACTGATCTCAGTTGCTTCTGAGGCTGGAATAATGAAAAGTCTTAATCCAAAAATATTTCGGGAAGCTCTTTTCTGCTGGTATTAAAACAGGGTTCGCAGATATTGAATCTGTTTTGGGCTGTGTGTGGCAGCTGATAGACTTCGATTATACTAGAGAAGCCCCAAACTGGGCAGATGTTATTTTTAGAATAAGACTTTCGTGCTCTAAAGAACGCTGTTCAGTCCTGTAATGTCATACTTTTTATAAAAGTTTGGACTCATTGTATTTTCAGTTTCATGTTTGATTATTACAACCCACCTTATTGAAGCTGGAAGCCATATAACTAAACTAAAGTGTAGGATTTGTCCGGAAAGTAATAGGAAGTAAGAGTCGTTTTAAAAAAGTTTATTGAAGCAATCGTTAAAATTCATTAAAACCTTTCAAAATAGGCTGCGTCGATGCGGCATTGCCAGCGCGATTTCCAAGCATTGAAGGCGTCACGGAAAGCATTCTTCGGAATAGCCTTGCGAGTCGCGGTGCATGCTGCTTGGATCCCCTCTGTGCCGTGTGCCACTCGGAAGATTACCTCTTTGTCTCGCCGCAGTTTCTAGTCGTCAGTGAGCATTTTTGGGACTATTTCCGTCACAATGTCATAAACCAGAGATTTTGAGAACAATTAAACCGTCGACTAAGAGTTCAAAACTTTGCGCACACGAGTCACATTGGCGATGTTTGTCAATGAATACTTTTACCACATTCATCTTCGCCCATGGGTAATAAAAAGCGCTGCACTTAGACCCGCATTGCTGTTGTATCAAAGAAAATGTTGAGATCGAATAATCGTGGAAGAATTCTTCATCCACTTTTCGAGGAATATAATTTATTTGTGTACGGAACTCGTGGCTTACTTAGAATACTGAATACCAGAAGAAATCCCAGCTTTGAATATGGATTAGTCATAAAGAAGATATATCCTTCTAAATGGCTTACCATATAGTATGTTTTTACTTAGGCTTGCCGACATCGCTTCGAAAATGACACGACTTTCGTGAAGACATCTTATCAACTAAACAAGATTTGCATACAAGAACTTGATTCCGATTGCTCAGGTCGTATGACCGCTATATGCTCTACCGGACCATTGTCGGCGATTCCGATAAATGAGCAGCTTCTTGAAATGAAATTAATGTGTGCAAAATATCCTCTATATATCTCAAAACTGACGGACTAGTTTGCGTATATACTCGCACTGGCATGCGGACATGACTAAATCGACTCAGCTTGCCACGCTGATTAGCGTCATGAATTCTGCGACATTCTCTGGGTGCTACAAACTTTTTGATAAACTACATATATCGTAGTTCTTCTTCTTCTTAATTCGCATAGACACCGCTTACGCGATTATAGCCGAGTTAACAACAGCACGCCAGTCGTTTCTTCTTTTCACTACGTGGCGCCTATTGGATATTCCAAGCGTAGCCAGGTCCTTCTCCACCTGGTCCTTCCACCGGAGTGGAGGTCTCCTCTTCCTCTGCTTCCCCCGGCGGGGACTGCGTCGAATACTTTCAGAGCTGGAGTGTTTTCGTCCATTCGGACAACATGACCTAGCCAGCGTAGCCGCTGTCTTTTAAATCGCTGAACTATGTCAATGTCGTCGTATATCTCGTACAGCTCATCGTTTCATCGAATGCGGTATTCGCCCTGGCCAATGCGCAAAGGACCATAAATCTTTCGCAGAATTTTTCTCTCGAAAACTCTCAACGTCGACTCATCAGTTGTTGTCATCGTCCAGGCCTCTGCGCCATATAGCAGGACAGGGATTATGAGCGACTTATAGAGTTTGGCTTTTGTTCGTCGAGAGAGGACTTTACTTTTCAATTGCCTACTCAGTCCGAAGTAGCGCCTGTTGGCAAGAGCAATCCTGCGTCGGATTTTCAGGCTGACATTGTTGGTGGTGTTAATGCTGGTTCCCAAATATACGAAAATATCTATAACTTTAAAGTTATGGCTGTCAACAGTGACATGAGTTTGTTTGAGGTGTGTTGAGGCCGATGATATCAATATCATCGGCATACGCCAGCAGCTGTACACTCTTATAAAAGATGGTAACTTCTCTATTTAGTTCTGCAGCTCGAATTATTTTCTCCAGCATCAGATTGAAGAAGTCGCACGATAGGGAGTCGCCTTGTCTGAAACCTCGTTTGGTATCGAACGGTCTTTTCCAAAATTTGGTGCATGGCGAATATCTGGTCGGTTGTTGATTTTCCAGGTCTAAAGCCACACTGATAAGGTCCAATCAGTTTGTTGACGGTGGGCTTTCATCTTTCACACAATACGCTTGATAGAACCTTATACGCGATGTTGAGGAGGCTTAGCCCACGGTAGTTGGCGCAGATTGTGGGGTCTCCCTTTTTGTAAAATTGGGCAGAGCACACTTAAATTCCAATCATTGGGCATGCTTTATTGGTAAGTGCATATGTGAAAACTTCCCTTTGTTCCGGCTAACTGTATGGCACATACAGGTATATGGGTCAATTTGACAAATACCATAACAAAATTGAATGAGCGTATTTTGCTAATAACACTGCAGCTTTGTGTCTAAAATGCATAATTATCCAAATGAAAACTAGCCCTAGCCCCATTCAGTGTAACGAAATTGATGATGAAATTGCCAAGTGCCATCCACTTCACTACCGAAGACCGTGTGCAAGTAAGAAGAAGGAAAACGCGCAAAATTTCTTCTCACACAGTCTCAAAAAGAATGCAGGACGATTGTGACCTAATCACAGGTCACAAATTAATTGCTATCACATGAGAGCCGTGTGGGCATTATAAATTATACTTTTCAACCCAAACTCTGCCAATTTTATTTATAGGATTGCCAACTTCGCCCATAAAAATATTTTTTAAGTCCAAATTTTATATTAAAGTACAACACATTATTTAAAGCCTTAACTTTTTCTTAAATGTTTTGTACAATTTAATACACACCGTGCCTTTAAAAACATTGAAAAATAAAATATATTTTAAAGCTGAACGCGAAAATGAAAGTAATGGAAAGTAAAATGGAATTTGAGTACAAAAACGCTGTAAAAATAAAAAGAAGTATATGAAAGAAAAAGGCGTTTCGAATTAAGCAAGTTTTTTTATACGTGTTCACCAGAATATTCCGCAGCACCAATGTGCACTTCTATGCTTTTCTCGAGCACACAAAAGCGATTTTATGCTACGAGATCGTGTGTTTTTTATTCTCTTGCAATCTAAATAATTCCATTTTGACGCATCCCACACCTACATCAAATAATGGCGCACACGATTTGTTCGCAATAAAACCAGCTGTTCGACAACGCCGCTGTTATTGCGGGCGCTGGTTATGCCGCTCGGCTGAATAAACGCTGTAGATTCGCTGACTATGACCTGGAAATGCCGAGCGCGAGTTATGTATGACCTCCATAATAGCTAAAAGTTGAAACCAACCTTGCCACAGAGGCATCATCAGAAGCTGAACGTAACGGAATGTCAACAATAACAGGTATAGAATAATATGTAGCTTAAGTAGACTTAAGTTTGATTTTGATAAAGGAGTCGTTAAACAGAGTTCATACAGGTAGTCATTCTTTGTTATAACAGTTAATTTGGATAACATAATTGGCTCACAGCATAACAACCATAACTGGCGCAGTCGAAGTGAACCACAACAAAACTGCAGTTATACAAAAAAAAAAACAAGTAAGGAAGGGCTAAGTTCGGGTGTCACCGAACATTTTATACTCTCGCATGATAAAGTGATAATCGAGATTTCATTATACGTCATTTACATATTTTTCAAATATCGTATTTTTGTAAAGTTTTATTCCGCTATCATCATTGGTTCCTAATGTGCTATATATTATACAGAGAAGGCATCAGATGGAATTCAAAATAGCGTTATATTGGAAGAAGGCGTGGTTGTGAACCGATTTCACCCATATTTCGTACATGTCATCAGGGTGTTAAGAAAATATTATACACCGAATTTCATTGAAGTCGGTGAAGTAGTTCCTGAGATATGGTTTGGTCCATAAGTGGGCGACGCCACGCCCATTTTCAATTTTTAAAAAAAGCCTGGGTGCAGCTTCCTTCTGCAATTTCTTCCGTAAAATTTAGTGTTTCTGACGTTTTTTGTTAGTCCGTTAACGCACTTTTAGTGATTTTCAACATAACCTTTGTATGGGAGGTGGTTCTTTTCCAAAAAAATTAGTGCAGCTTCCTTCTGCAATTTCTTCCGTAAAATTTAGTGTTTCTGACGTTTTTTTTAGTCCGTTAACGCACTTTTAGTGATTTTCAACATAACCTTTGTATGGGAAGTGGGCGTGGTTATTATCCGATTTCTTCCATTTTTGAACTGTATATGGAAATACCTGAAGAAAACGACTCTGTAGAGTTTGGTTGACATAGCTATAGTAGTTTCCGAGATACGTACAAAAAACTTAGTAGGGGGCAGGGCCACGCCCACTTTTCCAAAAAAATTACGTCCAAATATGCCCCTCCCTAATGTGATCCCTTGTGCCAAATTTCACTTTAATATCTTTATTTATGGCTTAGTTATGACACTTTATAGGTTTTCGGTTTCCGCCATTTTGTGGGCGTGGCAGTTGGCCGATTTTGCCCATCTTCGAACTTAACCTTCTTATGGAGCCAAGGAATACGTGTACCAAGTTTCATCATGATATCTCAATTTTTACTCAAGTTACAGCTTGCACGGACGGACGGACGGACGGACAGACGGACGGACGGACAGACAGACATCCGGATTTCGACTCTACTCGTCACCCTGATCACTTTGGTATACATAACCCTATATCTGACTCTTTTAGTTTTAGGACTTACAAACAACCGTTATGTGAACAAAACTATAATACTCTCCTTAGCAACATTGTTGCGAGAGTATAAAAATAAATAATAAATAAATAAGTATGTAAGTATATCTAATATATAAAATTCTCGTGTCACGGTGTACGTTATTAAACTCCTCTGAAACTGCTCGGCCGATTTTCGTGAATCTTAGCGTGCATATCGGCTAGGGTGGAGAATTGGACAACATGGACACGGACTATTTTTCATCCTCCTAAATGTTAAGGGAAATTGGAAAATTCCCAAAAAGTAACATTTTTCCATACAAATTGTTTTTTTTTAATTTTTGTTTGTTTTGTTTTTCAATATTTTTATTTGTCAAATATTTGAATCATTCAATTTCGGTCGCATGCTTTTTTTTTATTCCGGCTATTCAAAAGAAAAATTATTGAAAATTATTCAGTGAAAACGTTATGTTTCACATAAAGTGATCAATTACAGATTGAAATTTCTTACGAAGCCACGAAGAGGTCGCGCTAATATCGGTCGGCGTTCCTTTTACCATCAACGTATGGCAGCCCAAGACACATGAACGACTACTCCCAGGATGCGATGGCATACATGTGGAATTATGGAACGCGATCAATCAGCAAGCGATCGTCACGATGTCACAGCACGACTTTTCAAACAACAGCAGCGATGTTTGATAGACTTTATCTTGAAGCAACATATGGTATATATATATGGCGCTGTTAGATGCTGGATGTATTCTGTTGAGTAGCAAAAAAAATGTTAGCCGCACGCAAACTTTCTTCTTTGGATGGTGGATGGTGGTTACACCAGATCAAACTGATGAACTCATTTCTGCGGAGATTCCTGATGCAGAGAAAGATCCAGTTTATACGAAGTGATGAAAACCAATATGGTTCATGGGCCTTGCGGACACCACAATTCCACATTGGTTTGTGTGTCTGAAAATAAATGCACCAAACACTATCCACGTGCTTTTCTTTCGGAAACACAAACTAGAAATGATGGATATCCAATGTATAAGCGTCGCTCACCAGATGACAGTGGCAAAACATCGAAGTTGACAACATGTGGATCGTACTATATTCGCCACTGTTGTCTAATTCACATTCAAAAGTCATGCCAATGTTGCGTATTGCAGTTTGGTGTAATCGATAAAATACGTTTGTAATTACGTCACCAAAGGAAGCAACATGGCGGTTATTGGTCTTGAACGATACGGTTGATACGTGAACTGCAATAAAGCGCTTTGTAGGATATTTACTTTTGCAATTCATGAACGTTTTCCGACTGTTGTGCATCTCGCAGTTGATTTGGAGAGTGTATTTCAACCCAGAGAATACAGTACAGCCAGTGGAAACACCGCCAGCAACAAAATTAACATTAACGAGTTTTTTCTCAACTTTCGTCAGTGATCCGTTTGCGAGAACATTGTTCTATTCGGAAATGCCTTGATATTATATATGGAATGCACCGTCGAGAAATAGTTACGCAGAAAGCAATTCCAACCAGTAGATTAACATCCAGGTGTGTTATCAACTATTGAATTAGGACAAATTTACACAATTCACCGGAAAACGACGACTGCTTCTACCTTCTGTTGCTATTGATTAATGTACGCGGTTCAACTTTATTTGAGTCATTGCTTACTGTGAATGGTACGGTGTGTGCAAGTTTTGGAGAAGTAAGCCAGCAATTACAATTGCTGGAACATGTTAATCACTGGAATGAAAATGAAGTTCGCACACTTTTCGCTATAAACATTTAGACAAATCAGCCTTCAAATCCGCGTCTAAAAATTGGAAATGGATCAATTCCGGTGGTTCGATATCAATTCCATCTGTCGTTTATCAATTCACGAAAGATGAACTCATCACGAATGTTCGGACATTAGTCAAATTATTGTAACTATGATTCCTTAAGTGCACGCGCAATGTTAGCTGCCAAAAATACCGATGTTGTTCACTTAATCTAGAAGATTCAAAGTCAAATTCCGAGAGACTTGCGCTCATACAAATCGATCGATCGTCTTGACAATGAGACGAAGCCGCGAATTATCAAATGGAATTTCTAAGTGCTTTGGAGAGGCTTGGTATGACACCGCATTATTTGCGTCTCAAAGTTGGATCTGTCGTTATTATGTTTCGCAATCTTCAAGCACCGAAACTGTGTAATGCAACCCGACTGATTGTAACGTAGCTATCTTATAGAATGGGGCAGAATGCTTGACTCTACGAATTCCTCTGAGCTCCAACGATTTGCCATTTCAATTCAAACCTTTTCAGTTTTCAAAGAGTTCTACAATTTTCCATATCAGTTCCAACGCATTCCGTTTCAAGTGAAAATTGCATTTGAGATGAGAATCAATAGGACACAAGGATAGTCGCTAGAAGTGTGTGGCATAAATTTGGAAATGCTATGTTTTTAACAAGGACGGATATATGTACGTGGCGTGCTCACGAGTTGGAAAACCATCTGCTCTGTAGATTTACGCACCGAAACAGAAACCAAAAAATATTGTTTATCAAGCTTCGTTAAAATTGAAAAAATTTGGAATAATCGAAAATAAAAGATTTTCAACACAATATAAATTCAACTTTCTTTTCATTTCAAAACACATAATTTCAGGCAGGACATTGGCTGCCGGGTCAGCTAGTGTATATATATAATAATAACAATTTAGTAACAAAACTCAATAGTGAATGAATATCAATTGTTTTACAACGTCCAAAAACGTAAAACGTCTAATAATAGTAAGAGATAGAGAACAAGAACGTAAGAAAAAAAAAGAAACAGCGAATAGCACCATAAATATCATCACCAGCAGCAGCTATTACAAAAACTACAACATCAATAGCAGCACCATGAAAAATAGCAGCAGCAGTTATAACAAAAACAACAACAGTAACAGCAGCAACAGCGGAAACAGCAGCAGCAGCTATAACAAAAACAACAACATCAAAAGAACCAAAGACAACAAGAACAACAACAGAAGTAGCAGAAAAGACAACAATACCAACAACAGGAGTAGCAGCAAAAGCAACAATAACAGTAACAGTAGCAACAATCAATATTATCATCAAAGCAAGCAGCAACAACAGTAAGGTAAAAGAACACTAATACATATTACACTCTAGATGTTAAAATATTAAAATTTAAAAAATATATACACCTATACTCGCTTAATCTAATTAACTTCAGAATATACAATTATACAGAATCATTTTGCCAAAAGCAATTATTTTATAAGTTGTGATTTGAAAAAAAAATAGTAATAATAATAATAAATCTTAATCTGAATTAAATTAAATTTAAAAACACACCAAGTATAATGGCAGAACAAATAGAATTACTAGCTCGATGCTTACCATCTTTAACTTAAATAACTGCGCAAAATGCAGACAATAACCAATTGTCAATTAGGCAAAGAATAGAAAAAGATTTACAATATTTAGCTTCCTTCGAAGGGAATGTAAAAAAATTGCCATCCTTCATTGAGGCAATTGACAGAGTACGGAGAAATTATGTAGGAAAGGAAGAAATATTTTTTAGGGTGATCTATGGTCTAAAAATCGGTGGTTCAGCAAAATAATTTTTGCAAACAAACCCACCTTAAAATTGGGTTAGTTGTAAAGATAAGCTAAGGCAGCATAACAGACCCACAAAAGATCAAATGACGATCACGAAAGAAATCTCGGAACTTAGGGCACACAGCATAGCGGAATTAGGTAGAAAAATAAAAGAAATAATAGATAATATAACAGAATATAGTACACTAAGTGAAAATGGTGACACAATGAAAGAAATATTTTCTGGAATGCTTATACAAAGGGTAAAGCAACTTGCAGCAGGGACTTTCGCCTATATGATACGCAATTTAACGAAATGACAAATACGATCCACAATTTCGTAGGGCTGTACGATGGAAACTTAAATCCTATATTTTTAGCAAGAAACAGAAATTCAAACCAATTTGCTCAGAAGGCAAGAAATTTTGATAGTAACCAAAATCAAAATAATCAAAGAATAACAACTTTAGGAAACAAAATATTGGCGATCAAACCAACTTTTCAGGGCAAAATAATTATCACCCAAATAATCCACACAGACAAACTAATTATCGGACAGGAAATTTAGGCCAATATACAAATCAATATGGTAATAATAATATTAATAATAATAACAACGGTTATGGTAATTCAGCAAGACAAAACAAACAGAACGGCACTCCGCAAACAAGACGTTCAAATGGCCCAACACATATGGATGTTGATAGTGTGAGCAGGACAGAGGAAACGAATAACAACGAGGAATTTTTTACCAATTAGCCTCGGAAAATCAAAATCAAATATTAATTTCACTTACTTTGTTTAATAAAAAAATGGTGTGCATTGGTAGAGCCAAGCTCTACTATTAGTATTATGAAAAAATCAAGCTTCAAACATTATAAGTTACCGGTTCTAGAAAAAATAAAACAATAATTAGTACACTGAATGGTGAAATAAGAGCGTCTAACGAAAGAGCAAAGACACCAAGTGTGCTAGAATTTAAATACCCTCACAATGCAAAGATGAGATGGTTGAAAATAGACTTTGAAAAACCGTACGATCTTCTACTAGGAAACGATTTTATATTTAATAATTTCAATATAATCGATATTGAAAACGAAAAAATTGGAGCTTAAAAATGGTGATAAAAATTCCGTTATATTCAAAAACCATCCAAGAGCAAGTATATGCATTGGAAGAAAGGAGGTTGAGAAATTGCTAAAGAAGTATGAAATAATAATGCATAAAGAAGGAGATGCCTTGACAAACATAAAAACGGTGGCCCACGAAATAAGAACCACCACAAAGAAGCAAATCAATTCACAAATATATAGGTTACCTCCGAAACATGAGGAAGAAGCCATAAGGCAAATTAAGCAGCTAAAAAAACAAGGTATAATTCGAAAAAGTAGGAGTAAATATACTTCACCTATTATCATAGCCAAAGGTTACCATCAAATTTTAATGGATAAAAAGAATATTGAAAAGACAGCTTTTGTATCTCCGGACTAAAAAATGCTCCGGCTACCTTTCAAGTCTCCGGCTTACCTTTCAACGATTTATTAAGAGAACACATACATAAGATATGTGTTGTTTATTTGGACGTCAAAAATCTTTTCAATGGGAATATTTAAACTCATTAGAGAAATTTTTTTCAAAGTTAAAGGAACATAATTCAAAAATTCAAGTCGATAAATGTAGTTTTCTAAATAGGGAAACAAATTTTTTGGGGCATAACTTAACAAAAGAAGGGATTTAGCCAAATCAGGACAATATAGCAGCAATACAAAATTTGAAAATACCTGGAACTGAAAAAAAATTAAAAAGTTTCTTGGGGCCACTGGTTATTATAGAAAGTTCATTAGGGACTAATCAAAAATTGCATACCCAATGATTAAATATTTAAAAAAAAGGCTGTAAAATAAATTCAAGAGATCCGCAGTACATAGCTTCTTCTTCTTAATTGGCGTAGACACCGCTTACGCGATTATAGCCGAGTTAACAACAGCGCGCCAGTCGTTTCTTCTTTTCGCTACGTGGCGCCAATTGGATATTCCAAGCGTAGCCAGGTCCTTCTCCACTTGGTCCTTCCAACGGAGTGGAGGTCTTCCTCTTCCTCTGATTTAGAGGACTTTACTTTTCAATTGCCTACTCAGTCCGAAGTAGCACCTGTTGGCAAGAGTTATCCTGCGTTGGATTTCTAGGCTGACATTGTTATTGGTGTTTACGCTGGTTCCAAGATAGACGAAATTATCTACAACTTCAAAGTTATGACTGTCTTGAGTGCCAAGTCGCTAGTGCAACGACTGTTTGTTTGATGACAGGAGATATTTCGTCTTGCCCTCGTTCACTGCCAGACCTATTTGTTTTGCTTTCTTCTGCAGTCTGGAGAAAGCAGAACTCACGGCGCGGGTGTTGAGGCCGATGATATCAATATCATCGGCATACGCCAGCAGCTGTACACTTTTATAGAAGATGGTACTTTATCTATTTAGTTCTGCAGGTTGAACTATTTTCTCCAGAAGCAGGTTGAAGAAATCGCACGATAGAGAATCACCTCGTCTGAAACCTCGTTTGGTATCGAACGGCTCGGAGAGGTCCTTCCCGATTCCGACGGAGCTTTTCGTGTTACTCAACGTCAGTTTACACAGCCGTATTAGTTTTGCGGGGATACCAAATTCAGACATCGCGGCATAAAGGCAGCTCCTTTTCGTGCTGTCGAAAGCAGCTTTGAAATCGACGAAGGGGGTGATGTGTATCGATTCTTCTTTCACGGGTCTTTTCCAAGATTTGGCGCATGGTGAATATCTGGTCGGTTGTTGATTTTCCAGGTCTAAAGCCACACTGATAAGGTCCAATCAGTTTGTTGACGGTGGGCTTTAATCTTTCACACAATACGCTCGATAGAACCTTATATGCGATGTTGAGGAGGTTAATCCCACGATAGTTGGCGCAGATTGTGGGGTCTCCTTTTTTATGGATTGGGCATAGCACACTTAAATTCCAATCGTTGGGCATGCTTTCGTGTGACCATATTTTACAAAGAAGCTGATGCATGCTTCCTATCAGTTCTTCGCCGCCGTGTTTGAATAGCTCGGCCGGCAATCCGTCGGCCCCTGCCGCTTTATTGTTCTTCAGGCGGGCAATTGCTATTGCGTCTCGCGTCCCTCTTCAACTCTCGGTATCTATCCCATCCCGCACGTGTAGTGGTCGATCGTAACGTTGCGAGGTAGGCTGCCTGTTTTCTCTCCGCTGCGACACGGCACTCCTCGTCGTACCAGCTGTTCTTTTGCACTTTCCGAAAACCAATGCTTTCGGTTGCAGCTGTACGTAAGGAGTTTGAAATGCCGTCCCACAGTTCCCTTATACCGCGTTGTTGACGAGTGCTCTCAGAGAACAGGAGTGCAAGCCGAATAGAAAATCGTTCGGCTGTCTGTTGTGATTGCAGCTTCTCGACGTCGAACCTTCCTTGTGTTTAGTGGCGTGCGTTTTTTGCTGCACAGAGGCGGGTGCGCATCTTGGCTGCAACAAGATAGTGGTCCGAGTCGATGTTAGGACCTCGGAGCGCACGCACATCTAAAACACTGGAGACGTGTCTTCCGTCTATCACATGATCGATCTGGCTGGTAATTTTTCGATCCGGAGACAGCCAGGTAGCTTGATGAATCTTTTTATGCTGGAATCTAGTACTACAGATAACCATATTTCGGACCCCGGCGAAGTCGGTCAGCCTCAACCCATTTGGGGATGTTTCGTCATGGAGGCTGAATTTACCGTAGTATCGCCAAGCACTAGTTTGGCATCGTGGCGGAATCAGCTCTCATAGGCGCGCTCTTAGCGCTCATAGAAGGCATCTTTGGTCACATCGTCATTCTCTTCCGTCGGGGCGTGGGCGCAAATCAGCGACATGTTGAAGAACATCGCTTTGATGTGGATTGTGACCAGACGTTCATTCACCGGAGTAAATGATAGTACTCGGCGACGGAGTCTCTCTCCCACCACGAATTCAACACCAAACTTGCGCTCCTTTATATGGCCACTGTAGTAAATGCCACAAGAACCGTCTCGTACTCGTCTCGTCCCTTGTCCCGTCCATCGTATTTCGTAGACGGCGGTGATGTCAGCCTTTATTTTCGCGAGGACATCCACT
>NC_065921.1:53185506-53315058 GCF_024586455.1 Bactrocera neohumeralis
TCCAATTGGCGCCCCGTAGCGAAAAGGAGAAACGACTGGCGCGCTGTTGTTAACTCGGTTATAATCGCGTAAGCGGTGTCTACGCCAGTAAAGAAGAAGAAGTATTGGCAATATAATAATAGATAAAATCGAGTCAATACTCTCCAACTGCTATATACTTCTTATAATGGCCAAATATGTCCAATGAGTATTATTTGTGTATAAAATTGCGTCAATATATGTTTTCGGGTTTGCCTAAACAATGTCAAAAGTAATAAAATCCTTCCTTTGTCCCCAATATAAACCATAAAATGATAACCGTCTTTCCACTTGACTCTAAACCGTTCAGGTTGGTCGCAATCTGTGATATTTTATTGAAATTAAGTGCATAGATTTTCTTACATGTATATATTTATTATAGCGTTGAATTAGGTCTAAACTTCATTTCTATATATACATATAAAATTAAGTGGCAAAACTTCCGGTTCGCATACTCCTCCTAGTCGGCTTGCCCGATTTCAATGAAATTTTCAGGGGTGATTGGGGTCTGTTTGGAGGGTGCACATAAGAAATTTAATGTGTGTATCATTGCACGTTTTGCAAAAAAAAAAAAAAAAAAATGATACATCCCGCCTATACAAATTCTCTTGAAATAATGGTTTGCCGCAAGATTGGCAGTCCTGTCAAATGCCTTTTACTAATAAACAGAAACAACTGGCGGATGTTTACAATTAATAAAAAACATTGACATCGCATGTTGATCGTTTTTGCCTGTCATTCGTTCTTTCTATGGATGACTGTCAAGCTAACAAGACATACAGAACGTAAGTGTTCCGAATGCACTGAGTTTATCAAAAAAATGTTTCAACATTGTGTGTATTTTTCTCAGATTTCAACGTGATTAACATTCTGCGTACAACACAAAGCAAGTGTGTATTGTTGTTGTTTCATATGTGATGCCATGCTGTTCGATTGTCGCTTGAAAATGCGCGGTGTGTGTAAAAAAAAGTGTTTCAAAATTGTATGTTTTTTCCAGTTTTAATTCCATCGATTTGCTACATTTATTCGAACCGATTTTGTGTTTTTCTGCTGACCGTGCAACACATACAAAGAAAGTGAGTATTGTTATTGTTTCGTAAGTGCTTCCATGCGGTTCGCAAATACACTGTTGGTGGGTCATATTGCATGTGCGTGTGTGGGTAAAATACATAGTTTTAGATGTAGTTTTAGGTTAAATTTTCAATTTTTATTTATGTATGTACTTCAAATATGCATACTCTAGCACGACCACCGGGGACAACACTAACTACCTTTTTCGAGTTGTGTGAAAACGATGAATTTGCAAGAACATTGCTATATTCCGAAATACCACAATATTTCACTTGGAATACATCATAGAAAACATTTCAACGACGAAAGCAAGGGGGGCGTGTTGACGGTTATCCAAATGTCCGTAAAACCGATGCCTTAAGACGCATTTACACCATCCATCCGAACAACGCCGAATGTTTTTATTTGCGTCTGCTATTAGTCAACGTGCGCGGATCAAGATCATTTGATGATTTGAAAAATGTTGACGGTCAGTTGTGTGCGACGTATCGTGAAGCATGTCAGCGATTGCATTTGTTAGAAGATGATATGCATTGGGACAAGGTATTTCATTACGCATCACTCACATCTCACCCAAACAAATACGCGTACTATTCGCCATAATAATATCTACATGCCTTCCGTCAAATCCGCAATAACTGTGGAATAAGTACAAAGACTGCATGACCGAGGACTTATTAATTTTGGCGCGTAATCGAGCATCGGACGCAGACTTGCTATATATATTACAAATGTATAATTCTGCTTTGATATTGGTTGAAGATCTGTGCCTTACAATTGCGATTAATGCAATCATTGACCATTTGCTTCAACGTGAACAACAATACGATTGCAATGAATTGCGTGCTTTCATACAAGCTAACATTACCAAATTGAATATTCAGCAGAAAAATTCTTATGATAAGATTATACGAGCGGTTGACAATAACGCCAGTGGATTCTACTTTCTTGAAGCGCTCGGTGGTACAGGGAAAACGTTTCTGATCTCTTTGATTCTTGCTACTATACGGTCACAGCAGAAAATTGCGCTGGCAATTGCTTCGTCAGGCATCGCTGCTATTCTACTTGATGGCGGCCGAACAGCACATTCTGCGTTGAAATTACCGTTGAACATCCAAGTCGTTGAAACACCAACGTGCAACATATCGAGGAATTCAACAATGGCAAAAGTTTTTCGAGAAGCTGGAATAGTTCTATGGGATGGCTAACAAAAAGTCATTAGAAGCATTCAATAGAACAATGCAAGATTTACGCCAAAAGCAACAACTTTTTGGCGGAGCATTAGTTTTATTATCCGGCGATTTTCGGCAAACTTTGTCACTCATTCCTCGATCAACTCCTGCCGATGAAATAAACGTATGTTTAAAATCGTCAGTTTTGAGAAGACATGTTTAAAGGCTGACTCTTACCATCAACATGCGAGTCCAATTGGAAAATGATCGATCCGCAGCGGCGTTTTCGAAGCAGTTGTTGGACATTGGCAAAGGCAAAATACCAATCGATGATACCGGTTTGATCACATTGCCGAACAACTTTTGTACACTTTTACAATCGAAAGAAAAATTGATTGAAAGTGTATTTCCGAATATTGTTCAACACTATCAACGCCACGATTATTTAAGTGAATGCGCAATATTGGCACCGAAAAATGTACACGTCAACGAAATCAATTTTGCCATTCAAGAAAAACTGCCAGGAGATGCTACAACATATATGTACATCGATTGATAGCGTTATAAATCAAGATGAAGTAGTCAATTATTCAACTGAATTCTTGAATTCTTTGGATCCCCCCGGTCTGCCACCGCATCGTTTGGTCCTGAAAGTCGGTTCACCCATTATACTTCTACGAAATCTGAAGCCACCGACTTTGTGTAATGGCACAAGATTTTCAGTCAAAAAATTGTGGCCAAATTTGATTGAAGCAACAATACTAAATGTCCAGGCAGCAGGTGAAGTTGTACTCTTACCACGCATTCCCATGATTCCAACGGACATGCCGTTTGAATTTAAGCGCTTGCAGTTCCCAGTACGTCTTGACTTTGCGATGACCATCAACAAATCGCAAGGGCAAACGTTTCAAATGTGCGTCGTCAATTTGGAAGAACCGTGCTTCTCCCACGGCCAATTGTTCGTCGCATGCTTGAGAGTGGGAACACAAAGGTGCTTATTCATTTACGCGCCAGGTGGAAAACCCAAAAATGTTGTATACCAATATGTTTTATAAATGTTTTATAAATAAGTAACAGTTTTACAAAAATAAATAAAACACAAAGTAAAAACCCTTAAGAGTTTTAATCGATTTAGGTGTAGCGAAACGCACAGGGTAACAGCTATATGTACATATATAAATCAAAGACGGGTTTGTTCAAAGACTTATAACTCGAGATCTGCTGACCCAATTTTCATGGTTATTGATTCGTTAAATTTGTCTCCGCCCCGAATAGCAGAATACATATTAAAAACAATGAAAACTCGATATGTGTAATGAATCTTCTTATACATATATACTTTTTTTCATACAAATTTTTTTTAAATTTTTGTTTGTTTTGTGTTTTAATATTTTGATTTGTAAATTATTTAAATCGTTCAGTTTCGGTCGCTTGCTTTTTTATTCCGGCTATTTAAAAGAAACATTTTTGAAAATTATTCAGTGAAAACTTTATGTGTGTTGCAGATAAAAATTTGTTACGAAGCCACGAAGAGGTCGCCGTAATATCGGTCGGCGTTCTTTTTGCCATCAACGTATGGCAGCCCAAGCAAGGCAAGGCAAGAAGTACTCCCAAAATGCGATGACATACGTGCGGAATTATGGATCGCGGTCCTTCAGCAAGCGATCCTTACGATATCACAGCACGACTTTTCAAACAACAGTTACGATGTTTCATGGACTTTATCTTGGAGTAATGTAGGTATATGTGGTGCTGTTAGATGCTAGATGTACTATGTGGAGTGACAACAGAAAGGTTTGTCGCACGTACACATTCTTCTTTGGATGGTGGATGGTGGTTACACCAGATCAAATTGAAGAAATCATTTCTGCGGAAGTTCCTGACGCAGAGAAACGCAGTATTATAAGAAGTGATAAAAACCAATATGGTACATGGACCTTGCGGACACCACAATCCCACTTCGGTTTGTATGTCTGACAATAAATGCACGAAACAATATCCACGTGCTTTTCTTTCGGAAACACAAACTAGAAATGATGGATATCCAATGTATAAGCGTCGCTCACCAGATGACAGTGGCAAAACATCGAAGTTGACAACATGTGGATCGTACTATATTCGCCACTGTTGTCTAATTCACATTCAAAAGTCATGTCAATGTTGCGTATTGCAGTTTGGTGTAATCGATAAAATACGTTTGTAAATACGTCACCAAAGGAAGCAACATGGCGGTTACTGCTCTTGAACGATACGGTCGATACGCAATAAATTGGAGAATGACCATATAGTCTATTTCAACACAGAGAATACAGTACAGACAGGGTAAACACCCCCAGCAACAAAATTAACATTTACGAGTTTTTTCTCAACTTTCGTCAGTGAACCGTTTGCGAGAACTTGCTCTATTAGATAATACCTTGATATTATGCATACAATTACAATTACAATGCCTGGAACATGATAATCACTGGAGTGAAGTTCGCACACTTTTCGCTATGATCAGCCTTCAAATTCGCGTCAGTTATGGGATACGAATAAAAATGACATTGCCCAAGACATTTTACATCGAATACGCTAAGAATTGGAAATGGGTCAATACCGGTTGATACTTCCGGTGGTTTGATATCAATTCCATATGCCGTTTATCAATTCTCGAAAGATGGACTCATCAGGAATGTTTCTACGAACATTAGACAAATTTTCGTTAGTACGATTCCTTAAATGTATGCGCAATGTTACCTGGCAAAAATACCGATATTGTTGACTTAAACTGGAAGATTCAAAGTCAAATTCCGGGAGACTTGCGGTCTTACAAATCCATTGATCGTCTTGACAATGAAGACAACACCGTGAATTATCCAGTGGAATTTCTAAATAAATTCTTTGGAGAGGCTTGGTATGCCACCGCATCATTTGCGTCTCAAAGTTGGATCTGTCGTTATTATGTTTCGCAATATGATTGTGACGCACCTATGAAATACATCGGGCAAAATACTTGATTCAATGGATTTCTTTAGAGTTCTAGCGATTTGCCATTTCAGTTCAAACGTATTCAGTTTCCAGGGAAAATTGCATTTGAAATGACAATCGACAGGACTGCGACTATCCTCATAGTGTGTGGCATAAATTTGGAAATGCTATAATTTTCACACGGCCAGATATACGTGGCGTGCTCACGAGTTGGAAAACTATATTTTCTGTACACCGGAACAGAAACCAAAAATTGTTGTTTATCAAGCTGCGTTACATTGAAAAAAAAAAATGTAGAAAAATCTCAAATAAATGATAATCAACACAATATGAATTTTTGTCTTTTCAGTTCAAAAGACATAATTTCGCGCAGGACAACGGGTGCGGGGTCAGCTAGTTCCTAATATAATGAATTTCATTTTCAACATCAACTCAATAGGGGTATTCTCTTGCTCTTGCAAAACCCTTGCACGGTGCAAGAATTGCAGATTTCTCCACCTAATACAACGGCACAACAACAAACTCACGCATAAAAATATTCGCAAGGGCTGTAAAATATAGTATGTCAGACCAAATCACATTTTTATTTTCGTGCAATGACACGCAAAAAATAATTGCTACCCTGTCCAGCTGTCATTTTACTTAAATACATATTTTGACGTTAATATGTTGAGGAATGTAAATTTTAAATATATTTTATAATTTCTATTTAAATTATAAAGATTTGTTACAGTTTTTTCTGTAAGAATGAATGCAGAAGGTAAGCCAATTCACAATAGTCATTTACAATAAATTGACCGAATCAGCTGTTCATATATCACTAAATTCTGCAATGGGTGCTCTCGTGCCCTTGTATATTTCGGTATAGGATTTTTGCAATCTGCAATCTTGCAAGAGCAAGAGAGTCCCCCAAATATGTATTAGATGTAGCTTCTTCGGCTGATTCCCTGATTTTTGGATTTTTAATGTTAGCTGACGTGCACTAAAAGATGGCAAAAAAGTAAAGTCTGAGTTAATGGCCTTAAATAAAGGGTAATCTAAAAAAGGTATTTTTTTCAATAGCCTTTTTTTTGCAGATCACGCGTGAGTTGTAACAAGTTATCATGTTATTTTTCTTCAATATGGTTCGGCATGTCATGAAAGACTTATGCCAGAACAACGTTTACAAATCGTTCAACTTTATTTCGAAAATTCTCGTTCTGTAACGAATGTTTTTCGCGCACTTCGCTCAACTAATGATCATCACCCATCTAAAGACGCAGCGTTCATTATTGGATAATATTAGACCAAATATACCGGCACGCAGTGAAGAAAATATATAAGACTTAGCTGAGAGAGTACACAAACACGAGAGTCCATAGGCTCTTGAAAAGTTCTAAGAAGATCCGCGGTTTTCGAGCCAAAATTTGTTCAGCGATGGGACCATCAAAATGGATCTTCCTATGTAATTAATTACTTTGGTGTGATAACCTTTTTAGCCTTCCCTATAAAGAATAACACATACCCAGAGAAACCTATGGCATGCCTTCTTAAAATAGATGTACAGTAACCAAGATAAGGAAAAAATTTAAAAGGTCATAAAAAAAACTAACACATACGAACCCTTTGAAGGTTTTACTATACTGACCTAGTACCATCACCCTGACTTGGAATTTCTAACCCACCAGATTAGCTGTTGTACTGTGTAAGGAGCATGCATCAGCTTCTTTGTAAAATATGGTCGGACGAAAGCATGCCCAACGATTGGAATTTAAGTGTGATATGCCCAATCCTTAAAACGGGAGACCCCACAATCTGCGCCAACTACCGTGGGATAAGCCTCCTCAACATCGCGTATAAGGTTCTATCGAGCATTTTGTGTGAAAGACAACAAACTGATTGGACCTTATCAGTGTGGCTTTAGACCTGGAAAATCAGCAACCGACCAGATATTCACCATGCGCCAAATCTTGGAAAAGACCCGTGAAAGGAGAATCGACACACACCACCTCTTCGTCGATTTGAAAGCCGCTTTCGACAGCACGAAAAGGAGCTGCCTTTATGCCACGATGTCTGAATTTGGTATCCCTGCAAAACTAAGACGGCTGTGTAAGCTGATGTTGAGCAACACTAAAAGCTCCGTCAGAATCGGGAAGGACCTCTCCGAGTCGTTCAATACCAAATGAGGTTTCAGACAAGGCGATTCCCTATCGTGCGACTTCTTCAACCTGCTTCTGGAAAATATAGTTCAAACTGCAGAACTAAATAGATGAAGTACCATCTTCTATAAGAGTGTACAGCTGCTGGCGTATGCCGATGATATTGATATCATCGGCCTCAACACCCGCGCCGTGAGTTCTGCTTTCTCCAGACTGCAGAAGAAAGCAAAACAAATAGGTCTGGCAGTGAACGAGGGCAAGACGAAATGTCTCCTGTCATCAAACAAACAGTCGTCGTACTCGCGACTTGGCTCTCACGTCACTGCTGACAGTCACAACTTTGAAGTCGTAGATAATTTCGTCTATCTTGGAACCAGCGTAAACACCACCAACAATGTCAGCCTAGAAATCCAACGCATGATAACTCTTGCCAACAGGAGCTACTTCGAACTGAGTAGGCAATTGAGAAGCAAAGTCCACTCTTGACGAACAAAAACCAAACTCTATAAGTCACTCAAAATCCCCCCCCTGCTATATGGTGCAGAGGCCTGGACGATGACAACAACTGATGAGTCGACGTTGCGAGTTTTCGAGAGAAAAGTTCTGCGAAAGATTTATGGTCGTGGCCAATACCGCATTCGATGGAACGATGAGCTGTACGAGATATATGACGACATTGACATAGTTCAGCGAATTAAAAGACAGCGACTTCGCTGGTTAGGTCATGTTGTCCGGATGAACGAAAACACTCCAGCTCTGAAAGTATTCGACGCGGTACCCGCCGGGAGAAGCAGAGGAAGAGGAAGACCTCCACTCCGTTGGAAGGACCAAGTGGAGAAGGACCTGGCTACGCTTGGAATATCCAATTGGCGCCACGTAGCGAAAAGGAGAAACGACTGGCGCGCTGTTGTTAACTCGGCTATAATCGCGTAAGCGGTGTCTACGCCAATAAAGAAGAAGAAGAATTTCAAGGAGTACGGACGTGTTTTTGAATTCGCTCCGTGATTCTGATTTTTGCAAAAAGTAAGCAATCAATACTAATAAACAAAAACAAACACACAAATAAAAAACAGTGCACACAAACTATTAATAATAAACATTAACGAATAGTGCACAAAACAAATATGTATATGTATAAAACCAAAAAACAAACAATAATGAGTGCTTCGCAGCCTCACACGCTAAACCGTAGGCATTCCTTAAATGCCTACTTCAGCTTTGTCGAACTAACAAAAGCAACTCCTGGCAAAAACAAATGTGACGGCGATGAAGAGTCATCGCAGCGATCAGATGAAAGAGAGACTAAGCAAGCGCAGTCAGCAGAAGTAGCAGTAAACAGCAATCGGGCAACAACAAATCCACTGACAGCAGCCACTATGCAGGTACCAGCAAGCACCCGGACAGCGAAGGAAAATAAAAAGCAAGGTGAGAATGTACCAAGCAAAAAAGGGCCATCAGTTCAGACTGGTATTTATCGCTACGTCAAAGTAAAAAGGAAATTGAGTCCTATTAAAACAGCGGTCAATACCAAAAAATTTCCAGCAGGCACGCCAAACAGTAAAAAGCCAGAAATTCTTAATGGCAACAGATTTGCCTTATTAAGCAAAGAGCCTAACGCCGAAGCAAAGGGAACCACCACGGTCGTGAATGCCAAACCCCCTCCAATCTATTTGCGTGAGCGTAGCTCAAATGCGCTTGTTTCCAAAATGAGCAATATAATAGGCACAAACAATTTTCACATTATGCCCTTGAAAAAAGCTAATAGATGAAACAAAAATTCAAACCTACACTGAAAAAAGCTTCATGGATATTGTAAAATTCCTATCCAACTGAAGAGCTCAAAAGGCCTAGTTGTTGTCATAAAAGGTATAGAGTCTTCGGTAGACTCTAACGACGTTAAAGAAGAACTAGAAGAAGGTGGTTTTAACATTTAATCAGTAGTAAATATTTTTAACAGGAACAAAGTCGCACAACGAATGTTCAAAATAGAATTGATGCCAGATTCTAACAAATTAAAGAAAAATGAAATACACCCGATTTACAATTTAAAATATCTTCTCCATCGCAGAATCACCGTTGAGGAACCACACAAGAGAAATGGTCCAGTACAATGTACAAACTGCCAAGAGTATGGACACACGAAAGCATATTCCACTCCACGAAGTGTCTGTGTAGTACGCAGTGATCTACATCCTACTTCAAAATGTACTCTTAAAAAAGAGGATTTGAATAAAAAATGCAGCATTTGTGTAGGAAATCACAATGCTAACTACAGGGGTTGCCCTGTATACAAAGATTTAAAATCGAAGTTGTCACAAGGCATCCAAGCACGTCGTAACCAAATGATGAATATTCCATGTGTTTAAAGGCAACACTGCACAAATGCAATTGCCCCAAGACCAACCAAATGGAAACGTTGAAACTATGATTTTAAACCTTACCCAATGTATGACACAATTTATGGCTTCAGTACAAAATATGATACAAGAGATAATCAAATCACAAAACCAAATGTTGCAAACTTTTTTAAGTAAAAAATGAGTGAGAACATTTGTTTATGGAATGGTAACGGTGTTAACCAACATGAATTGGAACTTATTAGATTTCTGGATGAAAATAGTAGCGATGTAATGTTATTGTCAGAAACTCATCTTACGAACAAAAACAATGGAAACCACCACCCAGATGGAAAGGCACATGGATGAACACCAGTGTTGGTTAGAAAACGGTTAAATCACCACACATCAGAATCTTATGCCACAGCGCAATTACAAGCTACAACAATAACTATAAAAAATCGCTGCGGGGTCTTAAATCTGACGGCCATATACTGCCCACCTCGGTTTAAAATGACAGACATCCAATTCAAAGACTTTTTTCGAACACTAGGCCATAGATTTATAGCAGGTGGAGATTACAATGCAAAGCACACGTATTGGGGCTCACGGCTAATTAATCCGAAAGGACGTCAGCTGTATCACACTATTATAAATAGGCACAATAACCTTGACATAACATCTCCTGGTAAGCCGACATATTGGCCTAGTGATCGCAAGAAAATATCAGATTTAATTGATTTTGCTGTAATCAAAAATATAGATAAATCGCACATAACAGCTGATACATGTACTGATCTATCTTCTGATCACTCTCCTGTACTAATAAAATTATGTAAAGAACCCATATTCGTTAATCCAAAAGTGGGTCTAACTTCTTATAAAACGAATTGGCTAAAGTATAAAAAATACGTGATAAGCGCTTAAATGTGAGGAAGAATTCAATACCGAAATGTATATAAAGAAGCTGTATCCATATTCATGCAAGCAAAATTCTCTTTGGAAAGCCCAAAGGTCCCTGAAGCCATCAACTAACTCCAACATGCCCATACGAGACATTGGTGGAAATTGGGCTCGAAGTGACGAGGAAAAGGCTAATTGTTTTGCAAATCACCTAGAAAAGGTATTTCAGCCAAATTGCCCAAAGAACAACTTCGAGTTGTCCACCTTACCCAACACAGTTAATGAGGCCCTGGAGTCTTTTAAGACTTCACTTTCTGAAATTATTAGCATAATAAAAGAACTTAAACCAAAAAAGTCACCAGGACATGATAATATTACCCCAAAAATGCTAATTGAGTTACCACATATTTCTGTAGAAGTGCTCTCTTTGCTCTTCAATGCAATTCTTAATCTCGGATACTATCCTAATTCATGGAAAAAGTCGCAGATTATCCTGATAGATAAACCTGGTAAAGACTTAACACAGCCGTCTTCATACAGACCAATCAGTCTTCTACCCTGTCTTTCTAAAATTTTTGAAAATGTGTTACTATCAAAGATGTCTCCTTTCCTCCACGCCAATAATATAATACCAACGTACCAATTCGGGTTTCGTGAAAAACATAGCATGATAGAGCAAGTAAATAGAATTACTAACGAAATAAAAAAGTGTTCAATTGAGTTAAGCTTACACCCACTCTACCCGGAAAAAACTGGCGCACCCTAGCTAGACATCAACACACCACACCACACCTGGGGACACACTGGATTTCATCATATCAGATGTCAAAAAGATTGGATCATCGCTATTATTTTGACTACATTCATCATCTACTACTCGTGCTATAGTACAAATCGCCCATTCACAAACGCTTTATATTTTCCACTCCACGCTGCGCCGCGGAATTCCCACTTTGGCGATTTCATATCTGATGAACGACAGATAAAGGCTGGTGTACCACAGGGCAGTGTTTCAGGCACAACACTATACATCATATATACGGCAGATCTTCCAACAGCTAATAATGTATTAACTTCAATATTAGCCGAGCATTTAAGCCGAGCGAAGAATGGGTAGCCAACTGGCGTATAAATGTGAAGGAACAAAAGTGTAAGCATGTTATGTTTTCGCTAAGACCTAAAATGTGTCCAGCAGTGAGCAAGCGAACGAAGTAACTTATCTTGGTATTCACCTAGATAGAAGACTTGCGTGGAGAAAACATATATCTAGTAAAGTAACTTGCATGAAGATAAGAGCTGCAAATTTAAATTGGATTTTAAATAGAAACTCCAAACTTAGCTTAGACAACAAAGTGCTTTTATATAATGCGGTCATAAAGCCGATTTGGATGTATGGCATTCAACTGTGGGGTACGACCTGTGCAACTAATATTGATATAATGCAAAAGTTCCAATCAAAAATGCTTAGAACAATCACGTGTTCACCATGGTACATGCGTAATGAAAATATCCATAAAGACCTTGATATTTCTATGGTAAAGAACGAAGTAGAATACAGCAGAATTAAATATATATCTAAACTCCGAGATCACCCAAACCCTTTGGCTGATGCTTTGGTACATTCCTGCGATCAAACACTCCTTTAAAGAAGAGATATGCCTGCGTACTAAGGAGCAACGTATCACCAACACAGCTCAAACTCTTAATTGAGCTTGTCTAGTTTTTAAATAGATTTAAGATTTTTATTACTTATTGTTAGGCTCTTAAAACAAAATCAGATTCAATAAATAAAAACGATATTGCAAAAAAAAAAACCACAAGGATCTTCTCTCTCAGCAACGCTATTTATTATAGCCTTTAATTAACTCAGCAACTTAATAGCGTCAAGCCGCAACATTGACCATCTTATTTACGCTGATGATGTATTAATATTCTCGGCTTTAAAAAATGTGAACGAAGTCAAAATCAAATTTACTAATATTCTGAGCGACATAATGGAATGGTCTAAAGCGACAGGAACCAAAGTTTCTGCAAGCAAAAGTTCAACATTTCACATCTGCAGAAAAAGAAAAGGAACCTTCGTTAACATTTCCCTTGAAAATACTCAAATCCCACATACTAACATCTTAAGAATACTTAGTATATTAGTTGATAAAAAGCTAACATTTAAGGAACATTGTAAATATGTTAGATTAAGCTTACTCAATAGATTAAACATTATTAAGTTTCTTTCATCAAAACACTGTCACATACACATTTCAACACTTGTAAACATTTTGCAAAAAAGCACCTCGCTCTCTTTGAAACCCCTTACCCCATAGCGGCAAGAAGAAGCATTCGCGCATTCCCCTCCTCGACAACCAAATAGTACTAACTGAAACAGGTCTTCCAAACATCCATCATAGAACAAAATTCAACACACTGATGCTCATACCAAAGTTCATGCAGTGTAAAAACTCGATCTTGTTTAATCTACTGAAAACAAATCCTAAAACCAACAAGCCATCTACGATCATAAAATGCTTGAATATTATCAATCAGTTTCATATGACTACGACACCGCAACTCTTAAAAGGGAACACTCACCCACGCTGGATAACGCTGAAATCGTCTATAATAAGTACGCTCTTCGGATTTCGAAAAACAACCCCCAATGCAGAGCAATATATCCAGCTAATCAATGACGCAGTAGTAAAGTATCCCTCCGTGGAAATTAATTTACACCGACGGATCTAAATCAGACACCCACACTTCGTTTGCGGTAACAAACGAACAAGGTGTCACCATAACCGTCGGAATTTTACCAACGTGTTGCTCGATATTTACAGCTTAAGCGTCTACGACATATGAAGCGGTTATATTTGTCTCACAAACAGGAAAAAAATATATTATATGTACCGATAGCAAATCGACAATTAACGCTATTTTGAATGAGACAAACTCAGTGCTGATCAACAATATAAAAGAAATTTTGTATCAACACAAAAACAGAATTAAGATCATGTAGATCCCTGGGCATACTAGTATTAGAGGAAACCAACTTGCAGATGACCGCGCAAAAAGGCTGGAAAAGAACCACTAGTTTCATTCGACTGTACGTTGAAAGACATTCGCAACATGGTAAAAAACTCGATTCAGCATCGAGAGATTGGTCAAATTTTCAACACCATTAGAAGAAGCATAATCTCTCTGGTACCAAGCCAAACAACCGAACTGATTGCACTTGCGAAGATATAAAAACGGTTGTTCTCCTGAAAACAAAACTGCTAAACCAAGCCGTTCATACTGCAATCAGCCAAATATATCAGTAAATCACATCCTAAATGAATGCACTTCTTTAAATACATCTAGAAAAACTACTTTTGGTAAAACGAAACCATCAAATCTTTTATAGACACAAAATACTGACAACATCAGGCAATCAACAATTTTCTAAAAATATGTCAGATATCTTCTTCTTCTTAATTGGCGTAGACACCGCTTACGCGATTATAACCGAGTTAACAACAGCGCGCCAGTCGTTTCTTCTTTTCGCTACGTGGAGCCAATTGGATATTCCAAGCAAAGCCAAGTCCTTCTCCACTTGGTCCTTCCAACGGAGTGGAGGTCTTCCTCTTCCTCTGCTTCCCCCGGCGGGTACTGCGTCGAATACTTTCAGAGCTGGAGTGTTTTCGTCCATCCGGACAACATGACCTAGCCAGCGTAGCCGCTGTCTTTTAATTCGCTGAACTATGTTGATGTCGTCGTATATCTCGTACATCTCACCGTTCCATCGAATGCTGTATTCGCCGTGGCTAACGCGCGAAGGACCATAAATCTTTCGCAGAACTTTTCTCTCGAAAACTCGCAACGTCGACTCATCCGTTGTTGACATCGTCCAAGACTCTGCACCATACAGCAGGACGGGAATTATGAGTGACTTATAGAGTTTGGTTTTTGTTTGTCGAGAGAGGACTTTGCTTCTCAATTGCCTACTCAGTCCGAAGTAACACCTGTTGGCAAGAGTTATTCTGCGTTGGATTACTAGGCTGACATTGTTGGCGGTGTTTACGCTGGTTCCTAAATAGACGAAATTATCTACAACTTCAAAGTTATGACTGTCAACAGTGACGTGAGTGCCAAGTCGCGACGACTGTTTGTTTGATGACAGGAGATATTTCGTCTTGCCCTCGTTCACTACCAGACCCATTTCTTTTGCTTCCTTGTCCAGCCTGGAGAAAGCAGAACTAACGGCGCGGGTGTTGAGGCCGATGATATCAATATCTTCGGCATACGCCAGCAGCTGTACACTCTTATAGAAGATGGTACCTTCTCTATTTAGTTCTGCGGCTCGAACTATTTTCTCCAAAAGCAGGTTGAAAAAGTCGCACGATAGGGAATCGCCTTGTCTGAAAACTCGTTTGGTATCGAACGGCTCGGAGAGGTCCTTCCCGATCCTGACGGAGCTTTTGGTGTACTCAACGTCAGTTTACACAGCCGTATTAGTTTTGCGGGGATACCAAATTCAGACATCGTGGCATAAAAGCAGCTCCATTTCGTGCTGTCTAAAGCAGCTTTGAAATCGACGAAGAGGTGGTGTGTGTCGATTCGCCTTTCACGGGTCTTTTCCAAGATTTGGCTCATGGTGAATATCTGGTCGGTTGTTGATTTGCCAGGTCTAAAGCCACACTGATAAGGTCCAATCAGTTTGTTGACGGTGGGCTTTAATCTTTCACACAATACGCTCGATAGAACCTTATATGCGATGTTGAGGAGACTAATCCCACGGTAGTTAGCGCAGATTGTGGGGTCTCCTTTTTTATGGATTGGGCATAGCACACTTAAATTCCAATCGTTGGGCATGCTTTCGTCCGACCATATTTTGCAAAGAAGCTGATGCTCCTTATCAGTTCTTCGCCGCCGTGTTTGAATAGCTCGGCCGGTAATCCGTCGGCCCCTGCCGCTTTGTTGTTCTTCAGGCGGGCAATTGCTATTCGAACTTCTTCATGGTCGGGTAATGGAACGTCTGCTCCATCGTCATCGATTGAGGAATCGAGTTCTCCTTTTCCTGGTGTTGTGCGTTCACTGCCATTCAGCAGGCTGGAGAAGTGTTCCCTCCATAATTTATGTATGCTCTGGGCATCAGTGACTAGATCACCTTTGGGGGTTCTACAAGAGTATGCTCCGGTCTTGAAACCTTCTGTAAGCCGCCGCATTTTTTCGTAGAATTTTCGAGCATTACCCCTGTCGGCCAGCTTATCAAGCTCTTCGTACTCACGCATTTCGGCCTCTTTCTTCTTCTGTCTACTAATGCGTCTTGCTTCCCTATTCAACTCTCGGTATCTATCCCATCCCGCACGTGTAGTATATGTCAGATATCAGTCTTAATTTAATTGTAAACTAAAGTAAATTTTAGATACTTATAGACACATATAATATTGTAAAATAAGAGCCGAAGACCTCAGTAGCCAGCGCTTTAACTTAGTGAATTAATTATTTATAATTAGCTCTCTTGTAAATAAATAAATAAAAATAAACATTCACATGCAATTCACGGTGGGCAGAAATTCGGCAAGAATTATTTACTGGCCAATCACCCATTGATAGACACGACATCATAGCAAGAGTATTTAAAAGATAATTAAAATGACTCACGGATTTCATTGTTAAACAGCGTGTGTTCGGGGAAACGCTCTGTTAGATGTATTCAGTAGAGTGGCAGAAACGCGGATTACCCCATGCCCACATTCTTATTTGGTTGGTAGAGACAATAAGACCAAATGAAATTGATGATATCTGCGGAAATTCGCGATATTGATGAAGATCCATTGTTGCATGAGATTGTTACAAAAAATATGATCCATGGTCCCTTTGGAATATTAAATCCCATTTCTCCATGTATGGTTGACGGAAAATGTTCCAAGACAATTAGTATAAGAAACTATTAGTGGAAATGATGGTTATTCACTTTACTGACTGCGAAGTACTGATAACATTGGGAGGTCAACAACAGTCAAAGTGAATCAGCTGGACATTGAAGTTGATAATTGTTGGGTTCTCCCATTTTCGCCTTTACTCTCGAAGACATTTAAAGCACACATAAATGTAGAATTTTGCCATTCTAAAATCTATATAATATATCTGCAAGTATGTAAATAAAGGTAGTGACATGGCTGTGTTTGGAGTTGCTGCTGAAAATTCTAACGATGAGTGATAATTTTGAAATGGTCCCCTATGTAGGTAGCAATAAGCCGATGTGGCGTATTTTTTCGTTTCCTATACATGAGAGACACCCCACTGTTGTTCACTTGGCCGTACATCTGGAAAATGGTCAAAGGGTGTACTTTACAACGGAGAATGTATTGCAACGAGTTGACAGGCCACCATCAACGACACTGACCAGCTTCTTTGAAATGTGCCAGAATGATGACTTTGCCAGAACACTGCTGTATTCTGAAATGCCTAAATATTATACCTGGAATCAATCGTCAAAGAAATTTCAGCAGCGCAAACAAGGGCAGCCAGTATCAGGTTTTCCACATGTGTTTTCCACCGATCCATCTCAGCCAAGACGAGTGTTTTTATTTGCGCTTACTATTAGTCAATCTTCGTGGCCCAACATCATTCCAACATCTGCGAATTGTTAATGATGTATTGTGTGGCACATACAGAGAAGCCTGTCAACGTTTGGGATTGCTAGAGAATGACGCTCATTGGAACCACACTCTTGAAGATGCTGTGACTTCGTCAAATACTAAACAAATACGAACATTGTTTTCCATAATTTTGTCTACATGCTTTCCATCAACACGGGTTGATTTATGGAACAAATACAAAGATCATATGGCTGAAGACATATTACATGACAAACAACTTAGAACATTGAACGCAGAATTGCAAATTATCAAAGAAATTCACAATGAAGCATTCATTTTAATTGAATACATGTGCTTGATGTTTACAAACAAAGGATTAATAAAATTAGGAATGACAACGCCCAATCGCTCAATGCATGACCGTTCTAAGAAACGTTCCTCTTTTAAATGAGCAACAAAAATATGCCTACGATACTCTTATAAAAGTAGTGAACGATGGAACAGGTATTGCATTTGCACTTGCTTCGTCAGATATTGCACCCACGTTGTTGGAAGGCGGTTGGATAGCTCATTACGGACTCAAGTTGCCCTTGAACATGCAAATAAATGGCACTCCAACCTGCAACCTTTCGAGAAATTCAGCAATGGCCAAAGTGTTGCAGCAATGCAGATTAATAGTTTGGTATGAGTGCACAATGGCACACAAGCATTAGACCGCACTTTGCAAAATTTGCGAAAGAACCAGAACCGGTTTGGTAGTGCAGGGTTATTATTGGCAGCCGACGAACTTTATGCATGCTAAAAGTCATCTATTTTATGGAAATATGTTAAAACGCTCAAATTAAGTATGAACATGCGAGTCGAACTGCAGAATGACCAATGTGGAGAAACTTCTTCAACGCAATTGGTCGATATTGGTAATGGAAAAATAGCTGTCGACTCATCGTCTGGATACATTACGTTCTCTACCCATTTCTGTCACTTTATGAAATCTACGACAGAACTGATTGAAAAGGTTTTCCCTTGTATTGCAGAAAATTATAAAGTTTGGATGAGCGATCGACTTATATTGGCTGCAAAAACATGCACGTCAATGAAATGAATTTTCAAAGATAACTGGTGAATTGATTACGTACAAATCAATTGGTTTTTCTTAAATTCGCTGGAATCACCGGATTACCACCTCATAATCTGTAATTAAAAATCGGCTCGGTAATAATCATGTTGCAGAATATAAACCAGTCACGTCATTGCAATTGCACCCGACTTGCGGTGAAGAGATTAATGAATAACGTGATAGAAGCCACAATTTTGAAAGGGAAGTGCAAAAGCGAAGATGTTTTAATTCCACTGATTTCTCTAATTCCGAACGACATGCAGTTCGCCTTTAACCCTAGAACACTCACCCGGGTACAAATGTATCCACTTTCAACTTTGAAGTGTTGTAACTTTTGAACCGCTATACCTTAATACCGCTAACTTCGGATCTAGGAAGATTATTTAGTTTTGAGATCAAATTGAACCAGATCGGACCATTGGTTCAGGCGCTACAGCCTTCCAAACACATTATATACGCAAACACACACCCGGGATACGTTTGTACCCCAATAGTAAAAATCCTCATAATAATCAAAAAAAAAACATTTTTTATATTATTTTTTTATTTCAAAAATTAAAAATATTCATTTCACACATTATATTATTGACTTTTATTATAAAAGTTATAAAACTGCATCTTATATCTAAGGAAAATCATGGCAAATAGAGCAATTTGTTGATGTGACCGAATGTTCAAGACACATTGGCTTCTTACATTTGGGGCACAGCTTTCTGGTTTTTCTACGGCGTTTTTCCTCTTGTGCGTAACATAAATAGCAAGATCCGGACACAGGTTTTGGCGTGCGCACTGCGGCTGCTGTTGACACCATTGATTCCACCGGTCGTTTGAAATATGTTTCAATAGCAATTTTAGCCGAAAAATTTCGCGTCACTTGACGATTTATGGCTCTGGCTTCAATAATGGGCATACACAATGCTTCAGCCAAGCTGCGCAGGATCTGCTTACGCTTGTTGTTTGTTCTCCAAGGCAACATAGGGTTATTCAAATCGTAGACAATATAGGCTACAAGAGCTGTAATGTCCAACATGTTGAAGAACATCGCTAGTGGCCATCGTTTTGTTTGTCTTTGTGTTGGATATTCCGCAAACATTTGGTCCATTCGATCAACACCACCTTTGGTACGATTATAATATTCAATTATTTCAGGTTTCCCACTGTCAGCTATTTCAGCATCATTATGCATGGTCGAAAGCAAAATTACTGCTTTATTTTTTGGGAACATAAGAGCACATTGTCACATTATTTTTGAAGCCAAATGTCGTTGAACCAATTGTCCTGTTTTTGTTCTGCTTCATTTTTTGAGGAATATATGATTTGTTTTTGCGCAAAGTTACAACGATCGTGAGTTTCCAAGGTCGTAAACAAATTGTCCATTGTAATGTTTTGGCCACTTCCTTGGTATTTGGCAGACAAATCCTTCACCACTCGTTCGCCTTGGTTCGTTTCCCTACCAGTTTCTGCTTGGCCAGTATACATATATTTGTCCATGCAGTGGATATGCATTTGTGGCATTGCAAATCCACCAAACCTTGACATCATATTTAGCAGATTTTGACGGTATGTACTGCGTAAACCGTGTGCGTCCACGGTAAGGAAATAATTGTTCATCAATCGTCAAGCATGAGCTGGGCTTGTAATGTGCAGCAAGATTATTGTTCATCATCGTCCACAACTCACTGATCGGTGCTGCTTTATCAGTTAGTAAGCGTGTTGCACGAGTGTTTTTATCGTCAAATCTTAGGAACCGCAATATCGAACAGAAACGGTTGACTCCCATTGTGGTGCGATATAAAGGAGAGTTTTTGACGCTCCATAACTTTCGAACATGCTCTCCATTGCTATGTTTCGCACCAGTCATAATAAGTATGCCAAAAAATGCATACAGCTCTGTTATTGACACAAGCGTCCATGACTTAGGAGTTGTGTTTGGATGCGCATTGTTGTAAGCATTATAAGTTTCTTTTGCTAACTTATTTGTGTGGCGCTTAATTATATCAGCCATTTCAACGTTCATGAAACATTTGAATGTTTGCTCTATTGACAACATTTCAGTGCATCTAGCTGGTCCAGAACGTTCTCTTATAATATTTTGTCTGAGTACCTGATGACTTACATTTGGTTCTTTCATCCACTCAGTACCATCACGTGCAACAAATTTTTCGGCACTAGCAGGTAATTCATTATTTTCTTCTACTTCTTCTTCTTCATCGTCTTCTTCATCATCCTCATAGTCCGCATAATCAGGTAATACTTCTGCGGCACTTTGCGAAACTTCAGCATCGTCATCAGCAATTTCAATGTCATTGATTTGAATTTTTTCTTCATCTTCTGAGTCAAAGTCATAGTGAGCGTCATCGTCACAAATTTCATCAAATAAAGATTGTATATATGATTCTCGCTGTTCCTCAGTTAGCCTACATAATTAAAAAAAAAAAAAAAATTTTTAATGTTTACATTGTTGCTTATTTTTCATTTTTCTTTCTTCATTTTTCGTTTCTTCTTGATGTCATTTCGTATCCAGTTATTTATAGTTTTATAGTTTCAGTTTTTCACTTATATTTTCACTTCTTACACTTTTGAGCACCAAAACAATAATGAAAATATCAACAGGCAGCATTTATAACAACACCTCGTGTGAAAACACCCCTTGCAGCTGCATATAAAATACAAAAACCAGTTATACCAGTTTATTTGCTACCTAGTACCCATACCTTGCGCGACCTTTTTGCACATATCTTTTGAACCAGGTAGAATATTTCATTGAAATAAAAACCAAAATGTGTATTCGTTGTTACTCTACAAGTATATTATTATAAATTATATTATTTTGTTTTGCATTTATCAGGACAACAACAAAAACAAAAATCCACTGTTGCATGTCCTGACTTTATTTGCCCATATCGCTGGAACCAGTAGGAATATTCGAATGAAACAAAAGATAAAATACTTGCTATATATTAAAATATACATTTAAAAAAAATCATAGAAATCGGTTGAATAAGCATAAAAAAAACCGCAAAATAAGGTTCCGGGTACAAACGTATCCCGGGTGTGTGTTTACGTGGTATTTTCTGGGTGTGTGTTCTAGGGTTAAACGGTTACAATTTCCAGTGCGGCTAGCATTTGCCATGTCGATAAGTAAATCACAAGGGCAGTCGCTAAGCGTTTTGGGCATTGATCTTGAAAATTCATGTTTTTCACATGACCAGTTACACGTCGCCTGTTCACGTGTCGGAATACCAACAACACTATTTATATACGCGGCAGAAAATAAAACTAAGAATATTGTGTATTATAAAGCATTCGAATAAAAAACACTTTGTTTTTGAAATAATTGCCAATTAGGATTCCATAATCACAGTTAAGAAGACAGAACATTGACTGTCGGGTCAGCTATACCTAATAAAGAAATTAACTACATTCAGCTAAAAAGGTTACAGATATTTCTTGATTATAGGGCGGTACGAAGTTCGCCAGGTCAGCTGGTTATGGAGCACCAGCGTGGCACTCCTACCATCCTACCCAGCTTTCTAAATAACTGTAAGAATTTTATATACGCAAGAATGGCAACAAAACCCATTGTCCACTGTTGTGTGGTAATTATTTTAAGAGGTTGCTAAACTTACGAGGCCTCATGAAACAATCGCTTCTGATACAGCTGCGTGGCAGCATGAACTGATATACATACATACCACACAAACACACATACATACTAGAGATGAGCGATATTGCGATTTTTCGATATCTGTGATTGCTATTTAAATCACTGTGATTTTATATTGCGATCGCAACTAAGTCGACATTCATTGTTGTTGTAGCGGCAGATTCTGCCGATTTCACAGTGTTTGGCTGAATAACAGTCCGGGTCCGTTCCAGTTACGTAGACTCGACTGTTGTGGGAACGACGGAAATCTTTTGTCGTTATTGGCGGCAAATTCTCTTTTGTGTCCTGTAAATCGAATCAAGTTTTTCCGCCTTTCTTTTCACTACATTTTCGCAAGTGTTGGAGCGGTTCGGCTACCTGACACTTAGAGTGTATTGCATAGTTCATTGGTTTGTTGGTATGATGGTTTCACACATTTCTTAGAAGGAATAACCATTAGTGTGGTTGATCATTTGTTTGTTTAGAATACCCGCTTTTAATATTTTCAAAGAAAAACTAATGAAGGGAATTCCATAATCCAATGATTTGAATACCCGCTAATAATATTTTCAAGACCAAATTAATTACGGGAGTATCCTAATCTTTGGGAAAATATTAAAAACCCGTAATTTTTTATTCCATAATTTTTTCTGAAATTAATTAATTACAATTCTTGTTTTAAATTAAATGATATTCGGTTAAACGAAATAATTATAAGAGTATCTTAATAAAAGAATAAATAAATATAAAACAGTAAAAGTAAAGTGGAGTCATGTGTAGAAGTTCAGGAGGATGGAGTCATGTGTAGAAGTTCACGCAAGTGAGGAAAGTTCTCTGATCGCCATTCACTTGGGAGTGGCCAGAAACGATTCTTTTACATATGACTCAAGCAGCTCACGACTTCCGGTCTTTGACCAAGTATCTTCTGGGTAGCCTAAGGACATCCGTTCGAAGGCGAGCTAAAGTGAGAAGGCAAAACATCCCCCTAGGGTTGTCACCCCAATTAAAAACTACCAACAGCCTCGGCCACATAGCGAAAAGAAGAAACGACTGGCGCGCTGTTGTTAACTCGGCTATAATCGCGTAAGCCGTGTCTACGCCAATTAAGAAGAAGAAGAAGAAAAAGTAACTCCATTTTTATTAAAATTCATATAATTTATTACTAAATGTTATTAAAAACTTAAATTAAATATTTATGAATATTGCAACCGTGAAAAGAGTTTAAATTTGTACTCTAAACTAATTTTTTAAATTCATCACAAAAGCTTACAAATTTGGTTTTAACAATAAGTAAAATTAAAAATTAATTAAATTAAAATAAAATATTCCATAAGCAGTTGAAACTTCTGGTTGTATCTAAAAAATGACTAAACGTATATAACTACGACATGTTTTTAACATTAGTATTTAAAAATATTAGCATTTTAGCCTTTTCATCGTCTAAACGCGTTCGCATTTCACTTATTATCATTCCAGCCATAGAAAATAACCTTTCGCAAAGCACTGATGATGCTAAGCATCCTAATTTTTCCGGCGCAATTGGTAACAGATATGAGTACTTATATCTGTTTATTTTCCACCATTGTAACGAATTTTCTGTTCGGCCGATGACTTCGTCTTCCAAATAGCTCTGAATTTCTGTTATAGCTCTCGAAGTAGTAGTACCTTTAGGTCTGTTTGTGGCAATATTTGTATCCAATTTACTCCATATTGAGAGTTTCGAGGCAGAAGGTAGAGGGGTTGTAAGTTGCTCATTTTGCTGGTATTGGATTTCTCGACTTACCTCGGCAGTAATGCGGTTTTCTGCTACTGTGCCCTCAGAAAAGGCAAATGTTTTAAATTTCAGATCCAAAAACGCAGCCATTGTCAGCGTATTGTTCTTTTCCGTGTTTCCCAGTCGTTCGGTTGAACCTCTTAACAACGCAGATATAACCGTTTTTTTTAAATCCGGATATTTATTATCATTCGATAAATCAGTCAAAACTTGCAAAAGCCCATTTACTATGAGGGACCACCATAGAAGCAGTGCAATATTTGTGACCGCTTATTTCAATTGTTGCAGATTCGAACGGCTTTAGGATAGTGACCAGATGTTTCAGGAGTAGCCATTCGTCCGAAGTAATTAATGGCAAGTCTTTTTCAATAAGTGCAATTGTACTTTTAACAGCATCTTCGACTCGCACGAAACGCCCAATCATATTAAGAATAGAATTCCATCTGGTTTCCACACTTTGAATAAGTTTGATTGGCTGTTCCCCCGCATTGCGTTGAAATGTTAAAAATTTCTCATTTGCAACTACACTTTTCTTAAAGTAGCCAACGATTTGTTTCACTTTTTGCAATGTTATACACACTTGTTGGTTATTTAACGCATTTTTTACTGTCAGATTGAGCGTATGTGCAAAACATCCAAGATGCCGCAACTTTAAATCGTTCTGAATCGCATGTTTAATATTGGAGGCATTGTCAGAGACCGCTAGCAAAATTTTATTAGTGATCCCCCATTCCTCAGTAACTCTCATTAATTCAGCTGCCAAATTTATTGAAGTATGCGATTTAGTCATTGGACAGCATTCCAATAGTATACTGAACATATCAAATTTTGCATTCAGAAAATGAACTGTGATGGCAATAAATCTAACGGTACTACGCGATGTCCAACAATCTGTTGTTATGCAGAATTTGAAAGCTTCACATATTTTTTCTTTCATTTCTTCAAGGCATGTGTCCTACAATACAGGTATTATTGCATTAGAAACTGAATGCCAACTAGGCAACTGATAATCTGGCCTTAATGCTTTTACAAATTCGCGGAATCCATCATCTTCTACAATGCTAAACGGCTGTAAATCCTTTATAAAAAGCATAGGTAGTGCGTCATCGATTGCCTTTTTTGTATTCGTAGACATTTTTGTCTTGTCAAAAACCGCCGTTATTTTTATTTGTCTTAAACAAGTTGTGGCTAGAAATAAAAGCGATTATTAGTAATTTTTAAACTTATAACAAGCTCAAACTTACTTTCACCTCTTCCCTCTGCCACCGTAACAATTTGTCTCGAAGTTCCTGGCTCATTATCAAGATCTATTGGAGCTTCCGAGTTAGAGGGGGTTTGAATTACAGTAGTTGTAATATGATTTGCTTGTTTCTATTAGTAAAGCAAAAGTTAATAACTTAAAAAATGTTAAATTATTAGATGTATATGTACCTTTTAAGCTGGTAGTTCCACTCTAGGATGTCTCTTCTGGACATGTTTTATTAAATTTGTTAAAGATGTTTTATATGAAATTTTTGATTTGCAAATATTGCATTTTGCATATATTTCATTTACGACTTCAAACATCTGCCATAGTCCACTTCTTTTCCTTAATAAATTTCCTGCCATTATTAAAAATTATAAGTACGTTACACTCAAAACTTCAAACTGCAAACGAAAAATAGCATATACGCACAATACCCTGAAGAAAGCTGCTACTTTTCAGTTATTTGCTATTGTGATCGCATATACTGTAGAGTAACTTCGGGTATTATGGTATAGGCGGCTAATATGGTACACCTGCTTTTCTCTTAAACTACTTGCGCTATGGCAACGCCGACTTCGAAATCAGCTGTTAAATAAAGAAAGAGTAATAGAAAAAAATTACAAAACTGACAGCTGTTCAGTTCTCTCTCAGTTGTTAAAAGCACGTGGTTTCGCATGTCTGACTTGTTAAGATAGTGTAGCAAAAACAGTTTTTTCACGTGGTAGCAACAAAGGATGGAGTCATGTGTAGAAGGAGGATGGAGTCATGTGTAGAAGTTCACGCAAGTGAGGAAAGTTCTCTGATCGCCATTCACTTGGGAGTGGCCAGAAACGATTCTTTTACACATGGCTCAAGCAGCTGACTACTTCCGGTCTTTGACCAAGTATCCTCTGGGTAGCCTAAGAACATCCGTTCGAAGGCGAGCTAAAGTCAGAAGGGGAAACATTCCCTACAAGGGTTATGCGCTGGGTTTGGGACCCGCCACGTAAAAAAACACCCCCAGTGAAGAGCTATAACCAGCCTCGGATGAGAGACCCCCCTTTTGATGACGACCATGGCAAACGAAATAAGGACTACGAATTGAGGGCATGCACCTGGAATGTCCGGTTTCTTAATTGGGAAGGTGCCGCTGCCCAGCTGGTTGATGTCCTCGTAAAAACAAAGGCTGACATCACCGCCGTCCAAGAAATGCGATGGACGGGACAAGGACAGAGACGAGTAGGTCCTTGTGACATTTACTACAGTGGCCATATAAAGGAGCGCAAGTTTGGTGTAGGATTCGTGGTGGGAGAGAGACTCCGTCGCCGAGTACTATCATTCACTGCGGTGAATGAACGTCTAGCCACAATCCGCATCAAAGCGAGGTTCTTCAACATATCGCTGATTTGCGCCCACGCCCCGACGGAAGAGAAGGACGATGTGACCAAAGATGCCTTTTATGAGTGCTTGGAGCGCACTTATGAAGGCTGCCCCCGCCACGATGTCAAAATCGTGCTTGGCGACTTTAACGCCAGGGTGGGCAAAGAAGGTGTCTTTGGCACTACGGTCGGTAAATTCGGCCTCCACGACGAAACATCCCCTAATGGGTTGAGGCTGATTGACTTCGCCGGGGCCCGAAATATGGTTATCTGTAGTACTAGATTCCAGCATAAGAAGATTCACCAAGCTACCTGGCTGCCTCCGGATCGAAAAACTACCAACCATATCGATCATGTTGTGATAGACGGAAGACATGTCTCCAGTGTTTTAGATGTGCGTGCGCTCCGAGGTCCTAACATCGACTCGGACCACTATCTTGTTGCAGCTAAGATTCGCACCCGCCTCTGTGCAGCAAAAAACGCGCGCCACCAAACACAAGGAAGGTTCGACGTCGAGAAGCTGCAATCACAACAGACAGCCGAACGATTTTCTCTTCGGCTTGCACTCCTGCTCTCTGAGAGCACTCGTCAACAACTCGGTATAAGGGAACTGTGGGACGGCATTTCAAACTCCTTACGTACAGCTGCAACCGAAACCATTGGTTGCCGGAAAGTGCAAAAGAACAGCTGGTACGACGAGGAATGCCGTGTCGCAGCGGAGAGAAAACAGGCTGCCTACCTCGCAACGTTACGATCGACCACTACACGTGCGGGATGGGATAGATACCGAGAGTTGAAGAGGGAAGCGAGACACAAGAAGAAAGAGGCTGAAATGCGTGAGTACGAAAAGCTTGATAAGCTGGCCGACAGGGGTAATGCTCGAAAATTCTACGAAAAAATGCGGCGGCTTACGGAAGGTTTCAAGACCGGAGCGTATTCCTGTAGAACCTCCAAAGGTGATCTAGTCACTGATGCCCAGAGCATACATAAATTATGGGGGGAACACTTCTCCAGCCTGCTGAATGGCAGTGAACGCACAACACCAGGAGAAGGAGAACCCGATTCCCCAATCGATGACGATGGAGCAGACGTTCCATTACCCGACCATGAAGAAGTTCGAATAGCAATTGCCCGCCTGAAGAACAACAAAGCGGCAGGGCCGACGGATTGCCGGCCGAGCTATTCAAACACGGCGGCGAAGAACTGATAAGGTGCATGCATCAGCTTCTTTGTAAAATATGGTCGGACGAAAGCATGCCCAACGATTGGAATTTAAGTGTGCTATGCCCAATCCATAAAAAAGGAGACCCCACAATCTGCGCCAACTACCGTGGGATTAGCCTCCTCAACATCGCATATAAGGTTCTATCGAGCGTATTGTGTGAAAGATTAAAGCCCACCGTCAACAAACTGATTGGACCTTATCAGTGTGTCTCTAGACCTGGAAAATCAACAACCGACCAGATATTCACCATGCGCCAAATCTTGGAAAAGACCCGTGAAAGAAGAATCGACACACACCGCCTCTTCGTCGATTTCAAAGCTGCTTTCGACAGCACGAAAAGGAGCTGCCTTTATGCCGCGATGTCTGAATTTGGTATCCCCCGCAAAACTAATACGGCTGTGTAAACTGACGTTGAGTAACACCAAAAGCTCCGTCAGGATCGGGAAGGACCTCTCCGAGCTGTTCGATACCAAACGAGGTTTCAGACAAGGCGATTCGCTATCGTGCGACTTTTTCAACCTGCTTTTGGAGAAAATAGTTCGAGCCGCAGAACTAAATAGAGAAGGTACCATCTTCTATAAGAGTGTACAGCTGTTGGCGTATGCCGACGATATTGATATCATCGGCCTCAACACCCGCGCCGTGAGTTCTGCTTTCTCCAGGCTGGACAAGGAAGCACAGAAAATGGGTCTGGCAGTGAACGAGGGCAAGACGAAATATCTCCTGTCATCAAACAAACAGTCGTCGCATTCGCGACTTGGCTCTCACGTCACTGTTGACAGTCATAACTTTGAAGTCGTAGATAATTTCGTCTATCTTGGAACCAGCGTAAACAATACCAACAATGTCAGCCTAGAAATCCAACGCAGAATAACTCTTGCCAACAGGTGCTACTTCGGACTGAGTAGGCAGTTGAGAAGCAAAGTCCTCTCTCGACAAACAAAAACCAAACTCTATAAGTCACTCATAATTCCCGTCCTGCTGTATGGTGCAGAGTCTTGGACGATGTCAACAACGGATGAGTCGACGTTGTGAGTTTTCGAGAGAAAAGTTCTGCGAAAGATTTATGGTCCTTCGCGCGTTAGCCACGGCGAATACCGCATTCGATGGAACGATGAGCTGTACGAGATATACGACGACATAGACATAGTTCAGCGAATTAAAAGACAGCGGCTACGCTGGCTAGGTCATGTTGTCCGGATGGACGAAAACACTCCAGCTCTGAAAATATTCGACGCAGTACCCGCCGGGGGAAGCAGAGGAAGAGGAAGACCTCCACTCCTTTGGAAGGACCAAGTGGAGAAGGACCTGGTTTCGCTTGGAATATCCAATTGGCGCCACGTAGCGAAAAGAAGAAACGACTGGCGCGCTGTTGTTAACTCGGCTATAATCGCTTAAGCGGTTTCTACGCCAATTAAGAAGAAGAAGCAACAAACTTATCAAACCAAATATATTGTTAATCGATAAAATAAAGTCCATATTTCATTATAAAAAGGTGACTTTTAAGTTAAATAAAGGTTTGGTCATAAAAAAATTAAAAGAACAGAAAACTAAAAAAAGCGTCTAATATGGTACACTTGTGACCGGCCAATATGGTATATATAATTACTATAACATATTATACAATATGGTACACTATTACCCTTCAGTATTATCAATAGGTTATTGCTTAAATTTAATGGTGGAATCTTACAGCAATCATGCCGAATAAAGGTTTACGAAGGCAGTGGAGTAGCGAAAACATGCGCAAGGCCATTGCCACTGTAAGAAACGATGAAATGGGTATTTTACTGACCGCAAAAGTCTTCGATGTTCCGCACACCGCACTGCAGCACATGGCTAGAAGTGAAAAGCCTACAGAGGAGCTTCTTTCAGCAAAACTCGGACGAAAGCCAGCCTTTAACCCAGAGATGGAAAGCGATATAGTTAAATACGCTTTGGAGATGGAGTCTCGCTTTTGGCGGCTAACGAGATGGGATTTCAGGTCGCTTGCATTCCAAATTGCAACAAGAAACGACATACCGAATAAATTTAATACTTTGCAAAAATGTGCAGGAAAAGACTGGCTTTACGCGTTTTGCAAAAGACATAGAGAAAATTTAAGCTTTCGATCACCAACTGGTACATCGTTTGATAGAGCAAAGGGATTTAATCGTGAAAATGTGGCTTCGTTTTTCAACTTGTTGGAAAGTGAATAAATCAAACACAATTTTTCAGCGACAAGTATTTGGAATGTAGACGAAACAGGATTGTCAGTGTTGCACTCTCGACAACCAAAAGTAGTCGCACAAAAAGGAAAAAGGCAAATAGGCGTTATGACTTCCGCAGAGCGCGGATCCCTCATTACTGTTATAACCTGCATGAGCGCTGGTGGATCCTTCGTGCCGCCATATTTTATTTTCCCAAGGAAAAACAATCATCCACTCCTTATGAAGGATGCACCACCTGGAGCAAAATCGTCATGTCATCTTTCTGGATGGGTGCAAATACCAATTTATACAGAATGGTTCAAACATTTTTTAGAGTTCACAAAGCCAAGCAAACATCAACCCATTTTACTCATTTTAGATGGGCATTATAGTCACTCGAGAAATGTTGAATTATTGGACTTAGCCCGTAAAAATGGAGTTATTATTCTCTCCTTGCCTCCACACTCTGCACACAAATTGCAGCCATTGGACAAAACTTTCATAGGTCCACTTAAGGTATACTATAGTGACGAAGTAAAGCGTTTTACACGCGATCAAGGACGGAAGGTAACTCTATATGAATTGGTGGGACTGTTCACAAAGGCTTATTTGCGCGTTCAAACTGGCCAAATAGCTATCAGTGGATTCAGAAGTACTGGAATTTTTCCGTTGGACAAACAGATTTTTTCGGAAGCTGATTTCATAGCATGCAAAATGAAAAATGAGCAAACTGATTGCATTTCAGTCCAGGATGTAGAAAAGGATAGAGCTATACCTGAATCTAGAGGTTCACTGCCTGCAGTCGAAGATTCCGTGGTCAGTACAAGCACCACCACGTATCTTTCCATCATCAGGTTCTGCCAATGTTGCAAATGTTGGTGAGAATTCTATATCTATATTTTTTTTCTATAAGCATTCATTCAGCATTTAATTTTTCCACAGGTGATGTTACTTTGAATGCAGCTAAAAAACATATAACACCTTGGGAGATTTCTCCTCCGCCAAAAATACGAAGAACCGTAAGCAATAGAGGTAGGAAATCTAAGCCGACAATTTTGACCACATCTCCTTATAAAGCAGAGCTACAACAAAGCTTGATTAAAGTAGACAAACGTAAGTCTAAGACATTGAAGCCAGTCGAAAAGAAGAAAACATGTGCTCGCAAAAAACAACGGCGTGAGTCTACTACCGACTCGGATCAAAGCGTATGTTTAGATGAATCCGATGGAAGGGAAGAGTTCCCTGACGCTCCTCCCTCAAAAAAAGTTTGCGCAATTTCTGTAATGGGCGCTGGGAAGACGACACAGAAGGTCAAACATGGACCTCGTCTTTACAATGCGAAATAATCTGGGCTCACGATAACTGCATTCCGAAAAGAAGTGCCATATTTCTTTGCCACTCTTGCATCTAAGCTAAGAAATGCTTTTTCGCTCATTAACATGTGTAATTTAACACAAGATTTTTTATACATTTTTTTTAGGAAGAATTTGGTTTTTCGCTTTTTTGACATAAATTCGGTGCCAAGGAGGCTATATTGTTAATTTTATTTAAAGTTTTTAATAAAAAATTCACTATAACTAATCATTTGATTTACTAGATAACCATCTTTTTGGTTTATATATAGCCGAAATATTGGTAGGGTAATATGGTATAGTATACCATATTAAACGAACCATGTATACCAAATTACCCGCACGTTTTTCGAAATGACAATTTTTGACTTTTTTATATTTTTGCTCATAAATAATTTTTTTTGTTGTAACGCAATTCTTGTTCCATATTCTTGTAGCTAATACTTCACTGATAATATGCACAAAATTTGGAAAGCTTACAGTGCGTATCTTGTGAGTTATGACCCAAAAAGAAATAGGTATACCATAATACCCGAAGTTACTCTACTATTAAAAAATCGCAGTTCACAAAATCGAACTGCTATCGCAATTCAAAGGTTCGAACTGCTATCGCAATTCAGAGGTTCGAACTGTGATCGCAATTCACTGTTTCGAACCGTGATCGCAATTCACTGTTTCGAACTGTGATCGAAATTCCTGTTTCGAACTGCTGTCGAAAATCATAGGTTCTAACTGCTATCGCAATCGCAGTTCATAGAAGCGAACTGCTATTTATAAAATGTGATCGCAGTTGCGATTTGCGATTTTTCAATCACAGTGAAAAAATCACCGGTAGTAAAATATCGCTCATCACTAATACATACATAAACAAGGCATCATTGTCAGCCGAAGGGTTTGGAATATCCTTTTAAAACGTTGTGGTGTGCTTGGCCACAACTTGACAAACACATAGCACTGTTATTCTATTCCCGCACCGTAAATATATTTAACACTAGCTGGCCCCGCAGCCGTTGTCCTGCGTGAAGTTATGTGTTTTGAAATGAAAAGAAAGTTGAATTTATCATTTAATTTTTTCCAGTGTAACGCAGCTTGATAAACAACATTTTTGGGTTTTGTTCCTGTGTACAGGAAAGATGGTTTTCCCACTCGTGAGAACGCCACCAAGTAGCTTTTAAATCGTCCATCGTTTGATCCCAGTGATTATCATGTTCGAGCAATTGTAATTGCTGACATGCTTCTCAAAAAACTCAAAAAAATTGCTCAAAAAAACCATGTACATTAATCAATAGCAACCGAAGGTAAAAGCAATCGTTGTTTTTCGGGTGGCTTGTGTAAATTCGTCCTAATGCATTAGTTGAGAATACACCTGGATGTCCATCTACTGATTGGAATTGCTTTCTGCCTAACTATTTCTTCGACGATGCATTCCATGTATAGTATACGTATCAACGTATTTCCGAATAGAGCAATGTTCTCACAAACGGATTACTAACGAAAGTTGAGAAAAAATTCGTCAATGTTAATTTTGTTGCTGGCGGTGTTTCCACTGGCTGCACTGTATTCTCTGGGTTGAAATACACTTCCAAATTAACTGCGAGACGCACAACAATCGGAAAACGTTCATGAATTGCAAAAATAAATATCCTACAAAGCGCTTTATTGCAGTTCACGTATCGACCGTATCGTTCAAGACCAATAGCCACCATGTTGCTTCCTTTGGTGACGTACTTACAAACGTATTTTTTCGATTTCACCAAACTGCAATACTCAACATTGATATGAGTTGAATGTGAATTAGACAATAATGGTGAATATAGTACGATCCATGTGTTGTCAAATTCGATATTCACTCTTCTACATTGAATGCTGGATGTTATGCCATTGTCGTCTGGTGAGCGACGCCGATAGAAATGATATCCATCATTTCCAGTTTGTGTTTCCGAAAGAAAAGCACGTGGATAGTGTTTGGTGCATTTATTGTCAGACATACAAACCGAAAATGGATTGTAGTGTTCGCAAAGTTCATGAACCATATTGGTTTCCACCACGTCGTATAATACTGGATCTTTCTCTGAATCAGGAATTTGATCTGGTGTAACCACCATCCAAAGAATAATGTGTGCGTGCGGCAAACCTCTTTTTGCCACTCAACAGAGTACATCTAGCACCTAACAGCACCACATATACGTTGCTTCAAGATAAAGTCCATCAAACATCGTAAGTGTTGTTTGAAAGGTCGTGCTGTTACATCGTGACGATCGCTTGCTGATTGACACAATTCCACACGTATGTCATTGCATCATGGGAGTACTCGGTCATGTGCCTTGGGCTGAAAATGGATGTTGATGCCAAAAAGAATACCGACCAATATTAGCGCGACCTTTTGGTGGCATCGTAAAAAATTTCAATCTGTAATTGAACACTTTGTGTGAAACACACATAACGTTTTCACTGAATAATTTTCAATAATTTTTGTTTTGAATAGTCAGAACAAAGAAAGTAAATGACAAATTTGACGATTTAAATAATTGAAAAACAAAACAAAAAAAGTGAAAACAAAACTTTGTATGAAAAAAAGTAATTTTTTGAAATTGTCCAATTTTCCGACTTTTCCTCAAGAATTTTTTTATTTCTAAACCTTCCCCGATCCACAGCGAACAACCTCTGAAAATTTCATCAAGATTGGTTCAGCCGTTCTAGAGCACTAGCGTTACTAACAAACAAACATTCATTCGTTTATATGGGAAAAAAGAAAAAGGCTGTTTTTAGGGGGTTTTGGCAATTATTGGTATTTTTCTCGCCGTAAAAACCATCTTTGAACCTCAACGAACACTTAAAAAAAGAATTGGCCAAATTGATCCAACCGTTGTTGAGTTATGCGCTTAGCAACACATTTTGCGATTAATTTTTAGATATGTACATATGTATGTACATATATGTATAAGAAGATTATATACACCTACAAGAAGTACTAAGTTTTCGCCTTTCAGAGTGCTTACTGGCTTGGATATGCGGCAATGTGAAGACATAGAAATTAGAAGTTTACTTGAAGATTGCATAATGAAAGAATTAGACGACGAACGTGATGACATTCGAAAACTGGTTCAAGAGAATATTTGTAAGATACAAAAAGAAAATATGCATACATTTAATTCAAAGCGTAAAGCGGAAGTCACATATAAGGTAGGAGACTTAGTAGCGATTAAACGTACACAATGTGGACACAACTTAAAACTAAAACAAGTAAGGAAGGGCTAAGTTCGGGTGTCACCGAACATTTTATACTCTCGCATGATAAAGTGATAATCGAGATTTCATTATACGTCATTTACATATTTTTCAAATACCGTATTTTTGTAAAGTTTTATTCCGCTATCATCATTGGTTCCTAATGTATGTATATATTATACAGAGAAGGCATCAGATGGAATTCAAAATAGCTTTATATTGGAAGAAGGCGTGGTTGTGAACCGATTTCACCTATATTTCGTACATGTTATCAGGGTGTTAAGAAAATATTATATACCGAATTTCATTGAAATCGGTCTAGTAGTTCCTGAGATATGGTTTTTGGTCCATAAGTGAGCGAGGCCACGCCCATTTTCAATTTTTAAAAAAGCCTGGATGCAGCTTCCTGCTGCAATTTCTTCCGTAAAATTTAGTATTTCTGACGTTTTTTGTTAGTCGGTTAACGCACTTTTAGTGATTTTCAACATAACCTTTGTATGGGAGGTGGGCGTGGTTACTATCCGATTTCTTCCATTTTTGAACTGTATATGGAAATGCCTGAAGAAAACGACTGTGTAGAGTTTGGTTGACATAGCTATAGTAGTTTCCGAGATATGTACAACAAACTTAGTAGGGGGCGGGGCCACGCCCACTTTTCCAAAAAAAATTGCGTCCAAACATGCCCCTCACTAATGCGATCCTTTGTGCCAAATTTCGCTTCAATATCTTTGTTTATGACTTAGTTATGACACTTTATAGGTTTTCGGTTTCCGCCATTTTGTGGGCGTGGCAGTTGGCCGATTTTGCCCAACTTCGAACTTAACCTTCTTATGGAGCCAAGGAATACGTGTACCAAGTTTCATCATGATATCTCAATTTTTACTCAAGTTACAGCTTGCACGGACGGACGGACAGACGGACGGACGGACAGACAGACATCCGGATTTCAACTCTACTCGTCACCCTGATCACTTTGGTATATATAACCCTATATCTGACTGTTTTAGTTTTAGGACTTACAAACAACCGTTATGTGAACAAAACTATAATACTCTCCTTAGCAACATTGTTGCGAGAGTATAACAAAAGTATTTCGTACCGTACGAAGTAAAAAACATAAAGCCCCACAGCAGGTATGAAGTTGAGAAGGTGGGCGAGAACGAAGGGCCACGAAATACTGTTACTGTAGCAGAATATATGAAGGGGTGGAACACTTCATTCGGGGCGAATGGCGGTGCAGGACGGCCGATTGTGGGAGTGGAACCTGTGGGTCAAAGGTCCACACGTAGCGGACGTGCCTTTTAAAAGCACCTCTACACGATTCGAAAAACACTCGAGTTCGAATATTGAACTGAATATTTTAAGGGCAAACTGAATATTTTAGAATAAGTAAAATGTAAAATGTGATGTTAATAAAATTAAAAAAATCAAACAAATAAAAACACTACATATATTAAATGTGGAAAGAGCTTAAAAATTGCAATTGCGCACAGGAAGGGTTAACTTAAGCAAATTGGCGAAGAAAAACTTTAGTTGGTGTTGGCCTGTTGGTGTACACGTTTTTGCGGCCAACAACAACCCAAGCGTAGCGGCAGCTACTGCTGGAACGCTTTGCCTGCAATTTCCGCCGCTATCTGGAACTTTTCGAAAAACAATGCAATTTGCGGCGCAGCGTACAATTAAGCACACTCGAAAGAAATTGGAAAAAATAAAAATAAAATGGTTTATATAAAAATTAAAATTTACAAGAAACAAAAATCCTCCGATTGCATTGTTCAAAAATCGTCAAATATATGAAACAAGAGTCAGAAATATAAATGCAAAAACAACAAAAAATAATTTTAAAATGAATGGCGTACAAGGAGAGAAGCAGAAACAGCATGGAAAATAAAATTCCACTTGACCCGGTTTTCAGAGCGCTCTACTTCACCGCGACCTGATCCTCCACACATCACACGTTGCAGTTACCACTTGTTTGCGTATTGTTGAAAAAACGTCTGAAACATTTTGTGATTCAAACATCGGACGGTTGATGGTTTGTGGTGAATTGCGTATGCGGAGCAACTTGCATCTGTATAGGGCTAATTAGTTGTTATTTTATGGCGATTCTATTCCAAATAATTTTCTAAAATGTCTGTCGATTATGTAATTATTAAGATACATTTTCGGTCTCCGTCCAGAGACTCGTAACTAATATGTCAATCCCTAATTTTCCGAAATGTAATGAAAAAAGTATCATTATTTTTAGTTATAGCTTTTCAGTTATAAACATACTTATACATATTTCCTTTTCATCTCTTTTCGTCTCAGCTTTTGATTTGAAAAACAAAAAAAATTTAAATTTTCAGTCCTTGATTTTAAAACATTGGAAGTTTAATTTTTACTTCAAATTTTATGAATTAAAAAACTCGCTTCGAGATCACACGATCACACTACTGAAATAAAAACTTTTTATGCACCGAAATCGTTTTTAAATCTCCGAAAAAAACCTTCGTATATATGTAGAAGAAGACCTTTATGGCAAATTCTAGACGCTTCTATTTCACTTGGAAGACCATATAAAATATTTCAATATTAATGTAGCGTTGAACTGGACAGCTCAGAAATATTTCTTATTAACAAAAAGTAAGGAAGGGCTAAGTTTGGGTGCAACCAAACATTTTATACTCTTGCAACTTGCAAGAATCAAAACCAGGGAATTAGTCTAAGGTGTAAAACCAATCATATAGAGTAACGTCGGGCAGAAGTTCGAAAATCCTGATATTAGTTATATAGGAGCTAGGCCAAGCTTTCGCTCAAATTTATCTATTTTAGGCACAAAGATACAATGTTATGAGTGAAACACGCTCTCTTATTTTCACTGAGATAACTCACATATTGGCCGATATATGCGGTACGAAGTCACCCGGGAAATCGAAAATCTTTATATTAAGTATATTAAGTATATGGTTGTATTCAAACTATTTTTGACATCCAGAGATACCATTACTAGGAAAGTATTATCCCTGAATTTCAATTATATATCTCACACATTGTCCGATATTTTCGATCAGAAGTCAACTATAGATACTGGGGTCTAAATATTCGGTACCAAAGGGCACAAACAGTGAAGTTTTGAGAAGAGTAAACTGCAAACTGCTCACTTTTACAAAAAAATTACGTCCAAATATGCCCCTCCCTAATGCGATCCTTTGTGCCAAATTTTACTTTAATATCTTTATTTATGACTTAGTTACGATACTTTATAGGTTTTCGGTTTTCGCCATTTTGTGGGCGTGGCAGTGCGCCGATTTTGCCCATCTTCGAACTTAACCTTCCTATGGAGCCAAGAAATACGTGTACCAAGTTTCATCATGATATCTCAATTTTTACTCAAGTTACAGCTTGCACGAACGGACGGACGGACAGACGGACAGACAGACGGACGGTCCGACAGACAGACATCCGGATTTCAACTCAACTCGTCACCCTGATCACTTTGGTATATATAACCCTATATCTGACTCTTTTAGTTTTAGGACTTACAAACAACCGTTATGTGAACAAAACTATTATACTCTCCTTATCAACTTTGTTGCGAGAGTATAAAAAATTACGAAAGTTTCGTCTATAATATAAAAATGAATCGCGAAATGTGTTGCTAAGCGCATAACTCAACAACGCCTGGACGAATTTGGCCAATTCTCTTTTTTAAATGTTTGTTGAAGTTCAGAGGTGGTTTTACGGCGAGAAAAATTCGAATAATTGCCGGAAAACTCCTAAAAACAACCCTTTCCTTTTTCCCATCCAAAAGTTTTCTTTTGCATATACTAAGTAATAAGTAAAAATGAATGTTTGTTTGTTTGTAACGCTAAGGCTCGAGAAAGGTTGCACCAATCTTCATGAAATTTTCAGAAGTTGTTCGCTGTGAATGTGGAAAGGTTTAGAATACATATATTTTTAAATTATTTGAATCGTTCAATTTCGGTCGCTTGCCTTTTTATTCCGGCTATTTAAAAGAAAAATTATTGAAAATTATTCAGTGAAAACTACTCGTATATGTGTGTTTCAGAAGAAGTGATCAATTACAGATTGAAATTTGTTACGAAGACACGAAGAGGTCGCCTTAAGATCGGTCAGCGTTCTTCTTGCCATCAACGTATGGCATACCAAGGCACATGAACGAGTACTCCCAGGATGCGACATACGTGTGGAATTATGGATCGCAGTCAATCAGCAAACGATCTTTACGATGTCACAGCACGACTTTTTAAACAACTGCTACGATGTTTGATGGATTTTATCCTGAAGCAATATATATATGGTGCAGTCAGATGCTGAACGTGCTCTGCTGAATTGCAAAAAGAGGTTAGCCGCACACACACATTCTTCTTTGGATGGTAGATGGTGGTTACACCAGATCAAATTGATGAAATCATTTCTGCGAAAATTCCTGATGCAGAGAAAATCCAGTATTATACGAAGTATTGAAAACCAATATGGTTCTTGGACCTTGCGGACACCACAATCCCACTTCGGTTTGTATGTCTAACAATAAATGAACAAAGCACTATCCACGTGCTTTTCTTTCGGAAATCCAAAGTGGAAATGATGGATATTCACTCTATCGCCGTAGCTCATCAGACAACAATGGCAGAACATTTACCATTCAACTTAGAGGAGTGAATATCGAAGTCGACAACCATATTCGCCATCGTACCATATTCGCCACTGTTGTCTAATTCACATTCAAAACTCATGTCAATGTTTGATATTGTAGTTTGGTGAAATCGATTAAATACGTTTGCAAATACGTCACCAAAGAAAGTAACATGGCGGTTATTGGCCTTGAACGAAATGAGATCAGGAAGTATTAAATGCTCGATACGTGAACTGCAATAAAGCGCTTTGTAGGGTATTTACCTTTGCAATTCATGAACGTTTTCCGACTGTTGTGCGTCTGGCAGTTCATTTGGAGAATGGCCAAAGAGTGTTTTTCAACCCAGAGAATACAGTACAGCCAGCGGAAACAATTTCAACAACAAAATTGCCATGGACGAATTTCTTCTCAACTTCGGAAATGCCTTGATATTATACATGGAATGCATGGTCGAAGAAACAGTTACGCAGAAAGAACGACCAACCAGTAGATTGACATCCAGGTGTGTTCTCAACTAATTCTTTAGGACGAATTTACATAATCCACCTGAGAAACGACCATTGCTTATACCTTCCGTTGCTATTGATAAATGTACGCGGTTCAACTTCGTTTGAGTCATTGCGTACTGTGAATGGTAGAGTGCGTGCAACTTTTTGAGAAGCATGCCAGCAATTACAATTGTCAATCAATGGAATCAAACGATGGACGATTCGATAGCTACTTCGCATGCCACTGAAGTTCGCACACTTTTCGCGATGACTATTTCGACATATCAGCCTTCAAATCCGCGTCAATTATGGAATACGAACAAAATTACATTGCCGAAGACATTTTACATCGTACTGGATAAGAATTGGAAATAGACAAATTTCGGTTCCAGTGGTTTCATATCAATTCCACCTGCCTTTTGTCAATTCACTTAAACGAAATATTAACTCATCACGAATGTTTATGCCAACATTGGCCACATTATCGTAACAACGATTGCATGAGGGCGCGCCAGTTATACGTGGATACGCCAGTGGTGTTGGAAAACCATCTTCTCCATACATTTACGCACCCGAATAGAAATCAAAAAATGATGTTTATCAAACTGCGTTACATTGAAAAAATTTAGAAAAATCGAAAATAAATGATTTTGAACACAACATAGTACAATAAATTCAACTTTCTTTTCATTTCAAAACACATAATTTCGCGCAGGACAACGCATGCGGGGTCAACTAGTTATTAATATTTATAATACAATAAAATTATCTACATCTACATAAGCGCTCCTCACATTGGTGATTAATGGGAATAAGCTATACAAAGCATTAATTAATTATGAAGAATTTTCTACTCTACGAATCGAAGCCGTTCTCCATTCACGACCCCTCTCTCGCAAAATCCCTCTAATTTCATAGTCCTAATTCCAGGGCTAAGGAGTACCCATTGTGGCCACATCTGAGCCAGGCCTGGAGTTACTATCCTTCATAAGCCGAGAATAAATAAAATCCAAACAACTGTCGATAATACAGAAAGGCATATAATAAACAATCGGTGAAATTAATAAAAGCAAGCAACGCTTACACTTGTTTGCCATAATAATGAGTCGTCAAAAAAACAAAATCAAATAAAGACGTAAAACAAAATTGCTTCTCTTAAATACCTGCAAGCAACTTAAACTGCATACAAAATATACGTGTTATGTTTCAAATCAAAATCCGTTCTCTGCACACCCGGATAAATGTGAGTATATTACAACTTCTTCTTCTTCTTAATTGGCGTGAACACCGCTTAATCTATTATAGTCGAGTTAACAACAGCGCGCCAGTCGTTTCTTCTTTTCGCTACGTGGCGCCAATTGGATATTCCAAGCGCAGCCAGGTCCTTCTCCACCTGGTCCTTCCAACGGAATGGAGGTCTTCCTCTTCCTCTGCTTCCCCCGGCGGGTACTGCGTCGAATACTTTCAGAGCTGGAGTGTTTTCGTCTACTCAGCGTAGTCGCTGTCTTTTAATTCGCTGAACTACGTCAATGTCGTCGTATATCTCGAACAGCTCATCGTTCCATCGAATGCGATATTCGCCGTGGCCAACGCGCAAAGGACCATAAATCTTTCGCAGAACTTTTCTCTCGAAAACTCGCAACGTCGACTCATCAGTTGCTGACATCGTCCAAGCCTCTGCACCATATAGCAGGACGGGAATTATGAGTGACTTAGAGAGTTTGGTTTTTGTTGGTCGAGAGAGGACTTTGCTTCTCAAGTGCATACTCAGACCGAAGTAGCACCTGTTGGCAAGAGTTATCTTGCATTGGATTTCTAGGCTGACGTTGTTGGTGGTGTTTACGCTGGTTCCAAGATAGACGAAATTATCTAACAGTAACGTGAGAGCCAAGTCGCGAGTGCGACGACTGTTTGTTTGATGAACGGAGATATTTCGTCTTGCCCTCGTTCACTGCCAGACCCATTTTCTGTGCTTCCTTGTCCAGCCTGGTGAAAGCAGAACTAACGGCGCGGGTGTTGAGGCCGATGATATCAATATCATCTGCATACGCAAGGAGCTTTACACTCTTATAGAAGATGGTACCTTCTCTATTTAGTTCTGCAGCTCGAACTATTTTCTCCAGAAGCAGGTTGAAAAAGTCGCACGATAGGGAGTCGCCTTGTCTGAAACCTCGTTTGGTATCGAACGGCTCGGAGAGGTCCTTCCCGAGCGGGGATACCAAATTCAGACATCGCGGCATAAAGGCAGCTCCTTTTCGTGCTGTCGAAAACAGATTTGAAATCGACGAAGAGGTGGTGTGTGTCGATTCTTCTTTCACGGGTCTTTTCCAAGATTTGGCGCATGAATCTGAATATCTGGTCGGTTGTTGATTTTCCAGGTCTAGAGACACACTGATAAAATCCAATCAGTTTTGTTGACGGTGGGCTTTAATCTTTCACACAATACGCTCTATAGAACCTTATAAGCGATGTTGAGGAGGCTAATCCCACGGTAGTTGGCGCAGATTGTGGGGTCACCTTTTTTATGGATTAGGTATAGCACACTTAAATTCCAATCGTTAGGCATACTTTCGTCCGACCATATTTTACAAAGAAGCTGATGGATGCTCCTTATCAGTTCTTCGCCGCTTTGTTTGAATAGCTCGGGCGGCAATCCATCGGCCCCCGCCGCTTTGTTGTTCTTCAGGCGGGTAATTGCTATTGGAACTTCTTCATGGTCGGGCAATGGAACGTCTGCTCCAACGTCGTCGATTGGGGAATCGGGTTCGCCTTCTCCTGGCGTTGTACGTTCACTGCCATTCAGCAGGCTGGAGAAGTGTTCCTTCCATAATTTAGGTATGCTCTGTGCATCGGTGTCTAGATCACCTTTGGGGGTTCTACAAGAGTATGCTCCGGTCTTGAAACCTTCTGTAAGCTGCCGCATGTTTTGTTGAATTTTCGAGCATTACCCCTGTCGGCCAGTTTATCAATTTTCGACATTTCGACTCTTTCTTTTTCTGTCTGCAAATGCGCCTCGCTGCCCTCTTCAACTCTCGGTATCTATCCCACCCCGCACGTGTTGTGGTCAATCGTAACGTTACGAGGTAGGCAGCCTGGTTTTTCTCCGCTGCGATACGGCACTCCTCATCGTACCAGCTCTCTTGCACTTTCCGAAAAGCAATGGTTTCGGTTGCAGCTGTACGTAAGGAGTTTGAAATGCCGTCCTTCAGTTCCCTTATGCCGAGTTGTTGACGAGTGCTCTCAGAGAGCAGGAGTGCAAGCCGAATAGAAAATCGTTCGGCTGTCTGTTGTGATTGTAGCTTCTCGACGTCGAACCTTTCTTGTGTTAGTTGGCGTGCGTTTTTTGCTGCACAGAGGCGGGTGCGAATCTTGGCTGCAACAAAATAGTGGTCCGAGTCAATGTTAGGACCTCGAAGCGCACGCACATCTAAAAAACTGGAGACGTGGTTATCGTCTATCACAACATGATCGATCTGGTTGGTAGTTTTGCGACCCGTAGACAGCCAAGTAGCTTGATGAATCTTCTTATGCTGGAATCTAGTACTACAGATAACCATGTTTCGGGCCCCGGTGAAGTCGATCAGCCTCAACCCATTTGGGGATATTTCCTCGTGGAGGCTGATTTTCCGACCATAGTGCCTAAGATACCTTCTTTGCCCACCCTGGCGTTAAAGTCGCCAAGCACGGTTTTGACATCGTACAACTGCATCATCAAATACTTTTGCTGTCAGAATGTATTCTGCACCTCGGTTTTCTACATTTTCACCCACAATGACAATTGCGACTTTATCGATTGTTGGAGCATTAAAACGTCTTATCTGTTTTCCTTCAGGCGTCTTATCGGCTTTGATAACCATTTTATGGTTATCAGATGGCATGTGATCTAATGCGATCTTGAATAATGCAACCAATGCGTTGTGTTGATGGAAAAATAATTGGAGCTGTTCCACAACTGGTCTTTTCACAGAATTGTTGTGTGCACAACGCTGATCGAATTGTCTTGCTCAATCGCCCATGAAATAAATTTGCAAAAATTTATAGTCACTATCCGGCACTGGCAATAAGTAACTGTTCGATGACATATTTGTCCTTGAATCTACAAAGGTAAATATTTCTGTATTACATATTCATATTGTAAAGTGAATTGTATTGTAAAGTGAATTGTTCAAACCACCAAGTGACTCTCACAATACTTTTTCAGCACTACCATTTCCCCCTTTGCGATGAAAGCAATTCACAGAGCTACATATGTAGTTTAAGCCATTTCAAATGATACACCATTACAATTGAAAACTGTCAACAATAGTGGTAAAAGTTTTTCAGTACACTTACCTTAAAAGTTGATATACAATTTTCTTGAATAACTTTTGTACCGCCAAATGATGTCATTTGAAATCAATTATTGTATTGCTGGATATGAGTTAAAAAATGTCTGGAATCTGGCCCATTTCCGGAAACCAATGAATGCAATATGTCTGGTGGCGGTACCAACAGCGTCAGTTCGACTTGACCGTTCGAGCAATACAATCCAGGGGCTTAATTCATTCCGCCGTCACCGACTAAACCTCGTACTGAGCAGTTGAGTTAGCGTCTTTCTCTGAGTTTATAGCTATTCATATAGCTCTCTTTTGGTGTTCTTTTTTTTTTTGCACTACGGTCTGCTTACTTAAGTAACGCGATTAATACTTATTTTAAGTGAGAAATATAATCCAATACTTATATCAGTGTATTATAATTTTTCCACTATGCCCCCGGCGGGCTTCCAGTTCGGGGACAACAGGTTTGCTGCGCTGGCCCAAGGTCCCCAACCAAAACGTAAAAAATCGTATCAAAAACTGCAAGATGCTTTTCCTGACTTACCGCCAATAAAAAGTGATGACCCAAAGTATATTGTGATTAAATCCGACGAGAATTCTACACCCCTTTCGAAGGTTTCTTGTTTTCGTGTTTACAATGCCTTACTTACTGTGAGCAAAGATATAAACAAAATTAGTGAATTACGCGACGGCAGCCTATTACTGCTAGTGAAAAATAAGCAAGTAGCAGAAAAGTTTATAAAAACGAAATGTCTTTTCAACATTGGCGCTGTTAGCGCTAGCTATCATCAACATCTTAATTGTAACAAAGGCACCATTTATGCACCGTTTTTAAACGATGTGCCTGAAAGCGAAATAATAGAAGGACTGAGTTCTTACGAAGTTTCCGCGGTTTATAAGTTCACTCGCAAAGTTGAAGGTGTTATAAAGCCTACTGGTGTTATGCTAATATCATTCAACAGTTATTTCCTTCCAAACAAAATAAACATCGCATGGAGGATGACCTCTGTGCGACCGTACGTGCCTAATCCCATGCGCTGCAGGTCATGCCAAAAATTGGGTCATACGCAAAAACATTGTAAAGGTTCCCCAACATGCGACATTTGCAATTTCTCTTCTCCACACGATAATGACTGCATCCGAGTTATGTGTGCGAATTGTTCTGGCGAGCATCGTTCTTCTGACTATATGTGTCCAAAGTATATGCAAACCAAAGAAATTTCAAAAATAAAGACACTAGAAAAGTGCAGTATGCACGAAGCCCTTAAAAAGTATAAAGAAAATACTTCCCTCCCTTCCATCACTGCTAGCTTTGCACATGTGCTTCAACCTACAAAAGAGGTATCCTCTGTATCCACCACACCAACAAAAATTTCAGCCATCAACAATTCCACAAAATCTAAAAATACTCATAGAATTGCCGACAATGACTTGCCTAGTACATCAAAACAAAACGCAGAGGTCACCTCTGCACCCAACTCATCAATAAACTCTTTAACTAGAAAAAATCACTCATCAAACGCCAACAACAAACATATTTCCATCAACAAGCCTGCATCGATCAGTTCAGACTACAACAACGTCTCACATTCAGCTAAAAATATCAGCGACAACTGTACCCAACAAGCCTCTTTCTTAAATCCCAAACTTTTCAGTCCAACAACAGCCTCTCTCATTTCTAACTTAAACAACTCCTTAAACTCGCTTAATAAATATACTGACTTCAACAACACTACTACCAACACTACCGTGCAGTCTAATCCACCTAATCACGAAAATCTCTTTCCAACAACAAGCAATTCCAACGATAATCAATACTCTACTGAACATACTGAACAAATAGAAATTGAATCTTAATAAATACGCTTAGCTTTTACTCTCTTTTGAACTAGTACTCAATTGGTGACACTCAGTTTCAACTGACTGCTCATACGAGTTGATATTCTAGCTCTCTTCTGTTTCCCTTTGTCTTTTTTTCCTACATAGATCTTATGATTCCATTATTGCAATGGAATTTAAACGGCTACACTAATAATTACAATGAGCTTCAATTATTAATACCAGATCATGCCCCAGCTATTATACTCTTAAATGAAACTCACATCTCTTTCAACTTGTCGGCTTTTACTCCTAAGCAGTACATTGGCATGTTTCACAATCATCCACATATTAGCACAGGTAAAAGAGGTATTGCGATTCTCATAAGAAGAGATATTCCACACAAAATTAATGCCATTCAATCCAACTTGCTGGCTATGTCGATCGAAATTATCTTAGTTAAAAAAATCACCATTATCTGCACCTATATTGCACCAGATGAACATTTCACCAGTACAGACATCCTGCAATTAATCAACCAAGCTTCTACTCCTTTAATTTTAGCTGGTGATTTTAATGCATGGAGTCCACTATGGGGCTCTCCAATAGCCAACAAGAGGGGCAAATGCATTGAAGACGCTTTCCTTTCCTCTAACTTAATATGTTTGAATAACGGATCCGCGACACACTTTTCCACTCACTCCACTTTTTCCCATGTAGATCTTACAATGTGCACCGACACACTTGCCACAGAATGCGAATGGAGTATACTCGATCACCTGCATGGAAGCGATCACTTCCCCATTGTACTAAAATTGCACCTAGGTTCAACAACTAAAAACCACAAAATAAATAAGGTATTCAAAACTGATTACGCTGATTGGGAGAAGTTTCAGACACATTGCGAGATAAATGGCAATAATACCCCAATATCTGACAACCCTAACCAAGAAAGTGCGAGGTTAACAAAAATTATCCGTTCAGCAGCAAATGTTAGCATTCCTCATACAAAGCCAACAGCAAGTTCAAAGAGTATTCCTTGGTGGAATAAAGAAATCGCTGAATTGCGGGCAAAAAAACAGACAGCTTGGTATGAATACAAACGCGCTCGATCACTAGTCAACTTAATATCTTTCAGGAAAGCCAATGCTCTTTTCCGTCGTTCCGCGAAACAGGCCAAGCGTAAATGTTTTCAGGATTTCACAAGCAAAATAAATCCTTCGTCTAGTCCTAAGTTAATATGGAACACTTTAAAAAAACTTTCTGGAGTGCCTAGAAATCTAACCATTCAATGCGTAAAGGGGCCAACAGGTTTGGTAACCAATCCATCCGATATTTCCGAGTTATTTGCAAACTACTATTCTGAAACAAGCTCAGATATTTCATTCAGCACACAGTTTCAAACCTCTAAAACCACCACACTGTCCGACACTTCCTACTCTGTCTCCCCTCTTTCTTTTTCTGCTAAACAAATAGAAACCAGCATTTCACTGTCTGAATTCGAGTTCGTTGCATCTACCGTTAAGGGTAAGTCCCCGGGGCAAGATAAAATTTCTTATCCAATTATCAGACATATGCCAAAAAGTCTCAAGCTCCGTTTGGTAAAGCTTTATAACAAAATTTTCAATACTGGTGTCTACCCCCAATTTTGGAAAACGTCCTGTGTTATGCCAATACTTAAACCACACAAATCCTCCGATGAACTTGCTAACTATAGGCCGATTTCCCTCCTTCCATGTATGGGCAAAATTTTGGAAAAGATCGGGCTAACCGCTTGATGTGGTATGCTCAGCGAAACAAGTTCATATCACCGAATCAAGTCGCCTACAAAAAAGGTCAAGGCACGTTAGATGCTTTAATCCAACTAGACTACTTCATTACTAACGCTTTGTCCAGCAAAAACCACGTGTCCGTACTATCTCTGGACTTTCACAGAGCTTTCGACAAAATTGGAGCCCATATTATTATTCGACAACTTAGAAAATAGAAAACAGGCCAGAATATGATACGTTTTATTACTAACTTTCTCACAAACAGAAAACTTAAAGTCAACGTAAATGGTTTTCTTTCTTCAACACTCCCGCTTTCTAATGGTACGCCGCAAGGCTCACCTCTTTCAGCCCTCCTTTTTATCATTGCTTTCGATGATATTAGTAGGATGATAAAAAATTACATAGAAGTTGAGCACCAGATCTATGCTGACGATGTCCTAATCTACACAAAAGTCTCTGACGTTAATTTATCTCAATCCTTATTTACTAATATACTCGCCAGAATTGAGACTTGGTCACTGGAGTCTGGTGCTTCACTTTCCTTAGACAAAACACATATCCTTCATGTATGTAGGAAGCAAAATTGCAACAGTATTTCACTAACCCACAACCAAACTAACATCGAATGTAAAACACAGCTGAAAATACTAGGATTAATTTTTGACTCTAATTATAATTTTAATGCTCACTGTAAATATGTCAGAAACTTGTTAATGTCACGATTAAATATTGGTTAATATCTCTCGTCTAAGCATTCATTTATTCATCCGAACACACTAGTCAATGTTGTCAGAGCTTTGCTAAATTCAAAAATAGATTATGGGCTCCCCATCTATGGCAATTGCTCCAAGAGCAGTATCAACCTTTTAAATGCACTTTACCATTGCGCAATACGGCGAAGTCTCCGGGCCTTTCCAACCTCGCCAATAAAAACGATAATGGCTGAATCTGGTTTACCAACTATTCAAAATAAAATTATAGATTCTTCGCTCCAAATTCTTGCGAAAACGGCCGAGAACACCAACCCATTACTAAATACAACTATCACCCATGCAACGAAAAAAAGAAAAATTCCAAGAATACAATCGGCTATTTCGAGATGCTTAAGTTTCGCTGCAGAAAATAATATTTTACGTAACGCAACACGCAAATTCTCCACTCGACATCCTCCCTGTCTGATCAATGATAAAATACTACAGAATAAGCTTATGTTTTTGTCCAAGCAAAACACACCAAACGAAGTCTTTCAACAAACCTTTGCTGAACTGGAATCTAATTATACAAATAATGGCTGGAAGTTATTGTTTACGGATGGCTCCAAGTCCATCGATTCCACTTCGTTAGCAGTTGTCACTGCCACAGGAGAAATTATTTGCAATTGGCTTCTTCCCTCAACGAGCTCTGTATTTACCGCTGAAGGATCTGCTATTCTTCATGCAGTTAATCACGAAAGGAAAGTTCCTCATCTGTACCGACAGCAAATCGTGTATGTCTGCAATAACGTCTCCTGCCAATCGCAATCCCATAATAGAAGTTATCAGGGACGCGGTCATTGGTGCCCCTCAGAAAATCCAAGTAATGTGGATCCCTGGCCATGCTGGTATTACAGGCAACCACTTTGCAGACCTCGCTGCGAAAAATGTAGCCAGAACTCCTGCCTTAACATACTACGTCTCAACCAAGCAAGACATTTCTAACCTTATTAAGCACAAAAGGCATCAAAAAAACGCAAGCGAATGGCCCAGCTAAACCCAGCCAGAAATCGTATAATATACTCGTCAACAGTTCCAACTAGCACAATGAAGACATATACTCGATTAAGGATTGGACACACTATCATAACACACGCCCACTTACTATCGGGTAAAAGCCCATCCATTTGACCCCTTTGCGATGACACCGCTTCTATCAAAAACTTACTCACACTCTGTCCGATGCTTCACCCAACAGCCCACAACTCTGGCAACATTGATCTCATAAAACTACTAAGTGAACCTTCAGAAAAAACGTGATGATTGTATATACATAGATTCTTAAAAACCAACGATTTGTTAAAATATATTTAAGCAACTTACATCTTTACTAACCCTTAGCAATTAGAATTTTTCACCTAGTTATAATTACAAGACGGCTGAAGGCCTCGTAGCCAGTGTATTTATGTATTTATATAATAAAACTCTTTTTGTTATATGAATTATTATAAACTAGCTGACCCCGCAGCCGTTGCCCTGCGTGAAATTATGTGTTTTGAAATGAAAAAAAGTTGAAATTATATTCTGCCGAAAATGATTTATTTACGATTTTTCTACATTTTTTTATGTAGCGCAACTTAATAAACATAACTTTTTGATTTCTGTTCTGGTGCGTAAATATATAGAGAAGATGGGTTTCCAACTCGTCAACACACCACATATATCTGGCCGTGTGAAAAACATAGCATTTCCCGATTTCCTTGTGTCCTGTTGAGGGCAATTTTCCCTGGAAATTGAATACGTTTGAACTGAAATGGCTGTCCCTTGTATTCGATAACTACGTCATAATCATTCGGGTTCCATTACACAGTTTCGGCGCATGAAGATTGTGAAACATAATAATGACAGATCCAACTTTAAGACGCAAATGATGCTGGGGCAGGCTTGGTATGGTATTTGGAATTTCCACTGGATAATTTACGGTTTCGTCTACCTTGTCAAGACGATCGATCGATTTATATGAGCGCAAACCTCCCGGAACTTGACTTTGAATCTTCCAGTTTAAATCACTAACATCGGTAATTTTGGCAGCTAAAATTGCTCGTGCAATGTTCGGATAAACATTCGTGATGAGTTCATCTTCCGTTGAAGTGAATTGACAAAAGGGAGGTGAAATTGATATCAAACCACTGGAAGTATCAACCGAAATTTGCCCATTTCCAATTCTTAGCGAATACAATGTAAAATGTCATCGGCAATGTAAAATTTTCGTATCCCATAATTAACGCGAATTTAAAGGCGGATATGTCGAAATGATCTTCGCGAAAAGTATGCGAACTTCAGTGACATGCGAAGTACTATCGCATTGTCCTTCGTCTGTTTCCAGTGATTATCATGTTCCAGCAAATGCTACTGCTGGCATGCTTCTCAAAATGTTGCACACACTGTACCATTTACAATACGCGATGACTTAAATGAAGTTGAACCGCGAGACGCAAAACAGTCAGAAAACTTTAATGAATTGCAAAAGTAAATATCCTACAAAGCGCTTTATTGCAGTTCACATATCGACCCATTTGATACTGCTGATCTCATATCGTTCAAGGCCAATAACCGCTATGTTGCTTTCTTTGATGACGTACTTGCAAACGTATTTGATCGATTACACCAATCTGCAATATTCAACATTGACACGAGTTTTGAATGTGAATTAAACAAAAGGTCGATATTCACGCCTCTAAATGCTAAATGTTCTGCCATTGTCGTCTGGTGAGTGACGCCGATACAGTTAATATCCATCATTTCCCATTCCCGTTTCCGAAAGAAAAGCACATGAGTAGTGTTTCGTGCATTTATTGTCAAACATACAAACCAAAGTGGGATTGTAAGGTTCGCAAGGTCCATGAACCATATTGGTTTTCACCACTTCGTATAATTCTGGATCTATCTCTGAATCAGGAATTTCCGTTGAAATGATTTCATCAATTTGATCTGGTGTAATCACCATCCGCATCCAAATAAGAATGTGTGCGTGCCGCAAACCTCTTTTTTGCTACTCAAGAGAATACATTCAGCATCTAACAGCATCATATATACCATAGGTTGCTTCAAGATAAAGACCATCAAACATCGCAGCTATTGTTTAAAAAGTCGTGCTGTGATATCGTTACGATCGCTAGCTGATTGACCGCGATCCATAATTCCGCACGTATGTCATCGCATTTTGGGAGTGCTTCTTGCCTTTCTTTGGGCTGCAATACGTTGATGGCAAAAAGAACGCCGACCAATATTAGCGCCACCTCTTCGTGGCTTCGTAACAAATTTCAATCTGTAATTGATCACATCGTCTCAAACATACATAAAGTTTTCACTGAATAATTTTCAATAATTTTTCCTTTGGATAGCCGGAATAAAAAAGTAAGCGACCGCAATTGAACGATTCAAATAATTTACAAATCAAAATATTGAAAAACAAAACAAAACAAAAATTGAAAAAAATGTGTATGGAAAATTTTACTTTTTGGAATTGTCCAATTTTCCGACTTCTCCTCATGAAAAGTATAAGGTATTTTGTTTCTAAACCTTTCCCGATCCACAACAAACAACCTTTAAAAATTTCATTAAGATGGTTCAACCGTTCTCTTAGTGTTACTAACAAACAAACATTCATATGTATTTATTGTAACGTTTGTATGGGGAAAAGAAAAGGGCTGTTTTTGGGGTTTTCCGGAAACTATTCTCGCCGTAAAAACCATCCTTGAACTTCAACAAACATTTAAGAAAAAGAATTGGCCAAATTGGTCCAGGCGTTATTGAGTTATGCGCGTACATACATTTTTGGTATTCATTTTTATTTATATACATACTTAGATAAATAAATAAATAAAAATTCATTCCGCCGTACGTCTAATATCCGGCATTTTTAGAAACAAAAATTCAACTGAAAATAAAACAAGAAAAAATGTTAACTTCGGCTGCCGAAGCTAATATACTCTTCACAGGTGCATTTCTTTTAGTAATTATGTGTCCTGAACAATTTTTTCGGAGATTATGTTATTGCCTTAAGCAGTAATCCTTGTCAAATTTCGTGAAGATACCACGTCAAATGCGACAGTTTTCCACACAAGCCCTTGATTCTGATCGTGCGGTTTGGTTTGGCAGCTATATGCTATAGTTAGCCGACCTGAAAAATTTCTATCGATATTACATTATTTCCATAAACAATAACTCATACCAAATTTCGTGAAGATATATTGTTAAATGAGGAAGTTTCCCATACAAGCATTTGATTCCGAACATTCAGTTTGTATGGCAGCTATATGCTTTAGTTAACCGATCTGAAGAATTTCTTCGGAGATAACATTATTGCCTTAGAAAATAATATATACCAAATTTCGTGAAGATATATTGTTAAATGAGGAAGTTTCCCATGCAAGCATTTGATTCCGAAGATTCAGTTTGTATGGCAGCTATATGCTATAGTAAACCGATCTGAACAATTTCTTCGTATATTACATTATAATCTTAGAAAATAACCTGTGCCAACTTTTGTGAAGATACAGATATATGTATATACAGGCAGACAGACGGACGGACAGACGGACAGACAGACAGACGGACATGGCTAAGTCGACTCAGCTCAACATACTGATCATTTATATATGTAGGTATATACTTTATAGGGTCTCCGACGCTTCCTTCTGGGTCTTACAAACTTCGTGACAAACTTAATATACCCTGTTCAGGGTATAAAAATACTATAGCACCTATTCTTTTGTAAAAGTATCAAAATGGTCTATCAAAACTTTCAGACACTATATTAATTTGACCGATATATTTGCAAAGAACATGTTAACTACGTTTCTTTGTTTTAATGGCAACTACGTGAATATTACTGCCAGTGACACATTATTTTATTAAAAAAGTGAAATGATCTAGTTTCCTGCGCAATTTTCGTAGTTTTTTCTTACATAAGAATCTTCTCCTAATAATAACAAATACAACAAAAAAAAGAATTAGTGAAATCGGTCCAGCCATTCACGCGTGATGCCATGACCAAGGGAAAAGGGATTCATTTTTATACATACATACATACATCTATATATATAAAATTAAGTGGCAAAATTCCCTGTTCGCATACTCCTCCTAGACCGCTTGCCCGATTTCAATGAAATTTTCAGGGGCGATTGGGATCTGTTTGTAGGGTGCACATAAGAAATTTAATGTGTGTATCATTGCACGTTTTGCAAAAAAAAAAAAAAAAAAAATGATACATCCCGCCTATACAAATTCTCATGAAATAATTTGCCGCACGATTGGCAGTCCTGTCAAATGCCTTTTACCAGAGAACGTATTGACAATGAGACGAAGCCGCGAATTATAAAGTGGAATTTCTAAGTGCTTTGGAGAGGCTTGGTATGACACCGCATCATTTGCTTCTCAAAGTTGGATCTGTCGTTATTATGTTTCGCAATATGATTGTGATGCACCTATCAAATACGTGGGGCAGAATGCTTGATTCTACGGATTTTTTTTGAGTTCTAACGATTTGCCATTTCAGTTCAAACGTATTCAGTTTCCAGGGAAAATTGAATTTGAAATGACAATCGACAGGTCACAAGGATAGTCGCATAGTGTGTGGCATAAATTTGGAAATGCTATAATTTTCACACTGCCAGATATACGTGGCGTGCTCACGAGTTGGAAAACCATCTTTTCTGTACACCGGAACAGAATCAAAAAAATTGTTGTTTATCAAGCTGCGTTACATTGAAAAACAAATGTAGAAAAATCTCAAATAAATGATAATCGACACAATATGAATTTTTGTCTTTTCAATTCAAAAGACATAATTTCGCGCAGGACAACGTCTGCGGGGTCGGCTAGTAAGTATATATAGATGAACAATAATTCAAATCGCGTTTTCCACGAGTTTATTATAATTATATAAATAGAAAGTAATTATTTCCGGACTTCAGTTTGGGTATAACTGCACTTAATAAAACTTAGATTATTTTATCTTTATTTTAATCGTAACCCAATAATACTACTCAGTATATAAGAAAATATGTATTATAACTGGCGTTTTTTTGACGTTTTGACGCAAAACTTTTTTCGAAATTGATCTTTTTGGCAGTTGTTGTTTGATTTATACTCAGTTTGCTTTGTCATTGTTGTTTTTTGTGTGCTGTAAGTGTTTTTATTGTATCGTTGGGCATGCTACCTTCCGACCGTATTCAACAAAGAACCTCCTTATCAGGTTTTCACCGCCATGTTTGAATATCCCCAACAGCAATCCATCGACCTCACCTTAGTGTCTATATAGAAAGAGCCTATATAACACCCAAGTAAAGGTCGGTAAAAAGAGTACCCATGCTAAAGTTAACTATGGATGAATGAAATGAATGATGTTCATCAGTTGCAATTAAATGCACTACACCAAAATTATTTGTTTAATCAATTGGGAGGATGGAGTCATGTGTAGAAGTTTACCCAAGTGAGGAAAGTTCTCTGATCGCCATTCACTTGGGAGTGGCCATAAACGATTCTTTTACATATGGCTCAAGCAGTTTACGACTTCCGGTCTTTGACCAAGTATCCGAGCTAAAGTGAGAAGGCGAAGGGCATGCACCTGGAATGTCCGGTCCCTTAATTGGGAAGATGCCGCTGCCCAACCGGTTGATGTCCTCGTTACAGTGAAGGCTGACATCTCCGCCGTCCAAGAAATGCGATGGACGGAACAAGAACGGAGACGCGCCACAAGGACCTGGCATTTTATACAGTGGCCATATAAAGGAGCGCAAATTTGAAGCGGCATTCGTGGAGGGAGAGAGACACCGTCGCCGAGTATTTTCATTAACTCCGGTGGAAGAACGTCTTGCCACAATCCGCATCAAGGAGAAGTTCTTCAACATATCGCTGATCTGCGCCCAAGCCGCGACGGAAGAGAAGGACGATGTGACCAAAGATGCCTTCTAAGAGCGCTTGAAGTGCACCTTTAAGAGCTGCCCCCCACGATATCAAAATCGTGCTTGGCGACTTTAACGCCAACTTTTAACGGCAAAGAAGGTATCTTTGGCACTACGGTCGGTAAATTCAGCCTCCACGATGAAACGTCCCTAGGTGGGTAGAGGCTGATCGACTTCAGCGGTGCCCGAAACATGGTTATCTGTAGTACTAGATTCCAGCATAAGAAACTTCATCAAGCTACCTGACTGTCTCCGGATCGAAAAACCACCAACCAGATCGATCATGTTGTGATAGACAGGAAACACGTCTCCAGTTTTTTAGATGTGCGTGCGCTCCGAGGTCCTAACATTGAGTCGGACCACTATCTTGTTGCAGCCAAGATTCGCAACCGCCTCTGTTTTTTTTTTTTCAAAATTATTTTATTTATTGAAACTGCTTTTTCTCAAAGCCTAACAATAAGTAATCAAATATTAAATCTATTTAAAAACAAGTAAGGAAGGACTAAGTTCGGGTGTCATCGAACATTTTATACTCTTGCATGATAAAGTGATAATCGAGATTTCATTATCCGTCATTTACATATTTTTCAAATACCGTATTTGTGTAAAGTTTTATTTCGCTATCATCTTTGGTTCCTAATTTATATATTATACAGAGAAGGCATCAGATGGAATTCAAAATAGCTTTATATTGGAAGAAGGCGTGGTTGTGAACCGATTTCACCCATATTTCGTACATGTCATCAGGCATCAAGAAAATATTACACACCGAATTTCATTGAAATCGGTCTAGTAGTTCATGATATATGGTTTTTGGTCCATAAGTGGGCGACGCCACGCCCATTTTCAATTTTTAAGACAAGCCTGGGTACAGCTTCCTTCTGGATCTAATCAGGTTACAGCTTGCACGGACGGACGGTCGGACAGACGGACATCCGGATTTCAACTCTACTCGTCACCCTGATCACTATTAGTTGCGCAGGTCGTACAAATCAGCCATATGACCGCATTACATAAAAGCACTTTGTTGTCTAGGCTTAGTTTGGAGTTTTTATCTAATCTTCATACATGTTATTTTACTAGAGATGTGTTTTCTCCACGTGAGCCTTCTATCTAGGTGAATACCAAGATATGTTACTTCGTTCGCTTGGGGTACTAAAATATTGTCTATTTTTACTCCCGGGCACATCTTTGGTCTTAGTGAAAATGTAATATGCTTGCACTTCTGTTCATTCAAGTTTATACGTCAGTACGCTAGCCACTCTTCGACAGAACTTAAATGCTTCGCTAATATTCGTGATGCTAAAATGTGGCATTTGTTACGCCTCACTATAGCTGTGTCATCCGCAAAAGTTGAAGTTAATACATTATTAGCTGTTGGAAGATCTGCTGTATATATGATGTATAGTGTTGGGCCTAAAACACTGCCCTGCGGTACACCAGCCCTTATCTGTCGTTCATCAGATATGAAATCTCCCACTTTTACCATAAATTTTATATTTTTTAAATAAGACTCCAATGTTTTATACAATTCTAAAGGTAGAATTTTTTTAATCTTGTATAAGAGACCTTCGTGCTACACCTTATTAAACGCCTGAGCGACATCTAGAAATATTGCTGAACAGTACTCCCTGTGCTCAAATGCTTTCCTTATCTCGTTAGTAATTCTATTTACTTGCTCTATTGTGCCATGTTTCGCACGAAAACCGAATTGATGCATTGGTATTCTATTATTTTCATGGAGGAAAGGAGACATCTTTGATAATAATAATACCCAACGATTACCCTCCTCCCGCCCAACCGACGCGAGGGGCGCAATCCGCGAACGAGCGGAATTAGCCGAGTCATAAAAGGCAAGAGAGTTTTAAGCGTTGCGATCTTAAGCTGCTCAGCTACAGAAACAAAAATTTCAACAGCCGAAATTAAGAATTAGATTAAAGTTTATAATTTTTAAATGTTACTTGTTAAGAGTAGATAAAATAATTTTTTTAATGGTAAAGAGTGAATCTGTTAGATCAAATGTGCTGGAATAAAAATTGAAATCATGACATATACGGCGGAATGGTTCGTTTAACTCAAAATTTGTTCTAGAAAATTTTAAAAGTAAGGGTCTAAACTGCCTGGTAGGGCGTGCTGGAACGTTAAAATTAATATCAGATAAGAGAGATGGGCTACAGACTGACCCATTCATGAGTTTTACAAGAAATATTATACCAAGCATCTCCCTACGACTAGCGAGTGTCGGGAAATTTATAAGTTTTAAACGGTTAATGTAAGGGGGAAGATTTAAACTGGAATCCCAATGCAAATGATTTAAGGCAAAAAGTAAAAATTGTTTTTGAACGGACTCTAACTTATCCGAATGGACTTGGTAACTAGGGTTCCAAACCACAGAAGCATACTCCAATATAGGCCTCACCAGAGATGTAAAAAGAATTTTTGTGGTAAGCGGATCTCTAAATTCTTTAGACCAACGTTTAACAAAACTAAGAGCGCCTTTAGCTTTAAAAACCGTGGAAGTTACGTGAAGATTAAAATTGAGTTTGGGGTCCATAGTTACTCCCAGATCAACAAAACTGCATACTTGCTCCAACCTAAAGTTTTGTATTGCGTATGAGGTAGGGTCTACAGCTCTACGTAAAAAGCACATCGTTTTACATTTTTTAAGGTTCAATGGCATGTCATTTCTATCACACCAAGAAACTAGGTTGTTTAAGTCTGTTTGCAACTGACATCTTTCACTGTTTGAAGTATATGTTTTAAAAAGTTTTACATCGTCAGCATATAATAAAACTTTTGAAAACTTAACAACAGATGATATGTCGTTAATAAATAACAAGAACAGAATTGGACCAAGATGGGTACCTTGAGGAACGCCTGAAGGAACATTGATTATGTCAGAAAAAGTATCTTTAAATATGACTTGTTGAATTCTATTACTAAGATAAGAAGCAACCATTTTAGAAATATTGGTTGAAAACCAAGAAGATCAAGTTTATTCAAAAGAATTGAATGGTTTACTTTATCAAAAGCTTTACTAAAATCTGTATATATAACATCAGTATTCTTATTCTCCCTAAAGCCCGTTGATACATGTGATACAAATTCAAGCAAATTAGTTATGGTAGATTTCCCTTTACGAAAACCGTGCTGAGAACAAGAAATTAGTGGAGAGATCCGGAAGGTTATGTCGTCTGTTATAATTGCTTCAAAAAGCTTAGGTATTGCAGACAACTTTGCTATTCCCCTATAGTTTTCAATAGATGACCTAAATCCACTCTTATGCAAAGGAATTATAAATGACTTTTTCCATATAGATGGAAATAAGCCTTGCATAAGAGATGCGTTAAATAGTTTTGTTAGGGGTTGGTATAAATATTTGGCACATTTCTTAAGAAAGCATGAGGGAATCATATCTGGGCCATAATTGTATGATTGTTCTAACATATTTAACTGATTTAAGACGTCTGCTTCGGAAATGGTAGGTGCATTAATGACAGAAATCGGACATAACTTGTGCTGATGCGGAACATTTTGTGGAGATTTTGGAGAGTAATTGGACCTAAAGAATTCAGCGAACATATTAGAAATGGTGTGATTGTCACTGGACATACTAGACTTATATTTCATAGCGGACGGAAAATTAGAAATCCTGCGTTTGGAGTTGACGAAACCATAAAACAATTTTGGATTACGTATAATATTATTTTTTACTTTATTTATATGATTACTGTAACATATTTTGTTAAGTTCAGCAAATTGTCGACGCAATTTAGAATATTTTGAATAGTTAGCAACTGATAGTAATACTTTTTCAAATACTTTTGAGAGACAGGGTAGAAGACTGATTAGTCTGTATGAAGACGGCTGTGTTAAGTCTTTCCCAGGTTAATCTATCAAGATAATCTGCGACTTTTTCCATGAAATTGTATAGTATCCGAAACTAAGAATTGCATTGAAGAGCAAAGAGAGCACCTCTACAGCAATATCTCTTCCTGTATTTATTTTGTACTCAATATTAATGTGGCTACTGACGTATTTTTTATATTTTAGCTAATTCGTTTTATAAGAAGTTGAACCCACTTTTGGATTAACGAATATGGGGTGTTCACATAACTTTATTAGTACAGGAGAGTGATCAGAAGATAGATCAGTACATGTATCAGCTGTTATGTGCGATTTATCTATATTTTTGATTACAGTAAAATCAATTAAATGAGGTATTTTCTTACGATCACTAGGCCAATATGTCGGCTTAGCAGGAGATATTATTTCAAGGTTATTGTGCCTATTTATAACAGTTTGATACAGCTGTTGTCCTTTCGGATTAATAAGACGTGAGTTCGTGTGTTTTGCGTTGTAATCTCCACCTGCTAGAAATCTTTGACCTAGTGTTCCAAAAAAGTCTTTAAATTCGATTTCTGTGATTTTAAAACGAGGTGGACAGTATATAGATTTTTTAGTGATATTGTTGTAGCTTGTGTAAATGAATGTTAGAAACATCAACGAGAACAAGAGTAGTCAGCAATCGTCGACCAACGCTGTGACACATACACCACGAGATAGCGTAATATTTTCCATTTCTTAAAAGTCAATTGTTAGAATAACATGAAATATGTAATTATTTTTAATTTAATAATCACACACACAAACAAACATTGTTATTGAATATACTATTGAAAAATCCTGAAAAACGCGCTCCAACAATCGCAATTTCGGCAATCGGCAGTTTTGTTTGAATATCAAATTTGGAAGGTGAGTGCGAAAGAATCAGTGGCGTTTCAAGGCAAAATCGACATGAGTAAGAGTGAGAAAATAGCAGTACTACAACATGGGTATACGACAAAGCGAAATTGCTAAAGTGCAGAAGCAACGCAAACTAGATCGACATATGAACGTATAGCAAAACACCAACGCAGAAAGAGTACTACGCGATAGTACTTCAGTCACCCCGGGTATTCGCTCGGCCAGGGTTATTTTTTTAGAGCGCGTCCGAAGGCCGCCAACGCAGAAATGAGTACTACGCGAAAGTACTTCAGTCACCCCGGGTATTCGATCGGCCAGAGTTATTTTTTTTTTTGAGCGCGGCCGAAGCCCGCCAACGCAGAAACGAGTACTACGCGATAGTACTTCAGCCACCCCGGGTATTCGCTCGGCCAGGGTTATTTTTTTAGAGCGCGGCCGAAGGCCGCCAACGCAGAAAGGAGTACTACGCGATATTACTTCAGTCACACCGGGTATTCGCTCGGCCAGGGTTATTTTTTTAGAGCGCGGCCGAAATCCGCCAACGCAGAAAGGAGTACTACGCGATAGTACTTCAGTCACCCCGAGTATTCGCTCGGCCAGGGTTACTTCGCGAAAGTACATCAGTCATATAAATTACGTATTACACATATACATATGTAGAAAGTATTTTTTTATAGTTAATATAGAAAAAAGAATCACGCGATAAAACAAACAAAGAAAAATTGTTAAAAATTCTACATATTTACTGTTTAAGATGTGGCAGGCTCGTTTTCCTCATAATTGTAAACAATCTAACCTTTTCAACGGTGAGTGTGCTAAATGATTTTTAAATTAATAAATTTAGGTAAAATATAGCAAAATAAAAGTGAAGTGTAAGCTTATTTCAAAGCTGAGAGTGTGTATTTAAATATACAAAGTAAAAAATGTGAAAAAATTTTGTGAAACATAGAGAAATAACATGTTTTCTTAGTGCAAATTTTTGAACTTTTAATCGTGAATATTTTAAAAAATATTAGTAATTTTTACATTATTTTTGGGTATTCCTCTTCTGGAGAAGCTCCCCCATCCGTACATACCCCATTTATACGGAAATTCGGTGTTTTTACCCCTCCGCCAAAGTAATCGGAATCGTGATAATGATTTACATGGTATGATGGAAACTATTGTCGGCATGCTGCAGCAGAATAATCAACGAACAATTGACGCGAATGTAGGGCAACCGAATGTCAATAATCAAAACGCAAACGAAAATGTTTGTCAAGTTTCGACGCCGTCAATTCTTACAAATGCATATGACGGTGGTTTTCGGTCGATTAGAGAAATATCGGACATGATACCGGAGTTTGATCCAACCAGTACGCAGTCGCTCACAGTTCAGCAGTTTATTGATCGTGTTAGCAGCGTTATGAGAGCTTACCAACTAGACGAAAAATGTGTTTTAGTAGCGGTTTATGGGCAATTGAAAGGAGTCGCTCGTATGTGGTTAGACACTTTACCCACAGTGCACACCAGCTGGGATGACTTCGCTGCGGAATTGAGAAATGAATTTTGCATGTCTTATGATGAAGCTCAAATTCATCGTATGATGAATGAATCGGGACGCAGAACAGGGGAACGTATATCCGACTACTGTTTTAGAGTGAATGCCCTAGGCAAGCGATTTCAACTAAGTGAACCTGCAATAATCCAATATACGCGACAGGTTTTGAATCATTCCGAGTTACAAAGTGCCATTGCAGCGCAGAGGTTTGAAAGTACGAAGCAAATGCGCGAGATAATTGAAGAGTGGTTAAGAAAGTTTAAGTTACCACGTTTAAACAAAATTTTGGAACTAATGCGAAGGACGTACCGCGACAGCAAGCAGCGAATAGTGAAAGCAAAAAAATCGTGTGTTACAATTGTGGTGAGATAGGCCACATATCAAGTAAATGTATGAAGGAGCAGAGGCGTTCAAGATGTGCTAATTGTAGTAAAGTGCATAAACGAAACGAACCGATCAATTGTGGTTGTAAGCAAGTAGGACATAACGTTCGAAAAGCTGATCTGACACGAGATGAGAAATGTTTTGTTAAGAAAGTTAACGTAAACGGCAGAATTTTTGAAGCGTTAATCGATACTGGTAGCGAGTGCAGTTTAGTTCGAAAGTCAACGGTCGATATGTTGAGAATTGAACCTGAAGAGTATTGTGCACATTTAAACGGAATATAATCGTAATCGGTGAAGCAAAGGTCAACGTGCTAGTCTATATTGTTGCAGATAATATGTTGGAAACTGATTTTCTACTGGGTCAAGATGTCGTAGCGCGTAAAGGCGTGGTGTTTACGGTGGAGAATGGTCAATCAAAGTTGGAACCTGAACGTCGTTATGCTGTTACGTTACCTGATGACGAGTGTTTTACAAATAATATAAGTAGTGCAGATCAAAGGCGTAAACTGCAAGAGTTACTGGAAAACTACAATGAAGTGTTCTCGAGCGGATTAAACGGCATTGGTAAGTCACACTTAATTGAAATGCAAATTGTTTTAAAATCAAAAAAGATTATTGCGCAAGCGCCTTATCGAGTGCCAGCTCCAAAGCGAATGATAATTACACAAATGATTAAAGATCTCGAAGATAACGATATTATAAAAAAATCCTCATCAGAATTTGCAAGCCCGATTGTATTAGTTAAAAAAAAGATGGAAGCGATAGACTTTGCGTAGATTACCGTCGTTTAAATTTATTAATTGAAAAAGAAAATTTTCCGGTTCCAAATATCGAGGAACAATTGCACCAAGCTAAGCAATATACATTTTTTACGATTCTAGATTTAAATAGTGGATATTATTAAATCCCAATCGCACCTGAAAGTTGCAAATACACGGCATTTATAACCCCTGATGGCTTGTATGAATTCAAACGCATGCCATTTGGGTTGAAGAAAGCGCCGATTGTTTTTCAACGCTTAATGACAAAGTTTAAGGAACGAGTCCACGAAGACGACCTTATGATTTACATGGATGACATCTTGATACGTAGTCAAACGTTCGAGCAAATGCTAGAAAAATTGAACAGAGTTTTGACAGTTTTACGTAATGCGGGCTTGACGCTAAATATAAAAAATGCGATTTTATGAAAACAACGTTTACATTTCTTGGTCACGAGCTAACGTCAGAAGGTATTTCGCCTGGTAAAATCAAAACCGTATCCAAGTTTCAGACACCGGCTAATATAGCAGATATACGCAGATTTTTAGGGTTAAGCGGGTACTTTAGAAAATTTGTCCCCGGATATGCTATAATTTCAGAGCCGCTACGCAAACTGCTACGAAAAAATCAAAATTTTGAATGGACGAAAGTGCAAGAATGCGCATTTGAGCAATTAAAATCTAAATTAGTATCACGACCAATATTGGTTGCATATCATGTTGATGCAGACCATGAGCTGCACACGGTGCAAGTGCAGTAGGTTTGGCCGGTGTATTATTGCAGCGCGAAAAAGATGATTTTAAGCCAATAGCATATTACAGTAGAGCATGAACTCGAAACTCTAGCCGTTGTAGAGTCTCTAGAACGATTTCGATATTTTATTTATGGTAAAAAGATTAAGGTTAGAACAGACTGTAGCGCACTTAAAACGACTATGCAAAAGAAAGAGCTCATACCACGGATCGCCAGATGGTGGTTACGAGTACAAGATTACGACATTGAAATTGAACATCGACCGGGCAATCGCATGGAGCACGTCGATGCTCTAAGCCGAGTTCCATACGAAGAAGCACGAACAACCGAAGTAGTAGACGTACATATTGATAAAGCAGTGATAGATAAAGATGACTGGCTTTTTAGCATGCAGTTGCAGGACGAGCGCATATGTCAAATTGTAAACAATATGAAAACAAACAACAATGTTGAAGATAAAGAGTATGTACTACAGCATGGAAGACTTTTACGAAAAGTTGACGACAAACTTCTATGGGTTGTACCACGAACACTACGTCATAGAGTTGCCCAAGATTGTCATATGGAAGCAGGACACATGGGTGTCGAAAAGACGTTAGAACGATGGAAAACCTATATGTGGTTTCCACGAATGCGAAATTTTGTCAAACAATTCATTTTATCTTGTATGGATTGTGCTTACAATAAACGAAAAGGTGGTAAAGCCAAAATTCAGTACCAATTCAGCGACATCGAACCAGTTCCATTCAGAACTATGCATATGGATCATTTGGGTCCATTTCCGAAAAGCTCAAAAGTAAAAGAACATCTTTTGGTTATCGTCGACTCATTCAAAAAATTTACAACGCTATATCCCGTTAAGAATACATCAACTCGCTATGTCATCGAAGCATTAAACGAAGCAAGTAGTTATGTTGGAATGCCATTACGTATTGTGGCAGATAGAGGTTCTGCTTTCACGTCTCGCGAATTCGAAAAATACTGTTTCGAAAATGATATAAAACATATTCTCACGGCGGTGCGAACACCAAGAGCGAATGGTCACGCAGAAAGAACAAATCGCACAATTTTGTCTATGTCATTACCGATGAATTCTGTAGATAAGAAATGGGACGAAAAAAATCGCTGTGTACAGTGGTGCATAAACACGATGAAGAACAGTACCACGGGTTGTACACCTCACGAGCTCTTGTATGGGTACAAGCCACTTGATATTTTACTCAACAGAGTTATTCTAAGCTTGCAAGCAAACGACGAAACACTAAATGACAAACAACTAACAGATCTCCGTGAAACAGCAGCTAAAAGAATTAATGAAAAACGAGCAGCTGCGAAATCTCGTTTCGACGCAGCACACGACGCAACTCCGCATACTTTCCAAGAAGGTGACGTAGTTCTAGCCGAAAATGAACCACCAAGCACAGGTATGTCAAGAAAACTCGAACCACCATTCAAGGGACCGTTTTTAGTTACCAACGTCCTTGACCACGACCGATATGTGGTAGAAGATCTTCCACAAACACGACGCAATAGAAAGCATTATTCTTCTGTTTACTCCATCGTTAAGTTGAAACGCTGGTGTCAGTTACCAGAAGACGACGACAACGAAAAAGAAATAGTCAATAACGAGTTGAGCGAGGTCGCTCAAGTTTATCAGGAAAGGCCGACTGTAAATGAATATTAGAAACATCAACGAGAAGAAGAGTAGTCAGCAATCGTCGACCAACGCTGTGACACGTACACCACGAGATAACATAATATTTTCCGTTTCTTAAAAATCAATTGTTAGAATAACATGAAATATTATTTATTTTTAATTTAATAATCACACACACAAACAAACATTGTTATTGAATATACTTTTGAAAAATCCTGACGTTTTTTATTTAATGTACGGCACGATACGATACGTTAAGAGTAAGTATCTCATTAACACTTGTAACTGTGGTGTACCATGAGGTTCCAGAGCGTAGTGGTTTAAACGATTTCTAATCAACACTGCCACCATGCGCTTTTCCATCCGGATGATTTGTAACATATAGTCTAAATCCTGGTATATTTAAATTATTTTTATTTCTTAGATGAGTTTCTGAAATAAGGATTATATCTATATTCTTTTCAGACAGAAATCTGATAATCTTTATGTTGGTTAACACCGTTAGCATTCCATATATTTAGTAAGCTCATTTGTTACTTAATAAATTATGCAACATTTGATTTTGTGATTTTATTAAATCTTGGATCATGTTTTTGCGGCAGTTGCATTTGCACAGTGTTGCCTTTCACCCGCCTCTGCACAGCAAAAAAACCCACGTCCACAAACACAAGGAAGGTTCGACGTCGAGAAGGTGCAATCACAACAGATAGCCGAACGATTTTCTACTCGATTTGCACTCCTGCTCCATGAGAGCACTCGTCAATTACTCGGTATAAGGGAACTGTGGGACGGCATTTCAAAATTCTTACGTACAGCTGCAACCGAAACCATTGGTTTTTGGAAAGTGCAAAAGAAGAGCTGGTACGACGAGGAGTACCGTGTCGCAGCGGAGAGAAAACAGACTGCTTACCTCGCAACGTTACGATTGACCACAACACGTGCGGGGTGGGATAGATACCGAGAGTTGAAGAGGGCAGCGAGACGCATTTGCAGACAGAAGATGAAAGAGGCCGAAATGGGTGAGTATGAAGAGCTTGATAATCTGGCCGACAGGGGTAATGCTCGAAAATTCAAAGAAAAAATGCGGCGGCTTACAGAAGGTTTCAAGGCCTCATTGAGCATTGCGAAAAAGCGAAGAACAAAATAAAACAAGTAATTAGGGCTAAGTTTTGGCGCAATTGGAGCATTTTATACTCAAGCAGAGGATCAGAATCTAAGCAATTATATAAACATATACTCTATAAAACTTATGCATTAATCGATAAATTCGGCAAAAGATTTGTCAGAAAAACGAAGATCCTGGTAATAGTTATATGGGTTTAGGCACAAAGATATAGTGTAATGAGTAAAACATGTTCCGTAATTTTCATTGAGATAACTCAAGTATTTGCCGACACATTCAGCATAAAGTCATATGAAAGTTCGAAAATACTTATATAAGGTATAGGGGGGCTAGAGAAGTATTTACCCGCTTTAACCCATTTTCGATACACAGAATTACTATTGCAAGAAAAGGATTCTCTCTGAATTTCAATTGTATATCTGACATATCGACCGATATTTTCGTTCAAAAGTGAACGATAGGTACTGCGGTCCACATATTCGGTACGTAAGGCTTTGAACAGGGATCGAATCGTTACATCCGTAAACGTATCATTCGTCACGTAAATAGCTGTACTTCGGATTATGACATGCGTGAACGAGTATATAAACGTATCCGTTCGTTCGAAATATCATTCGAATGAACACTGCCATTCGTTGCAGACAAATTTAGGAAATTTTTGTTTGATTTGTTTTTCAATATTTTGATTTGTAAGTTATTTGAATCGTTCAATTTCGGTAGCCTGCTTTTTTATTCCGGCTATTCAAATTATTGAAAACAAGTAAGGAAGGGCTAAGTTCGGGTGTCACCGAACATTTTATACTCTCACATGGTAAAGTGATAATCGAGATTTCATAATACGTCATTTACATATTTTTCAAATACCGTATTTTTGTAAAGTTTTATTCCGCTATCATCATTGGTTCCTAATGTTTATACTCGTATTATACAGAGAAGGCATCAGATGGAATTCCAAATAGCTTTATATTGGAAGAAGGCGTGGTTGTGAACCGATTTCACCCATATTTCGTACATGTCATAAGGGTGTTAAGAAAATATTATATACCGAATTTCATTGAAATCGGTCTAGTAGCTCCTGAGATATGGTTCTTGGTCCATAAGTGGGCGGCGCCACGCCCATTTTCAATTTTTAAAAAAAGCCTGGGTGCAGCTTCCTTCTGCCACTTCTTCCGTAAAATTTAGTGTTTCTGACGTTTTTTGTTAGTCCGTTAACGCACTTTTAGTGATTTTCAACATAACCTTTGTATGGGAGGTGGGCGTGGTTATTATCCGATTTCTTCCATTTTTGAACTGTATATGGAAATACCTGAAGAAAACGACTCTGTAGACTTTGGTTGACATAGCTATAGTAGTTTCCGAGATATGTACAAAAAACTTAGTAGGGGGCGGGGCCACGCCCACTTTTCCAAAACAATTGCGTCCAAATATGCCCCTCCCTAATGCGATTCTTTGTGCCAAATTTCACTTTAATATCTTTATTTATGGCTTAGTTATGACACTTTATAGGTTTTCGGTTTCCGCCATTTTGTGGGCGTGGCAGTGGACCGATTTTGCCCATCTTTGAACTTAACCTTCTTATGGAGCCAAGGAATACGTGTACCAAGTTTCATCATGATATCTCAATTTTTACTCAAGTTACAGCTTGCACGGACGGACGGACAGACGGACGGACGGACGTCCCGACGGACGGACAGACAGCCCATCCGGATTTCGACTCTACTCGTCGCCCTGATCACTTTGGTATATATAACCCTATATCTGACTCTTTTAGTTTTAGGACTTACAAACAACCGTTATGTGAACAAAACTATAATACTCTCGTTAGCAACATTGTTGCGAGAGTATAACTAGAGGACCCGTCTACGCTTCACTGTGGCTGATACTTAGATAATACTACTACTACCAACATCCATAGTTGAATTATAACTATTAGTTTATAAGATATAGCATTTTTGGGAAGCAACTTGTATTGGTTTACAAAAAAATTGATCATAAAGCGTTTCGTGTGTTAATAAAGCATTTCTTTTTTGGAGAAAATACTGTTCAATTTTGGCTCAGGGATATCCACCGTTGAAAAGACATTTGCTAAGCTGGAAATAGCCGAATTAAGCACCGAGGACAATGATGCTATAGGTTCGAAAGCTATGTGTAAAGTGGGTACCTCGCAAGTTCATAATCCAATAAAAACAACGAATAACTGATTCTGAGAAGTATTTGAGCGCTCTATAATCGTAATAAAACCGCATTTTTGCGTCTGTGTGTGACAATAGAATCATAGCTCCATCATTTTCCACTTGAGTCCAATCGACTGTCATTCTAGTGAACTGCTTCTCAGGCGTAGAAAGACGAAAAAGTCGGATGGACAGGTTATGACATCAGTCTTTTCGTAAGCAGGCTGTATAATACATACTCAACGATTGATTACTGAGCCAGTTATATTCCATTGCACTCCGTATTTGGTTGCAGTTCTTTTCTACTATTACAAATACTTAACAATTGTATTATTTTTGAGGAAGAATCTGTTTAAAATTGTACGCATATGTATATATTCAAATGATTTCTACAAACATGAATTTTGAACAAATACTTATTATTTGAAACATAAATTTTGCATTTATTAGTTGTTTTTAATTTTGATATAAAGAGATAAAATTCATCCTATGTCCTTACCCTGGTTCTAAGCTACTTCCCCACCAATTTTCAGTCAAACCGGTTCAGCCGTTCTTGAGTTATAAATGGTGTAACTAACAACAACTTTCTTTTATATATGTACACTAGCTGACCCCGCAGCCGTTGTCCTGCGTGAAATTATATGCTTTGAAATGAAAAAAAATTGAAATTATATTGTGTCGAAAATGATTTATTTTCGATTTTTCTACATTTTTTTAATGTAGCGCAGCTTAATAAACATAATTTTTTTGATTTCTGTTCTGGTGCGTAAATATACAAAGAAGATGGGTTTCCAACTCGTCAACACGCCACATATATCTGGCCAATTTTTAATGGAAATTGAATACGTTTGAAATGAAATGGCTGTCCCTTGTATTCGATAACTGCGTCATAATCAGTCGGGTTCCATTACACAGTTTCGGCGCATGAAGATTGTGAAACATAATAATGACAGATCCAACTTTGAGACGCAAATGATGCTGGGGCATACCAAGGCTCTCCAAAGAATTTGGAAACTCCACTGGATAATTTACGGTTTCGTCTTTCTTGTCAAGACGATCGATCGATTTATATGAGCGCAAACCTCCCGAAATTTGACTTTGAATCTTCCAGTTTAAGTCATTAACATTGGTATTTTTGGCAACTCAAATTGCGCGTGCACTCAAGCAATTGCAGTTACAATAATTTTGCCAATGTGCGGATAAACATTCGTGATGGGTTCATCTTCCGTTGAAGTGAATTGACAAAGGGGATGTGAAATTGATATCAAACCGCTGGAAGTATCAACCGAATACCGAATACAATGTAAAATATCATCGGCAATGTCATTTTTTCGTATCCCATAATTAACGCGAATTCGAAGGCTGATATGTCGAAATGATCTTCGCGAAAACTATGCGAACTTCAGTGGCATGCGAAGTAATTATAGCATTGTCCTTCGTCTGTTTCCAGTGATTAGCATGTTCCAGCAAACGCAACTGCTGGCATGATTCTCAAAAAGTTGCACACACTGTACCATTCACAATACGTCGGAAAAGTTTCATGAATTGCAAAAGTAAACATCCTACAAAGCGCTTTATTGCGGTTCACATATCGACCCATTTGATACTGCTGATCTCATATTGTTCTAGGCCAATAACCGCTATGTTGCTTTCTTTGGTGACGTACTTGCAAACGTATTTGATCGATTTCACCAATCTACAATATTCAACATTGACATGAGTTTTGAATGTGAATTAGTCAAAAGTGGCGAATATGGTACGATCCATATGTTTTCAACTTCGATGTGTTGTTAACGTCGATATTCACGCCTCTAAATGCTAAATGTTCTGCCATTGTCGTCTGGTGAGCGACGCCGATACAGTGATTATCCATCATTTCCCATTTCCGTTTCCGAAAGAAAAGCACATGAGTAGTGTTTCGTGCATTTATTGTCAGACATACAAACCAAAGTGGGATTGTAAGGTTCCCAAAGTCCATGAACCATATTAGTTTTCACCACTTCGTATAATTCTGGATCTATCTCTGAATCAGGAATTTCTGCTGAAATGATTTCATCAATTTGATCTGGTGTAATCACTATCCGCATCGTCATCGCATTTTGGGAGTACTTCTTGCCTTTCTTTGGGCTGCCATACGTTGATGGCAAAAACAACGCCGACAAATATTAGAGCGACCTCTTCGTGGCTTCGTAACAAATTTCAATCAGTAATTGATCACTTCGTCTGAAACACACATAAAGTTTTCACTGAATAATTTTCAATAATTTTTCCTTTGGATAGCCGGAATAAAAAAGCAAGCGACCGCAATTGAACGATTCAAATAATTGAAAAACAAAACAAACAAAAATTGAAAAATTGTGTATGAAAAATGTTACTTTTTGGAATTGTCCAATTTTCCGACTTCTCCTCATGAAAAATATAAGGTATTTCTTTCTAAACCTTTCCCGATCCACAACAAACAACCTTTAAAAATTTCATTAAGATTGGTTCAACCGTTCTCTTACTGTTACTAACAAACAAACATTCATATTTATTGTAACGTTTGTATGGGGAAAATAAAAGGGCTGTTTTTAGGGGTTTTCCGGAAACTATTCGAATTTTTCTCGCCGTAAAAACCATCCTTGAACTTCAACAAACATTTAAGAAGAAGAATTGGCCAAATTGGTCCAGGCGTTATGCGCGTACATACATTTTTGGTATTCATTTTTATTTATATAGAAGAATTATATACATATGTAGATATATACTTACATACATAGATGGATGTGAGGTTTTTTTATTGTTTTTTTGTTTGAAGAAATCAAATATTCAAATTTTGAAAAAATGCTTATTATTTGAAATACATTTAATTTTTGTATTTATGAGTTGTATTAAGTTTTGACATAAAGAGATAAAAGGTATCCTATATCCTTACCTTGGTTCTAAGCTACTTCCCCACAAATTTTCAGTCAAATCGGTTCAGCCGTTATAAATGGTGTAACTAACAACAACTTTCTTTTATATATGTATATAGATTAATCTCTGAAAACTTTAGATGTACTCTGTTGAGAGGCAAAAGATAGGTTTGCCGCACGCACACATTATTCTTTGGATGGTGGATAGTGGTTACACCAGATCAAATTGATGAAATCATTTCTGCGGAGATTCCTGATGCAGAGAAAGGTCCAGTTTATACGAAGTGATGAAAACCACAATTCCACATCGGTTTGTGTGTCTGAAAATAAATGCACCAAACACTATCTACGTGCTTTTCTTTCAGAAGCAGAAACTCGAAATGATGGATATCCACTCTATCGGCGTCGCTTACCAGACGACAATGGCAGAACATTTAGCATTCAATTCAGAATAGTGAATATCGAAGTTGACAACACACGGATCGTATTATATTCACCATTATTGTCTAATTCACATCCAAAACTCATATCAATGCTGAGTATTGCTGTTTGGCTTATCGATAAAATACGTTTGTAATTACGTCACCAAAGGAAGCAACATGGCGGTTGTAGGGTATTTACTTTTGCAATTCATGAACGTTTTCCGACTGTTGTGCGTCTGGCAGTTAATTTGGAGAACGGCCAAAGAGTTTATTTCAGCCCAGTACAGCCAGTGGAAATACCGCCAGCAACAAAATTAACATTGACGAGTTTTTTCTAAACTTTCGTCAGTCATCCGTTAGCGAGAACATTGCTCTATTCGAAAATACCTTGATGTTATACCTGGAATGCATCGTCGAAGAAATAGTTACGCAGAAAGCAAGGCCAACCAGTAGATGGACATCCAGGTGTGTTCTCATCTAATGCATTAGGACGAATTTACACAATCCACCCTAAAAACTACGATTATTTCAACCTTCGGTTGCTATTGATTAATGTACACAGAGCGAAAAGTACCTAATAAAATAGAACAAAAGTAAGAAGATATCTCTATGGTTTTTCCTCAAGAAGAACGCCTTCTTATTCCAATTAGGAAAATCTTTTCAATGAAATCAAGAAGAAATCTTCGATATTTTATGTGAATATCTTCTTAAATTCATTAAAAAGTCAATCTTTTTATTTTTAAAAGAATACCTTCTTGAATTAATTAAAAAGTTTGTCTTATTGTTTTTATAAGTTTATCTCCTTGAATTTATTAAAAAGTTTGACTTATTAATTTTAAAAGTTTATCTGGTTGAATTTAACAAAAAGTTTGCCTTATTATTTTTATAGGTATATCTCCTTGAATTTATTAAAAAGTTTACCTTTTAATTTTATAGAGCTATCTTCTTGAATTTATTAAAATGCATGTTTTAGTATTCTAATAAGTTTAGAGCTTTACATTTATTTAAAAAGCATAAGTTGATAATACAAATTACAGATATTACATATTAAGGTTTTCATTCAATTCTAAACATTTTACGTTTATTTATTACATAAGTTGGGTAAAAAAATAACTTAAATAACTTAACATGATTCTTTTCGTAAGTAATAAAATATGGGAAAGGTTTTGAGATCTTTTCACAAATAATTCACATTATTTTTTTTTTATTATAGTTTAATAACCACATACCATAAACCATACATACAAAAATTTAATGAATTATCAAACTACAAACTGATAAAAACTTTTTCTTAAAATTCTGAAACTTAGGTTTATAAGTATGGGTTTTGTAATGGAATATATATAATATAAATAGCAAATAAAATATATAATTATTATACACATTAAATAAGAAATCAATAAATTAAATTACCAATACTTCTTTTGTCTTAAAACTTTAAGTTGCCATTATTAATGTAAAAGTGAATAGGTGGACCATCTAACGTTGTCAAATTTATGACATCATATATTTCTGTAACGTAAGATATGATTGATTTCTGAAAAATTTAGGTGTGTCCATTTTTTCCAACAATTTCTAATTATTTTCTTTAATTATAAAATCCAATACTTCATACATATTTATATTTTCATTCAGTAACTATGTGGCCAATTTTAAATTTAACACCTGAAATCAAGAATTGAACATTTGTTCTGATATTTTATGCGCGTATCTTCTGCAACTGGTGTCATTAAAAATGTCCAAAAAGTTTTTTTCCCATTTTTTTAAATTGTAGGATAATGCACTAGGTTATGAAACTTAATTAAAAAGTTTGTAAATAATTGTTTTTATAAGTTTATGCTCTTCAATTTAATTAAAATTTGAAAATTATTAATTTTAAAGTTAACAAATGCAGATCAATAAGTCTCACGAACAAATAAGTTTATTCACTTAATCATTTTTCATTAGATATCTACCATGAATTTCATTAGAAAATGTTTTCATCTTTAATTTTATAGAGCGTTTTGTATCTTGCTTTTGAATTGGTGGATTAAATTGCCAATTTCTGTTTTGAAACATCTGTTTCCTAATTCAAAGTTTCTAAACAAAAAATTTATTTAACAAAATAATGTAAAATTTTGAAAATTAAAAATAACAGATATTACATATTAAGGTTTTCATTCAATTCTAAACATTTTTTTATTTATTACATAAGTTGTTAAAAAATATCGCTAAATAACTAACATGATTCTTTTGAAGTAATAAAAGTATTTGAAAGGTTTTGAGATCTTTTCACAAATAATTCACATTATTTTTTCATTGAATAGTTTAATAACCAGCAACGCTTAAACCATACATACACAAATGTTCGGTTCGAAATGTATCAAACTACAAACTGATAAAAACTTTTCGAAATTGAGAAACTTAATGGTTTATAAGTATGGGTTTTTAATGGAATATATATAATATAAATGCGTAGCAAAAAAATATATAATTATTATACAGTATTAAATAAGAAATCAATAAATTAAATTCGCAATACTTGGGTTTGTGTTATTAAAACATGGAATTATTACGCAAATAAAAGTGAATACCGTATAAAATACATCTAACGTGAAGTCAAATTTATGACATCATATATTTCTGTAACGGGCCCCATAAGATATGGCAGAAAATCCGCTTTTTTATCGAAAATTTAGGTGTGTCCATTTTTTGAATGGCCAACAATTTCTACATTATTTTCTTTAATTATAAAATCCGTTCAAGAACTGCCCATACAAAAATGTATATTTGGTGTGGTTTATAGTTACAGTAATCATTGGACCAATTTTTTCAAAGATTTAACACGTTACGGTTTAATTCGCTAATGTTAATTGAACATTTGTTCCAAAAATGGAAGTAATGAACTTGCGCGTATGTGCTTGTGCAACTGGTGTTCAGCCACAACCGAAATTCCATAAAATTTTATTGGTCCCACTTTTTTAATTATTGTAGAAATGGACTAAGTTGGAAACTTCATGGTTTCAGATGTTCCTTTAATAATTTTTGTGGGGCTATGTAAAATTAAGCCAGCAATTAATAATTGGAGATCATTTAAGAATTGTATCGTTGTAATTAGATAACAAATGCAGATCAATAAGTCTCACGAACAGAATAAGGAATTTATTTAAATAAATTATCTTCAATCAATTAGAACACCTAACGTTTCAAATAAAGTATCATGAGAAAATTTTTTCATTTTTTTTAAAAAGTTATCATTTTGAAAAATCAAGCGATACTTTGTATATGAGTTCGGGACTTCAAGACAATCTGTACGAACTTGAAGTTTTTGACTTTTGCATATTCTGCACCAATTTCTGTATCCCCATAACTGAAACAATGCAGTGTTAAGACCAAGATTATCGCCTAAAATTTGTACTAGTTTAAAATGTATTATACAGCTTTTGCCATCTACATTTATTTGAAGGCCATTAATTTCCAATGTTTTTAAAATATTCAGAAGCGGTGTAAGGCAAACAGTAAATCCACAATCTTGTAGATCTCGAACTTTAACAAACCCTGCTACAAATATATTTGATAATTTGCTAAGTTGGTACTGAGGTACGCCCAAATTTACTGCCCAAAGGATCATTAATTTCGAAGTCATCCATATACAAAAAAAAATGGAATCGTTACATTATTTTTCTTTGAATTTTGCCAAAAGCTGCTATTGATGAAATGAGTATAAGGAAGGTTTTCTGAAAAGGTTTTCATATTTAAAAGCGTTGCTTCTAAGATCCCTTTACTCTCAAAAAATTTTTTAATTTGAAAAGGAATGTCTGATAGGGTTATTTCGGTTCTAGCTGAGGTTAAAGTTGGGTTGTTATTAAGTATGACTTCTGAGAGTTCGTCGCTAACAATATATTTTTGCGGATGTTTATACAGGTCTAGTTTTTCTATTTCTTTGAAAAATTTGTATTCGGTGGTTAAATCATAAAATGGCTGAGATATAATTTTAATTACTTCCTGAAGTATAGAATTATTTTCATGAAAATTACTAATGGCTCTTAATATTTCACATATTGGGGTTGAATTTCGAATACGTCTTTCTGAGAAAAATTCGTATTGGAATGCAGTTGAAGTAGAAACGCGATCATTGAATCTTTTAAAGAAGTAATATTTTAAATTGGTTTTAGTTGATTTGATGAATTAGTTGTTTTACTTGGAATATTAAGAGCAAGAGAATTTTCTTTACAAGATTGGCTATTGCGAATTTCTATTTTCAAATGTTTTTTGAGGTGAATTTGAAATCTGTGAATGTTATAAAAAATTTGTTTGCAATTATATTCGTTACATTGAAATTTACAAACTGGTGGAGTACCATGTGCTGACTTTAGATGTTTAATCAGCTCTATAGGATTTAAGTGAGCTTTTTGACAAATGAAACAAGCAAAATTGGAAATTATAGCAAAATTAGACGAAATTAGTTTAATTTACTCAAAAGATTTGCCACTGAAGAAAATTCTTCGGATTTCAACTCAAAAAAATATTGTTCTAAAAATGCCCATACTTGCTTGCTTCTTTGTGAATACTCTATCTTATGTATAAACGTACGATAGTTTAATAATGCAGTCAACGCACTTCATATACGTAGTACATTTCCATTGCAGACCATCGCAAAAAACATAAAACTCTGAAATGGATGACCAATCTGATCCAACGACGATAATTCTCGGCTGTAGTTTCTCCTTTCTTACCGCAAACTGGTTCTTCAATTCAATTATTGTGGGTTGAATATCATTACGTGTTGCAACGAGTGTTACAAAATCTGTTTGGGCATCAGCTATTGTTGGTTTTTTGTCCTTATTAAGCCTCAAAGGCTGTAGCAAAGCATGTAGAAGAATTGTACTTATACAATATTTACATTCTGTAAAAAAATTGTGTAAATAAAAATTTTATTATTTTAAAAGTGATATTCAGGATTTCGTACATACGATCCGGCATCATTGCATTTCCAAATCACCACGACAGCGCAATATAAAATTTATTGTTGTACATATACATACATATCTATATGTAATTTGTGATTGCACTGCCATGGTAATATGGTCGTTTGCATATTATATAGCACGAAATCCTGAATACCGCAATTTCATTTGATAAACCACTTTACCATTTGAGATGTTGTCAATGTGCAAATACTTTAAGAATAGTTCCCTTGAAACACGGTCTTTTATATCTCTATCAAAAATTTTGAGGATTTCTTTATAAAACTTCTCCAATTTCAAAAATAACATATTTCCTTTCCCGGGGTAAAGAGTCTCAAAGTCTATTTCTACCTATGGAAAATAAGTTATTGAATTATTTGAAAAAAGCATTGAATATAAGAACTCACAAGTTCATATCCACGAAAGTCCTTATAGCGCGGCCATTCACTAAAAATGCAGCCTAAAGAACTGGCGTTATGGATATCTATAATTCTTTGACCAGATAACCTATTCCCATGGTGTGCAATTATTCTGCAGCCAGCACTTCTTTTCGTAATACTTATCTGAATATTCAGAAATAAGTATATCTTGTGAGAGGAAACAATCTATTTGTTTATACCGCTGGATAAAGCTGCTGGCGGAGCGGTAGTTGTACGATCGGTTGAAAACTTTTTATAATTGGTTTTGTCAGCATTCGTCCAGCGTGAAAATAGCTATCCCGTAGGATTTTTCTTACCATATTTTCTTGCTAGAAAATATGTTTCCTAAATATTAAATAGTTGCATTAAAAAAATAGACCATGTTACAAATAAATAAATCATATGCAAAACAAAACATTAGTTTTATTTTGGTTTGGCCCTATTTTTATTTATTAATTTTTAATAGTAATAGTTTTTACAAGTTTATCCTTCGTCATAAACTGTACAAATCTAACTTCATACTAAACTCCTAATTTGGTTGTTTATGTTTTGCACAACGTTTTAAGTGTGCCAAATGATTTCCCAAAAATAATTAAAATAGTAAGCAGAACTGATTTTTTTCATTTTGAAACATGAAATGATTACATATACGTATGGATATACATACCGGATTCTCTTTGGGGAATACATCGCAGATGATGTTGGCCCACTTTTGCATTTCTCCATATGTCAGTTTTTTCCGCCTTCCTATATAATTCTCTATTACGCAGTGACACAATGTATTCTGCTGCTTGGCGCCCAAGAAACCATTTTTCTGCTGAAAGTGAAGCACAAGCTGCCCTTTAACCGTACCTTTTAAAAGGTCGGTTAAGCTGCGACTGTCCATGCAGTTATCATACGTTGGCTGGAGTACTGGTGAAGAATCTCTTGAACTTTTAGCTGCATTTAAGTCGTCAGAAATTTCCTGTAACCACTCCAAAATTCGACTACTCTCAGATAAGGTGCTTGCATCACGTACAAGCGGTATATTCTAAAAATGCTTACATAAATGTACACCAAAGAAAATTATGCTGCACTTACCATGTTCTTCCTCCATTCTCTTAATCCCGCTTTAAACTTGATGCATTCGCCAAAAAATTTTGTTGGAAGCTTTTCAAATAAACAGTCGATATCTTCCCAATCCATTTTTGTTAAAATTATCGTTGATGTCACTCTGTAGTCCACAAGAATGGAGCAAATATCATCATTTAACTCCCATGATTTAAAAATGGGCAGCGTTTCAATTGCATCTAATCCGAACTGAATATATCCATTTTACAAACTTGTCACAATTTTTATAAGACATGCGTCGGGCCACACTCACGTTAATACTGACTGATGCCCAATAATTATTGCATCATCTTAAGTATGCAAAAACACGAGCCGATAGAAATACAGTTATGATTGGCGACATTGAAATGCTTATGCTTGTGAATAGTTTGTTTTTGTTTGTGCATTTGCTCTTTTTTTTAACTAATATACGCAAGGCTACATTCCGTGCACTTCGACGCGTATAATGTATGTTATGGTTGCGTGCTCAACACATATCATTATGTTATTGTTGCTTATAGTGATTTACATTTCGTTTTTGTTTTCTATTTTCTTTCATACACTTCAGTTACTTTTTGAATTCAAGAGTATGGAAAAAAAAGATGTCAAAAGAAATCAATGGAACTTGCAATGGTACGCTTCCCTTCTCTTCTCACCGCCTTCTCCTACATTTAGACAGAATTTATCGAACAAGAAGTTTTCTCATTATTTTAAGCAGATAAACTTTTAAATAAAAATAAGAAGATTTCCCACATATAAATAAGAAGAAATCTCTATGAAAATATCTTCGTCTTTGACTTCTGTCCTCTTCTTGGTCCCTGCAACTGATCATAGAGACAATCTTTTTATTTTTATTAGCCATATTTTTCTCTGTGTACGCGGTTCAACTTTATTTGAGTCATTGCGTACTGTGAATGATATGGTGTGTGCAAGTTCTGGAGAAGTAAGTCAGCAATTACAATTGCTGGAACGTGTTAATCACTGGAATGAAAATGAAGTTCGCACACTTTTCGCGATAAACATTTCGATATCTGTCTTCAAATCCGCGTCAATTATGGGATACGAACAAAAATGACATTGCCGAAGATATTTTACATCGTCCTCGCTAAAAATTGGAATTGGTTAAATATAAATTACATCTTCCCTTTATCAATTCACGAAAGATGAGCTCATCATGAATGTTCTAACATTGGCCAAATTATCGTTACTACGATTCCTTGAGTGCACACGCAATGTTAGCTGGCAAAAATACCGATGTTGTTGACTTAAACTGGAAGATTCAAAGTCAAATTCCGGGAGACTTGCGCTCATACAAATCGATCGATCTTCTTGACAATGAAGACGACGCCGTGAACTATTTAGTGGAATTTCTAAATTCTTTGTATAGGCATGATATGTCACCGCATCTGCGCTACTGAATACAAGGGGGCAGAATGCTTGATTCTAAGAATTCCTTTGAATTTGCCTTTTCAGTTCAAACGCATTCCGTTTCCAGTGAAAATTTCATTTGAGATGACAATCAGCAGGACACAAGTATAATCGCATAGTGTGTGGCATAAATTTGGAAATGCTATGTGTTTCACACTGTCAGATAAAAGTTAATAAAATACTTTTTATTTTCTTTATTTTAAAAAGGATTTTATTTTATAATATAATTTTTTTCGTTTATTTATTATTATTCGTTGGGAAAACTATGTCTTCTTAGTCTAACCTCTTTTTCTTAACTATTCTTATTGACTACCACTTAACTACTGACTGTGAAACTTATGTTAAAAATTAGTTATATTGGAATTAAAAGTGTGTGAGCAGCGATAATCACATGCAGTGCAACGTGACCGTGCATTCAATGCAGACGCTACGTCAGCACTTTTGGGCTAAACAAAATTTGGGACATAAACAGGAAATGATAGTCAGCGAAAGTATAGCAAAAATATGCTTATACGTTTCGTAATAATTATTACGAAATGTAAATATGTTCCTCCCTTCTTAATTTGATTGTCCTCAATCATTTTAGAAAAAGGGGATATTATTCAATCTTGGTGGTTTGCTAGGAGCTTCTAATTCTATTGGTTTGGGAATATCAATATAAGATGGTAATTTTATTCCCGTATGGGGCTCCAGACTAGTGGGTGGAATTTGAGATTCCCAAACAATAATTTCTTTAGTATATCTAAAGAAAAATTTCAAACATGCAATGGAAACGATAATTAGACTAAGAATAACAGAAATTGACCATCCTCCGATTTTTAGATGTTTTTGAATGGTTGGAATAACCTCCGTATTATTAATCTGCAATTCATTGAGAGCTTCGAGTGATAGTGAGTTAATGCGGTCAGTTGCAAAAGGAGTAGGCTGCATTAATGCAGGAATCATTTATAGAGGTGAGGCCTCTATGTTACTGAAATATTGTTAGCTTTTATAATGTTATTATGAAATTTAATAAGGAACGTGCCAGAAAGATTTCGCATCGTTTCATCGATATAAATATGTAGATGCGTTGTAATTATTTAGTAGGATAACGCCAGATCCGATTTCTTCGATTAATGGGATGTGATGATCATTGCTCGTTACACATGTAGAATTTTGACTACTTATAAGATTAGGAATACATTTTGTATCTGAAATATTCTTTATTTGATCTTCTTTACAAATTCTTATATTATTAAAATTTTCACAATCATTTACTATACCATAGATAGTTTTTCCGTATTTTAAAATTCGTTTAAATTCTAAATTAGTTATAGAATTTTCCTTTTTTACCGGTCTTAAAATTAAGTTTTCATAGGTTTCCTTTTTTGTTAACGGAACCTTAATCAAATAATATATTTTTTTATTAGTACTGTATAGGACAGATACTTTAGCAAATTTGAGTGCATCTTCGGGACTCACGAACATAATATTTTCTTCTCAAATTTTACTTAAAGCAATTTCAATTTCTTTTAAGTCTAATATACATACATATATGGATGATGATCCATTTTGAATATCTATCAATTCTTCTTTGATTAATCTTACTCTGTTTTGTAAATTTATAACTATTTCGTTTTCTAATAATACATCTTTTCTTATGGCATTTGGAATTTTATTTACCATATTTGTCAGGTTATTTAATCTTTTATGAAAAGCTTCGTTTACATAAACTTGTTTATTATTATTTTTATTTAGATCATTTATATTATTAGCTATTATTTCAAAGTCGTCGTGATCTGGTCATCCTGCGAGGTACTTCCAAATAGTACCTATGGCGTTTATTGCCCTTTTATTTTTTATAGTGGGTGTTATATTTTCTAAAATATTTTCGGTAAGTCTTAATTCGTGGGTCAGGATAGGATACAGGTTGTGGTGATTTGGGATGTTTTGTTGGATAAATGTAAGGGTGCTGGATATGGATATTGCGTACTGTGCCAGGTCTATTGGATGCAAAATAGTACGAGTTCCTTGCTGAATTTTTGCTGTACCTTTACTGATCGTGATAACGTATGAAGACGTATAATCAAAGATTTGGACCTCCGTCGCCACACAAGTTAGGATGAATAACATTAGGTAGACCTGCCGCATTGTTTTATTACTTGCTGCTGTTTCTGCTGCTATTGCTGTTATTAGTGATGAGTTTTGTTGTTGCTGTTTCTGATGTTGTTGTTTTCGATGATGAGTTTCGTTGTTGCTATTTCTGATGTTGTTGTTATCGATGATTACTTTCGTTGTTGCTATTTCTGTTATTGTTGTTGCTTCATTTAAATTTCCCAATGTAAATTGTCTTTATTTGAGCTTTATTTATTTTAAAATGTTGTCTCTGTTGCTTGATGATTGTTTTTTATACACAAAAATGTTTCTCACAATTTCAATTTTAATAAGTGTTATTATTTGATTGTTTGTTTTTTTTTTCTTACTTTACCGCACCGATCGCTCGAATTTCGCCCTTTTTGCATATCTTGCTACTCGGGATTCGGTAGCGACACTTTATCGCGCGGTTGCCTGCGGACGGACACTACAGGCAAGGGTTTTCACGAACAATTTTTTTTATTTAAATTCTCGCGATTTTAGCTCGGGCGCCAGTTAATAAAATACTTTTTAATTTCTTTATTTTAAAAAGGATTTTATTTTATAATATAATTTTTTTCGTTTATTTATTATTATTCGTTGTCGTTATTAAAAGTGTGTGGGCAGCGATCATCACATGCAGTGCAACGTGACCGTGCATTCAATGCAGACGCTACGTCAGAACTTTTGGGTCGCGGGTGCAACGATCGGAAATGGGCTAAACAAAATTTGGGACGTAAACAGGAAATGATAGTCAGCGAAAGTATAGCAAAAATATGCTTATACGTTTCGTAATAATTATTAAGAAATGTAAATATGTTTGGTGAAAAACGTAAATATGTTTAGTGTTAACTTATACGTGGCGTGCTCACGAGTTGGAAAACCATCTTTTCTGTACACCGGAACAGAAACCAAAAAATGTTGCTTATCAAGCTGCGTTACATTGAAAAAAAAAAAAAGAAATGATAAATTTAACTTTCTTTTCATTTCAAAACACATAATTTCACGCAGGGCAACGATTGCGGGGCCAGCTAGTAAATAAATAAATAGGACTTAAAAAAAAACAGAACAAATGGTGTTTCAAAATCAATTTATTTTATTCAAAATAGTCTGCTTTTGCTTCAATACAGCTTTTTGCACGGTCCAAAAGTACGTCGAACGAGTGTTTTAGCTCGTTGGCCGGTATGCCGCCAGTATGCCGGTGCAAGCCTTTTGAATTGCCTCTACGTCTGCATAACGCTTTCCTTTCATGGCCAAATGCATTTTTTTTTTCGAAAAGGAAGAAGTTGCACGGTGCCATATCAGGTGAATACGGGGAGTGGTTAGTGGTTAAAATGTGATTTTTGGTCAAATAATCGTTCTTCGAATGTTGGATTCTGAGCAATTTTTGGTCGTCAGTCAATTTATACGGAACAAACCGTGCACACACCTTTCATAAGCCAAAATGTTCGGTCAAAAAAATTCAGGCGTAGTTTCGATGGAAGTTCCGGTGATCACGGATTTTGATTGGCCCACATGTTGATCGTCATTTATGTCCTCACGACCACTTTGAAAACGTTGAAACCACTCGTGCGCTCTGCTATGGGATAGGCAATCATCGCCATAAACTTGTTTCATCAATTGAAACGTTTCGGTAAAAGCTTTACAAATTTTAAAACAAAATTTAATGTTGGCTCTTTGTTCGAAGCTCATTTTGATGTTTACTTTGGGACGCACCTTGCATTTCAGTTTACATTAAAAATAAGTTAAAACAAACATTTTCAAATTAAATTTAATAAAGAATACTTCATTTGGTATTTTATCGTTTGGCCGATTGCGGTGAGGCAGGCCGCTACCCCGGTGTCATAACTTATAATGCCGCACAAACGTTAGATCTTGCCACTTTTGTGGAATGATACCTTCCTCACTTGCCATATTCCAAAATTCTCCACCATCCTTTTAAGATTCCATTGATTCCAAAAGCTCCTCTTGGTGCATCGGCACAACAACAAACACACGCTGAAAATTATTTGGAATGGTTGTAAAATATGTCAGACCTAAACCCATGTTTATTTTTATGGAATGACACGTAAAAATAAAATTGCAACCCTGTTTTAGTTGTCATTTTACATAGAGGCATATTTCGTCGTTAAATTGTTGAGGAAGGTAAGTTTTAACCCTTTCATGCCCGATGTTGCCTATAAGCAACATTTACATATATGCTTCTAAGTCCCGTTATATAAATTTTTTTGACGCGCGGTTTTTTACATTATGTAGTCTGATGTATTGTGTAAGCTTACACTGAATTGTTCTATCGTAAGCTATGCAATGGTTTTTTGTAGAGTGAAATTGTCCAGATCGCGAATTGTCAAAATCACGAAAAAAGGCGTTTACGCAAAAAATGTTTAAAAAGATTAAAGTAGCTGTTTTATTGTAAAACCAAGGAAACAACATAAATAAAGTTATTAATAATAAAAATAAATCATTGGAAAGTGTTTAGTTTGTTTAAAATAATTTCGTAAAAGTGTTGTTGTCTATAGGCAACATCCTGTAACTAACGAACCAGGACACTAAGGACTTTTAAATTTTTATCATTTCATACTTGAGTTAATACTAACATATATCTCTCCTAAAAAATGTTTTAGCTCCACCCATTTTAATTCGGGCATGAGAGGGTTAAATAAATTTTATAATTTCTACTTAAATTATAAAGATTTGTTACAGTCTTTTGTTAAGAATGTGTGCAGAAGGTGCGCTAGTTCGCAATAGTCATTCTCAATACATTGACCGAATCAGCTGTTCATACTATATCACTAGATTCTACAATGGGTGCTTACTTGGCCTTGCACATTTCGCTATAGGATTTCCGCATTTTGTGTTATCGTGCAATCTTGCAAGAGCAAGAGAATCCCCCTATTGATACTGAAAAATGGAAAAGCAAAAATACAAACAAATAAATTTGTGAGCTGTGAATGAAAACTCATCTAAAATGCACATTGTCGGTCCGAACGACTTTGATTCCACAACCCACAAATGTGTTTTCAAGATGTTTTCAATGTCCGTCTGAAAATAGTACCTATTAATTAAATAACTGTACTCTCAATAGAGCTAAGTTTGCTTTCATATCTAAATTTATTCAAGACCTTTAAATGAGAATAAAGCTAAAGCAGGTTTACAAAATGTATGCCAAAAACATAGATTATGGGTTCAAAGAGTTTAAATTCCCCTACATAGACTAACTTAGTCAGTAATATTAAAAAAGCACCCAAAGTATCAGCGAAGAACAGGATGACAAATGTTGATTCAAATTATGTTAACTTTTAATTTCTTGCCATTCCATTTATTTAGTTCTATTTTGTAGGAATATGCACTGAATTTAAGCAAGCACATAATTAGTGCACTCGTAAGTCACTTTAACCACTGTAAAGATTATGTTGAAAATTCAAGAAGATTACAGCACTCTGGTAACAACAATAAAATCTCGCATAATTATTTATTGGAATTATTTTCTATCGTGGCTTTACTGCTTGCAGCAAGAAATTCAGCAAGTCAGCAGCGATTGTAATCGGAGGCGTAAGCTAATTTTGGGCGCCCATGTTTTTTACGACAATGTAGTTGCACGCAGCACAAACAACTATTGTTTAGAAAGCATGAAAGCATAATCCGCCGATTCCCTTAAACCATCATTAAAGCCAGCTACGCGAACATACAAACACAAACATTCACGCACAGGAATATGTGCAGTCATAATTTACGTCCATAAAATTTGCGCAAATATGAACGCAGGGTTGGCGACGGATAAATGAGAGGAAGTGCAATTTATGGAGTAAACGAGTAAATATAAATCGCTGAAAATGTGCTATGAATAATATTTCTAGTGTTAGACTAGTGTTAGCAGCCAGCCTCATGGCAGTATGCACTAGCGCATAAATTAACCATATGCTCGTCCAGGAAAAGTTAAAAGCAAAATTATTGTGGCATGCCCTCGCAGGGCATCGGAGGCAGCAGCGTATAGATGATGTTGTTCTTTTATGCGGGGTGTGGCACTCTCCCTAGTGGGCTTGTTCACATAGATTCTTATTTCTTACCAAAAATCTGAGATATTGTATGCTGCAATGACTTTGCGATTGCACTAAAATGCATATTCATAAGTACTTGTTGTTGTTTGCGGTGTTGCTGTTGCAATTGCGCTAAATTGTGTCATTTGCACTTCCCCCTCTGCAAAAGCAACCGCTACAAAACACTCGCAAATAGTTTTGGCGTATTCCTCTCATTACCTAAATGTATATCATATATATACATATATGTATTATAAGCCGCAGCGCTGCCGTGAAATTTGAAAAAATTTATTTTAATTTTTAATAACATCGAATATGCTACAGGCTGCACAGTATGGTGCTTCAAAAAAATGTTTGAAATTTTTTTTTCAACTCTTACCCCCTCAAATGTTAGTGATTGACAAACAAAAAATTTTCCCTCAAGCCAGGCGCTGTAGCTTAACTCTAAGGGGTCGCTATTTTTTTTTAAGGTTCACATACATTTTACATAGGAATTTTCGTTTTTTCATTCAAACTAAAATTTCACCAACTAATTTTCGTTTCTCAAAAATAACCATCACATATTCAGAAAGTTCACTTTTCAAACTTTAAAAATTTCTGCGACAAAGTTTGATTATCTCAATTAGACGATTAAATATATTGATTTGAAGTTTGGAATATTTTCAATGAAAATAAATAAAGTTTCTGAGAATAATAATTTTGTCGTGGCAATATTTATAGTTTGAAAAGCCAACTTAATGAATATGTGATAGATATTTCTGAGAAATAAAATTGAGGTTGGCATTGTGAGCGTTAATGTAGGATTGACGTCCCAAGCAGAGGCACCATTTGGTGGTATCAAAGAATCCGGTATCGGACGAGGGGGAGGACATTATGGCATCGATGAATTTACTGGGATAAACTATATCTGTTTGGGTGGATTGAAGTACGATTGAGTGAAGAGGTTGGTGAAATATGCATGTTTTTTTTTTTTTTTTTTTTTTTTTTTTTTTATTACAAACATTTTTAAAAACTTTAACAATGTTTGATATCACTACAACTAGTTTCAAAAGCTAACGAGCAGTTTGATTTGAATAACTTAAAAACAAATTACATAGAAATTAATAGTAATATTCATACATATACGGTATATAGTATAATTAATTTCTTTATATTTTAGCTTCCAACTAAGCTATGTGGTTTTTTGCGACATAATCGACTAGAGAGGCATGTGTCTAAAAGAAGATTTCTCGCCTCCTCGTTCACATGTGCATTAAGCCTTTTGTAGTGGGCATCTGCCTGACTCCTTATTTCTTCGGCGACTGTATTCATCCTTAGGTCTCGATGAATATCAGCATTTCTGCAGTACCAAGGAGCATTTACAATGCCTCTTAGCACCTTGTTTTGAAAACGTTGTATAATATTAATACTGCCATCATTGGCACATCCCCACAGTAGCGCACCATATGACCATATCGGCTTGATTATTTGTTTATAAAGAAGTAATTTGTTGTGTATGGACAGGTTTGACCTTCGCCCAATTAGCCATTTCATTTTCGACAATTTCAGATTAAGTTCAATCCTTTTTATTTTAATATGCTCCTTCCAACGTAATCTAGCATCGAGCGTGATGCCAAGATATTTAGCTGTATTTGCGTATGGTATGCAGACATCTAGAATACTTATAGGTTGATAAGTGATTCTTTTGTTTGTAAAATTTACATGAACCGATTTGCCACCGTTTAGTTTTATTCTCCATTTTTTAGTCCAGCTTACTACGGAGTTGATTGCATGTTGCATTTTTAGCGCAGCTTTTTCTGCTGTTTTTTCGACGCATAGTATTGCGGTGTCATCCGAAAAAGTGGCAGTCATACTGTTTGGTGCTAACGGTAAGTCTCTTGTATACAAAATATATAAAAGTGGACCTAAGATACTTCCCTGAGGAACTCCTGCTTCAATTTCTTTTAGTTCAGAGAATTCATTTTCTTGTTTTACACGGAAAAATCTCATGGTGATATACGATTCTAAAAGAGCACAATACTCAACCGGAAGACATGATTTTAGTTTTTGCATAAGGCCTTCGTGCCATACCTTGTCAAACGCTTGTGCAACGTCAAGGAATACAGCTGAGCATACGTTTCCTTCCTCCAGGGATTTTTCTATTTCTGATGTTATTCTGTGAATTTGTTGAATGCTTATTTCTAAAACCGAACTGATGCGATGGAATTAACTGCTTTTCGTCGATTATAGATTTTAATCTTAGATAAATTAATTTTTCAAAAAGTTTTGAGATTTGTGGAAGTAGTGAAATTGGTCTATATGACGAGACTACGTGAGGATCCTTTCCTGGTTTAGGAACCATAACAACTTCGGCAACTTTCCAAAGGCTTGGAAAATATGTCAGACGGATTGCTGTATTGAAAAGATAGGCGAGCTTCCGTAAACATTTGTATGGTAACTGCTTTAACACTTCAGCTGTAATTAAATCGAAGCCAGCTGCTTTCTTTACTTTAAGCTTTTTAATTTCACTTTTAAGTTCACAAATGGTGATTGCTGGGATTGTTGCATGATCTTGTTGAATGCTACTGAGGTACGCGATTTCACTATCCTCGTTTGGACGAAAGGTTTCAGCTAGGTGTTTTGCAAATGCATTAGCTTTATCACAATCACTTCTAGCCCATGTATTGGAAGCAACTTTTAGTGGTGCAACGTGACTTGTTGGACGTTTCAGATACTTAGTACTTTTCCAGAGTGAGTAATCATCTTTTTTGTCAGCGGATAGTTCAGATAAATATTTATTAATTGACTCATTCTTAATATGAGCAATTTCTCGTTTTAATTCTGTTGTTGCCTTATTAAGGTTGATTTTGTCGAATGGTGAGCGGGTTTGTTGCCATTTCCGTCGTAACTTTCTTTTCTTAATTAGAAGGATTTTTATTTCTTTGGGGTAATTTGAACCTACACTTTTCCGCTTTAACTCCGGAGTATTATCCCAAGCTGCTTGTTGAATTTCTTTCGTAAATGTGTTAACTTCTAACTCTAGTTGTTCAATTGTTGTGATTTTCGGACACTTTATTTTAGTCTGAAGTATTTGTTTGAACGAAGTCCAGTCCGTATTTTTGTTGTATAGCTTCAGACTAAGATCTCTTTTAATGACTGTTTCACTTACTGTTAAATATAATGGGGAGTGATCAGAGCTTAGATCTAATCCACCTTCTATTTCTATGAAATTTCGAGATATCTTTCTAGTTATAAAGAAGTCTATTACATCTGGTATTTTGTTGGTGTCCGTTGGCCAATAAGTTGGTGTTCCGGTCGATACAAACTCACACCCCGTTTCTTGAGCTGCCTGGAATAAGTCTCGCCCTTTAGCTGTCGTTAGGCGCGATCCCCAGTAAACATGCTTAGCGTTAAAGTCGCCTCCCATAATAAATTTGTGAAATAAATTCAATAAATTCAATAATTTTAAATATTTACAATAAATAAAATAAACAACTTGTTTGTATACGAAAGTGCTTTTCACGGAGATCGACTGGAAGTTGAAGTGCGGTGAGGAGATTGAGTGGATAGGCTGTTGCACCTGCTAAAAGTTTCTCAGGAGATGTAAGGCAACCTATTACCATTTTTTCTTTCTTCTCTTATTGGACCAGCAAAAAGGAATTTGGAAAAGTCACTACCATAGTATAAGCTTTATTGTTATCCAATACTAGAACCAACTTGTACTTGCGTTCTTTAAGTTAAGCTTTTTACCTGTACTAGGCTAGCCTAAAAGTATACACCGAAATTAGTGAACGTTTCATCTGGTAGTTGCCACATATATATATATTTATTTATTTATTTTTACTAACTATTGGCTAACTAACTCACCATTACCTACGAATAATCCCTTATACAATAGACATATAGTATATTGCTGGATTATGCTTCGAACCCCGCCCCCTGGAGGGGGTCAGGAAATACCAACAAGCCAACCGAAAAAATTAGTTTCCGAAATAGATGAATTGAAACAAAAATTAAGAGAATTAGAACAATTATGCGAACAATTAAAAATTGAAAATCAAAAACTTAAAGAACAAAATAATCGCCCACTTGTGCCTAATTATAGTCAATCTCAATACGAAACTGATGAAGAAGAACTAGCTCTGGAAACAGACTGGATTTTAAAGAAAAATAAAAGGCCTAGCAAAAAGCGTAAGGCCGAAGCTTCACCAGAAGTGGTTTTAAAAGAAAATACTTTTTCTTCGAACGGTGAAAACCACACAGTTAAAAATGAAAAACCAAAATATGAACCGCGACCTCCACCTATTATGATTTCGAATATATCTAATTATAAAGAACTAAATAACCTAATTAAAGATAATACTAAAAGTTCTTTTGTATTTAAACTATTAAATAACGATATCCATAAAATAAGCGTTACATCAAGTGATGACTACAGATCAGTTACAAAAATGTTGTCTGCGTCGGGAGCTTCATGGTATTCCTTTGAAGACAAACAAACGCGTCCAATAAAGGTTATGATTAAAAATCTCCACCATTCGTGTAGCATTAGTGATATTATCGCTGATTTAAAAGAACAAGGTTTACATGTCATGAACGTCGTAAATAAACTCAAGTGGAAAACACGAGAACCTTTAAACATGTTTTTAGCTACTTTTGATTCTAATGAAGACATCAAAAAAATGTATGAAATCAAACACATTCTTCACACCGTTGTTCTCATCGAGCCTATTAGGAATTCTAAACTTATTCCACAATGTAAAAATTGCCAGGCATTTGGACACACAAAGAACTTCTGTGGCAAAATGTCAAAGTGCGTTGAATGCGGTGGTAAGCACAAAACCATCGAGTGCCAAAAACCCAACACTGAAAAACCAAAATGCTGTAACTGTGGCGAAAGCCATCCGGCAAACTACAGAGGATGTATTGTTGCCAAGGAGCTTCAAAACATTCGTAACAAAGCCTTGAAGAAACAAAAAGTTACCACAAATTTGCCCAGTACATCAACTAATCCACCCATTGGTAATAAAAGTACTGTCAACAAGCAGAATCGTGTGCAGACGAGTAAGCTCACTTTTTCTGAAGTACTGAAAGGGAAATCAAAGGTGGTGAACGAAAAAACACAAAGATGACCGAAGACCTACTAACTCAAATACTTGAGATGTTAAATAAACAAGAAAAATTCAATAACGATCTGTGCAGCCGCTTAGATAACCTCGAAAAAAATAAAAATAAAGCAAAATTGAAGGCATGAATGGTGCTCTCCGAGTTATGACATGGAATGCAAATGGACTATTAAAGCACCAAGATGAGCTTCTACTTATTTTACAAAAAGAAAAAAATAGATGTATGTCTTATTTCCGAAACTCATTTTACGAGACACAGCCATATAACTTTCAAAAACTACGATATCTATCATACAATCCACCCTAGTAATTGTGCGAGGGGAGGCACTGCTGTTATTGTTAAAAACAGCATTATACATTATGAGGATAGAAAAATCAGTACGCACAATATTCAAACCACAACTATTACATTAAAAGCAGTGCATGTTGAAACCGAAGAGAGAAATTAAAACATAAATAATATGTAATAAACAAATAAAAATAAAATGTTGACATTAAAATTGAAAATTTGAAACTTTATAAAAAGGGACATTTAAAATAAAAGCTTAAATAAAACAAAAACAAACAAAAAAGGGCTAAGTTCGGGTGCAGTTAGGCATATAAATTTGTGTACATCAATTCTTTTTAAGAAGGGGCAATTCTTTTAGGGCAAATATGCTATTTGTGGTAGACCTGTTTTACAACAAAATCCTCAACTTCTTATGCATATTTATAGACTCGAAGAACCTAAAAATACCTTACAAAATTTTTAGTACGACATGGTAGACTCCGCCACAATAAATAAAGGAACGAACTACCACTAATAAACAGCTAGTTTCAAAACAACGCCTTAAAAAACGTTGAAATGAATGTAAACTAAGTAAAATATTTAGATACGAGTATTAATGCGGACGCGTTAAAGGGGCCTTATGGAGTTTCCGATGAAGACATCAGATAAAAGTATAATTTATCAAATTGCTTGAGCTTTTGTGGATCTACAACGATGAGAATCTACTATAATACCGATATTAGTAAAATCATATTCACTTTTATTAATTAAAGGTTTAATTATGGTTAAAAAAAAGTGGCCCATACTAAGGCCAACAACTATAAAAAAACTCACCAAATGCCTATATAAGAGTCAAATACCTTTTGTGATTATAACCTGACTTTTTGGTTTACACACTTCAAATCTAACTAAAATGGGGGTGTAAATATAAAATTCTAACCTCGACATATTTGTTTAATCATATGTGTATATATTACAATTAAAATATATTTATTAATTTGATGCCGCGCAATTACTACTTAGCAGTGTGTATTTCAAAAAGGTACAATACTTAAGTGTTAAAAACAACAAAGAACAAATGAAAAATTTCATATACATACATAAAAATATATGATTTATTTTTTAACTTCAAAGCAATTTGCTTCCTAGTCACGACAGCATAAGTTTTCCACACTACCGCCAATGAACGGAAGCAAACTGCTCGCGCTGTGCCTGCCCAGCTGCACACAACTGCTATGTATACTTGTGCGCCTAGCGGTTTGCCATGCAAGCAACATTCGTACCTTTAGTATCTGTTGTGATAGGCGTGAGCAGGCCCCCGCCACATCCGACATTATATCGCCACGAATAGCGTCAGCATTAAACTCAGACCTAATGTGATCAATATCAGTTTGCCATATGGCAACTCGTTTAGCTTTTGACGCAGGCAAATTTCCGGTGACTCGTCGCGCAACACTAAATCTTTGTAAGCGTGTGCGCGATGCAGCAGAGTTACCCCAAATTACACTCAATGTGCCGCGTTAGTTGAGCCAATGTTGAGATGTGCGTCAATGCAGCAATGACGATGCCAAACTACCTTCGGGATTGCGAGGCAAATCATTTTCCATATTCAACCATAGATCGCGTTGTGCCGCTACTTTCAGTTCCCAAATGCACTTTTCGCGACGATAATGATACTCAGGCAAACGCCAATTCAACATCAGTCGAGTGCCCCCAATGTTATGGGACCACATAGCGGACCGTGAGCAAACTCAAAAGACGCCTCGAATAGTGGATTGAAAATGTAGTCACCGTTATATTTGAGTATCGGCGACTCAATGAAAATAAAACAATAGTTGGTGTTAAGAAAAATAGAACAAAATGTTTTTCTAAGGTCTAAATATGTGGCGGATGACATTACTTTGAAGTCACATTTCATGTAGCGATATGTTAATTAAAATACATATATTACAACTTCGTATTGAAATATCCTATCGTGCCGACTAAACTTAAAAGCAAGCAAGGAAGACAGACGGCAATCCAAAAACCAGAAATTAAGCCGCCATTAGTAAATGGTACACAGGCTAACAATAGGCGATACAGCATAATTTTGTATAGGAAGCTTTCATGAAAACTTAGACTCTAGTAAAGAAAGCAGCTACTTCACTTTATATCTATAAAAGGATGGTTGGGCCCAATTGGGTACTAACCACTCGGGTAACATATTGCCTCTTCACACTAAACAAAATTATACTTTACGCTATACTGGTTTGGTGGGCAATAATGAAAAAGAAATACGAGGTAAGACGTTTGGAAAGCATCAAAGAGAAGCTAGTATACAATGGAGTCATCTATGCCAAATCAGGCAGGCTTTCCTTCTACCTAATACCACGAGTTTTCGAAATTTTTATAGAAATGAACTTAAATTGTAGAAAAGAGTTGAAAAGGGGTGAGGTGAACAGAGACACAGGATACGCATCTATACGGATGGGTCGAAACTATATAAGCGACTGGGAGGTGGAGAATTTTTTGCAAAATAAGATACTAGAATCGCCTTTCTACTGCACTGCAGTGTCTTCCAAGTTGAGATCACAGAAAGTAATAAAAAAAAGCCTTCTTGTTCTGACAAGGATTGTGTGTTAATTTAAACATTTTTCTCCAAAAGAGACATGTTTGGCGTCGTGCGTTTGTTGCTGCACTACCTCTAATACAATAATAACGAAATGCAGCAACTGCATCTATCTACCTTAAGTTATGTTCAACGTGTCCATTTCTACTTGCTATGACATCGCCTAGTTACTACGCTTAAAAGCCTAGAAATGTACAATCATTCCGAAATATGTATATGGCAGAGTATGAAATCTGGTAACCGCCCGCAGAATATCCACTTCGTTAACACAGCAACGAATTGGATAACATTGCAAAAGGCAGTTAGCATGACCGAGCGTTAAAGTGTTGATGATGTGGTAACGTTGCGCAAGGAGGCTTGAGTATACGAATTTTTAAAAAATAAAATTGCATAAACTGTGACACAAGCATCAGCCCAAATTTATATATTATATATGCAACTGTATAAATGCGAGGCGGCAGTTATGTGCTAGATATAAGGCTCAAAGCCGCTTCTTCTGTCCTCAACAGTATAGCACAGAGTTGGACCTCTCAGTGCTGGCCTTAACCGTGCGATTCTGTAACTTGAGACAGTCTCAAGTCTCTAAATTTGAGATTTTGAGTTAGAGACAATTTTTGAGACTTGAGACGATTTTTTCTATTCTGTAAGTGACAGTCACAAAATCTATTACATTTCATTATTCAGAGATGTTTTTAAACTTGAATGAAAATAAATATGTCGATAACAAATATTAAATTTTCTATAACATAGTCAAAAAACATAATTATCAATGAAAATAAAAATATATGTGGACTTTGTTTCATAATATTTACGAAATTTATGTAAAATTGATTTATTTTTAACCTTTTCGTGTTTGAGTTGCTTACAAAATATAAAGAAACGACAATCGATTAATATCTATGATGATCTCTATTCAGTATATTCAAAATGGCAGACAAGAGTTCTTTTTAGTTTTGTGACCTGCTAACTAACAGGTCTCAATATTTTGAGACTAACGCTAGAGACTGTTTAGTGAATAGTAACTAGTCTCAAATTGAGACTTTGCCTCAAAATGTCTCAAATAGAGACTAGAGACTGGTTACAGAATCCCGCTATAAGCCTATACTCCTGAGCCTACAGGTGCTAACGGTGGTTGGTAGACAGTCAAGCAGATAAGCAGTTTAGAAAGTCGCATGGAAACACATACATACGTAGTTGTGAGGCTACTTAACTTAGTTCACTCTGCTCGCCATATTTATGCAGCCTACATGTAGCAACAGTAAATATTTTTGTTGTGCTCGCATGCCCACTACAACTCACCAACTTAATTGACATACGTCGGGTCAATGTCAATTAAGTTGGTGAGTTGTAGTGGGCATGCTACGTGTTGATGTCGATCTCGGTAAATACTTTTTGTTTAAGCCAATGCAATTTTCTTAGCGGTACGTGCGGAATTTTTGAAATATGCGTATTTGCGCTACTAATTTGAGCGCCATGGGATAAATCCATTTTTTTACGTTTTTAGCAACAATAATCTAGGTGGAACATCTGGATCTTACAAAATAATTGTGTTATTGAAGGAATTTTATTAACAGTATTATTTTTGAATCTGAATCTGAACAATGCTGAGAATTGTATTTTGTCATGAAAGATACATACATATATCAAATCGATTAATAAGTAAATGCTCCCAAGAGTAATTTTTATTTGCTAGCAAGTTTAAATATGTATGTAACATCACCGAGTAGGAACGACTGGGATTGTAGAAACACTAGTGTTTTTCATGAGAATAAGTTTTCGTTGACATTTCAGTTTATCCGCAAAATAAAGTTTTGAATTTATTATTATAATTTATAGTAAAAGTAAATACTTGGTAGATTCATATATGTATGTACATATGTACTTATATCCTAATTTCATTATTACAATGTATTTATTTATGAGTGGTTCCATTAAAATCTCGCTCAAAGCCGATTACAGAATACTTTTCGTTTGAGTAATCGTAAGTATGAAATAACTAATGCCCGGTTTCACAGTCCATACTTAAGTTGTGCCTAAATAAAATCTTAGCTAAGTATTGTTGCAAACTGAGTGGTCGTTTGCGTTTCACAGTCAATGCACAATTTCTATAAAATTTTATTATGATATATGGCAACGTTATGGGCAACATATGTTTTACAAATGTCATTCATAAAAATATGTATAAAATATTTAAATTATAACAGACAATACATAAATTTGCGAGGAAAATTATATCAAAAATTGATGAAAACAACAAAAGAACCCCAAATTTCATCACTAGCGAGTCGGAGCACCTATGGGAACCGAAGGAAAAGTATTGAGTGCAAACGAACGGACACTTGCCCTACGCTACGAAAGATGTCGCTGAAAATTCAAAGCAAATTCAAAACAAAAATCAGCTGTTATTTAAGCACTGCTTAAGTCTCCCCTTTTCAGTACTTAAACTTGCATAAGTATTAACTGTAAAAACAATATTTTCCTGTTTTATCTTAAGCAACGTATGGACTGTGAAACCGGGCCTAAAACTCTTAAATTATTTTAGATTCGGAATTCAGTTAGCAATGGGAGTTAATAAAATTCATGGGGTTCATAATAAAACAGATGAAATTTTTGAAACTTTTTTTTGAATTATTCTAAAAATATGCTACAAGCGCAACGTTTCGAATATGTGAAACACGTAAAATAAGACTCATAGTATACGCGAATTTAAAACAGCTCAGTTTACTGAACTTTTTTCAATCAATAACTCTATTTCTTTTACTTGCATTTTAGCTTTGTTTCTTAATTTTATATTTGGCCCATTTGGATACTTCCATAAGCTGGGCATGAAATTGCAGTGCATATAGGTACATATATATATACTCATATGCAATATTATGTCAGATTTTGTTAGGCAACAATATGTATTTGTATGAATGCCTGCTCCCATTTAGCGAACAACGCCTAAATAGTTACATTCACAGCGTTTGGTTTGCGCCGGAGTACTATAAGTTTCATGATGCAAACATTCGCAAAGGTTTGCAGAATACGAGGCATTTTTACATGTGTGTTGTATTGGCTTACTTAAGATGACATTTTTGTGGTTGACTGCATTTTTTCATTTATTTAGTTAGGTTAGCTTTGTAAACTCACACACGGACACATTGTAGAGACGCACACATACATGTTCATATATGTAAAATTTTGAATTTTCCGCACTGCAGACTGCCTTTTTCCAGGACATTAGTAGTCTAGCGGTCGTTCTCTCACTAATCCTTCTGTTAAACCTGGCACATGTGGCATATTTCATAAACGTATCGCACACATACGCATATGTATACTATCATGTGCATACGTAGTCCAAGGATTTGGCTGCATGTCTGCTCCATATTAACTACATACAAGCGACAACTTCTTCCCTCCACAGCTTTATGCTGCCCCAATAATCTCGCTTGACGTCAGTCCTCGTTACTGAAAAAGTTTTTGTCATCCAAATTACTGAGTTGCACCGTTCGCTATTCGCCTGACCGTTCATGTCCACCATCCGCACACAAGTGGATTTTCAAAGTGCTGACTTTATTTTGTGGCTCTTCAACGCAGATTTGCTAATAATATACTGCGCATTTTCTATATATCATACACAGAGAAAAATATGGCTAATAAAAATAAAAAGATTGTCTCTATGATCAGTTGCAGGGACCAAGAAGAGGAAAGAAGTCAAAGACGAAGATATTTTCATAGAGATTTCTTCTAATTTATATGTGGGAAATCTTCTTATTTTTATTTAAAAGTTTATCTGCTTAAAATAATGAGAAAACTTCTTGTTCGATAAATTCTGCCTAAATGTAGGAGAAGGCGGTGAGAAGAGAAGGGAAGCGTACCGTTGCAAGTTCCATTGATTTCTTTTGACATCTTTTTTTCCATACTCTTGAATTCAAAAAGTAACTGAAGTGTATGAAAGAAAATAGAAAACAAAAACGAAATGTAAATCACTATAAGCAACAATAACATAATGATATGTGTTGAGCACGCAACCATAACATACATTATACGCGTCGAAGTGCACGGGATGTAGCTTTGCGTATATTAGTTAAAAAAAAAGAGCAAATGCACAAACAAAAACAAACTATTCACAAGCATAAGCATTTCAATGTCGCCAATCATAACTGTATTTCAATCGGCTCGTGTTTTTGCATACTTAAGATGATGCAATAATTATTGGGCATCAGTCAGTATTAACGTGAGTGTGGCCCGACGCATGTCTTATAAAAATTGTGACAAGTTTGTAAAATGGATATATTCAGTTCGGATTAGATGCAATTGAAACGCTGCCCATTTTTAAATCATGGGAGTTAAATGATGATATTTGCTCCATTCTTGTGGACTACAGAGTGACATCAACGATAATTTTAACAAAAATGGATTGGGAAGATATCGACTGTTTATTTGAAAAGCTTCCAACAAAATTTTTTGGCGAATGCATCAAGTTTAAAGCGGGATTAAGAGAATGGAGGAAGAACATGGTAAGTGCAGCATAATTTTCTTTGGTGTACATTTATGCAAGCATGTTTAGAATGTACCGCTTGTACGTGATGCAAGCACCTTATCTGAGAGTAGTCGAATTTTGGAGTGGTTACAGGAAATTTCTGACGACTTAAATGCAGCTAAAAGTTCAAGAGATTCTTCACCAGTACTCCAGCCAACGTATGATAACTGCATGGACAGTCGCAGCTTAACCGACCTTTAAAAGGTACGGTTAAAGGGCAGCTTGTGCTTCACTTTCAGCAGAAAAATGGTTTCTTGGGCGCCAAGCAGCAGAATACATTGTGTCACTGCGTAATAGAGAATTATATAGGAAGGCGGAAAAAACTGACATATGGAGAAATGCAAAAGTGGGCCAACATCATCTGCGATGTATTCCCCAAAGAGAATCCGGTATGTATATCCATACGTATATGTAATCATTTCATGTTTCAAAATGAAAAAAATCAGTTCTGCTTACTATTTTAATTATTTTTGGGAAATCATTTGGCACACTTAAAACGTTGTGCAAAACATAAACAACCAAATTAGGAGTTTAGTATAAAGTTAGATTTGTACAGTTTATGACGAAGGATAAACTTGTAAAAACTATTACTATTAAAAATTAATAAATAAAAATAGGGCCAAACCAAAATAAAACTAATTTTGTTGCATATGTTTGTAACATGGTCTATTTTTTTAATGCAACTATTTAATATTTAGGAAACATATTTTCTAGCAAGAAAATATGGTAAGAAAAATCCTACGGGATAGCTATTTTCACGCTGGACGAATGCTGACAAAACCAATTATAAAAAGTTTTCAACCGATCGTACAACTACCGCTCCGCCAGCAGCTTTATCCAGCGGTATAAACAAATAGATTGTTTACTCTCACAAGATATACTTATTTCTGAATATTCAGATAAGTATTACGAAAAGAAGTGCTGGCTGCAGAATAATTGCACACCATGGGAATAGGTTATCTGGTCAAAGAATTATAGATATCCATAACGCCAGTTCTTTAGGCTGCATTTTTAGTGAATGGCCGCGCTATAAGGACTTTCGTGGATATGAACTTGTGAGTTCTTATATTCAATGTTTTTTCAAATAATTCAATAACTTATTTTCCATAGGTAGAAATAGACTTTGAGACTCTTTACCCCGGGAAAGGAAATATGTTATTTTTGAAATTGGAGAAGTTTTATAAAGAAATCCTCAAAATTTTTGATAGAGATATAAAAGACCGTGTTTCAAGGGAACTATTCTTAAAGTATTTGCACATTGACAACATCTCAAATGGTAAAGTGGTTTATCAAATGAAATTGCGGTATTCAGGATTTCGTGCTATATAATATGCAAACGACCATATTACCATGGCAGTGCAATCACAAATTACATATAGATATGTATGTATATGTACAACAATAAATTTTATATTGCGCTGTCGTGGTGATTTGGAAATGCAATGATGCCGGATCGTATGTACGAAATCCTGAATATCACTTTTAAAATAATAAAATTTTTATTTACACAATTTTTTTTACAGAATGTAAATATTGTATAAGTACAATTCTTCTACATGCTTTGCTACAGCCTTTGAGGCTTAATAAGGACAAAAAACCAACAATAGCTGATGCCCAAACAGATTTCGTAACACTCGTTGCAACACGTAATGATATTCAACCCACAATAATTGAATTGAAGAACCAGTTTGCGGTAAGAAAGGAGAAACTACAGCCGAGAATTATCGTCGTTGGATCAGATTGGTCATCCATTTCAGAGTTTTATGTTTTTTGCGATGGTCTGCAATGGAAATGTACTACGTATATGAAGTGCGTTGACTGCATTATTAAACTATCGTACGTTTATACATAAGATAGAGTATTCACAAAGAAGCAAGCAAGTATGGGCATTTTTAGAACAATATTTTTTTGAGTTGAAATCCGAAGAATTTTCTTCAGTGGCAAATCTTTTGAGTAAATTAAACTAATTTCGTCTAATTTTGCTATAATTTCCAATTTTGCTTGTTTCATTTGTCAAAAAGCTCACTTAAATCCTATAGAGCTGATTAAACATCTAAAGTCAGCACATGGTACTCCACCAGTTTGTAAATTTCAATGTAACGAATATAATTGCAAACAAATTTTTTATAACATTCACAGATTTCAAATTCACCTCAAAAAACATTTGAAAATAGAAATTCGCAATAGCCAATCTTGTAAAGAAAATTCTCTTGCTCTTAATATTCCAATTCAAACAACTAATTCATCAAATCAACTAGTACCAATTTAAAATATTACTTCTTTAAAAGATTCAATGATCGCGTTTCTACTTCAACTGCATTCCAATACGAATTTTTCTCAGAAAGACGTATTCGAAATTCAACCCCAATATGTGAAATATTAAGAGCCATTAGTAATTTTCATGAAAATAATTCTATACTTGAGGAAGTAATTAAAATTATATCTCAGCCATTTTATGATTTAACCACCGAATACAAATTTTTCAAAGAAATAGAAAAACTAGACCTGTATAAACATCCGCAAAAATATATTGTTAGCGACGAACTCTCAGAAGTCATACTTAATAACAACCCAACTTTAACCTCAGCTAGAACCGAAATAACCCTATCAGACATTCCTTTTCAAATTAAAAAATTTTTGAGAGTAAAGGGATCTTAGAAGCAACGCTTTTAAATATGAAAACCTTTTCAGAAAACCTTCCTTATACTCATTTCATCAATAGCAGCTTTTGGCAAAATTCAAAGAAAAATAATGTAACGATTCCATTTTTTTGTATATGGATGACTTCGAAATTAATGATCCTTTGGGCAGTAAATCTGGCCAACAAAAAATTTGCGGTATATATTATAACTTTCCAAGCGTACCTCAGTACCAACTTAGCAAATTATCAAATATATTTGTAGCAGGGTTTGTTAAAGTTCGAGATCTACAAGATTGTGGATTTACTGTTTGCCTTACACCACTTCTGAATATTTTAAAAACATTGGAAATTAATGGCCTTCAAATAAATGTAGATGGCAAAAGCTGTATAATACATTTTAAACTAGTACAAATTTTAGGCGATAATCTTGGTCTTAACACTGCATTAGGCTATGTCAGTTCTTTTTCTGCGAATTCTTGGTGCAGAATATGCAAAAGGCAAAAACTTCAAACTCGTACAGATTGTCTTGAAGTCCCGAACTCATTACGAACTAGAAGTAGTTATAATAGCGATATTTTACTGAACAATCCTGTTGTTAGTGGCATTAAAAACGTTTAGATATTTAATTCGTTGTCAAACTTTCATGTAACCGATAACATTGCTTGTGACATAATGCACGATTTATTTTTAATTTTTCCAAAATTTTACATTATTTTGTGTATGAAAAAAGTTTTTTTGTTTAGAAACTTTGAATTACAGGAAACAGATGTTTCAGTATGGGGATACAGAAATTGGCAATATAAGTCCACCAATTCAAAAGCACCATATACAAAACGCTTCATTCAAAATGAACGCGAGACAGATGAAAACATTTTCTCACTTGATACTGCTCATGGTAGGTGATCTAATTGATTGAGATGATTTAGTAAATAAATTCCTTATTCTGTTCGTAAGACTAATTGATCTGCATTTGTTATCTAATTACAACGATACAATTTTAAATGATCTCCAATTATTAATTGAAGAGCATAATTTTACATACCAAAAATTATTTAAGGAACATCTGAAACCAAAGTTTCATAACCTAGTGCATTATCGTACAATAATTAAAAAATTGGGGCCAATAAAACTTTTATGGACATTTCGGTTCGAAGCTGAACACCAGTTGCACAAGCAATACGCGCAAAGCATTACCTCCAGAACAAATGTTCCATTAACATTAGCAATTAAATCCTCCTTACGATTCGCTCACTGTGTTTTAAAAAACAATTTTTTTCAGCCAGAATATAGTTTTACAAATATTGAAGAAATTAAAATGGGATGCAATGAACATTTGTCATCTATAAATTTGAATTTCAGCTTGTACAAGAGAACAAATGAAATTATGTTCCGAGGTGTTAAATTTAAAATTGGCCAACTATGTGTGTGTACTGTAACTATAAATGAAAATATAAATATATACGAAGTATTGGATTTTATAATTCAAGAAAATAATGTAGAAATTGTTGGAAAAAAATGGACACACCTAAATTTTTCAGAAAGGTTTCAATCATATCTTATGGGGCCCGTTACAGAAATATATGATGTCATAAATTTGACAACGTTAGATGGTCCACCTATTCACTTTTATTTGCTTAATAATGGCCTTAAAGTTTTAAGACAAAAGAAGTATTGGTAATTTAATTTATTGATTTCTTATTTAATGTGTATAATAATTATATATTTTATTTGCTATTTATATTATATACATTCTATTACAAAACTTATACTTATAAACCTAAATTTCAGAATATTAAGAAAAAGTTTTTATCAGTTTGTAGTTTGATAATTCATTAAATTTTTGTATGTATGGTTTATGGTATGTGGTTATTAAACTATAATAAAAAAAAAAAATAATGTGAATTATTTGTGAAAAGATCTCAAAACCTTTCCCATATTTTATTACTTACGAATAGAATCATGTTAAGTTATTTAAGTTATTTAAGTTATTTTTTTACCCAACTTATGTAATAAATAAACGTAAAATGTTTAGAATTGAATGAAAACCTTAATATGTAATATCTGTAATTTGTATTATCAACTTATGCTTTTTAAATAAATGCAAAGCTCTAAACTTATTAGAATACTAAAACATAAACATAACAATTCAAGAAGATAGCTCTATAAAATTAAAAGGTAAATTTTTTAATAAATTCAAGAAGATAAACTTATAAAAATAATAAGGCAAACTTTTTGTTAAATTAAACCAGATAAACTTTTAAAATTAATAAGTCAAACTTTTTAATAAATTCAAGGAGATAAACTTATAAAAACAATAAGACAAACTTTTTAATTAATTCAAGAAGGTATTCTTTTAAAAATAAAAAGGTTGACTTTTTAATGAATTTAAGAAGATATTCACATAAAATATCGAAGATTTCTTCTTGATTTCATTGAAAAGATTTTCCTAATTGGAATAAGAAGGCGTTCTTCTTTAGGAAAAACCATAGAGATATCTTTATACTTTTGTTCTATATTATTAGGTACTTTTTGCTCTGTGTATGTGTATTATACTTATGGTATTATTTTATGTGGAATTTGTAGTAATAAGTGTAATCACATTCCCTATATTTCAATATTTTTTGAGCTGAACACGGTTTCTACTTAATTAGTACTTTAATATCAACAAAAAGAAAGCTTTTAATACCAATACTTGCTTAAAGTGGAATTTAGAAAAAAAAACTTTGTGGGTAATTATAAAATTATTTTAATAATGGTGATTACTTTGTATTGAGAATAAAGCGCTTTACAAACATTGTATATACAGTGGGTTCAAAAATAACGCTTTTTTCTTTGCACGATCAAATCGCGGAAAACTCTTTTTAAGGTTTTTCCAAATTCCTTGTTCAATTGTGTTCGCTGACGATCTTCTCAGTGTGTTGTGCCGTGAAATAAGTAAAATTAGTGTTTAGTATGCATAACGTTTTGAAAGGCGACAGATCGATGTGGTGGTCTAAACATTATGGAAAAATTGGAAACTTAGATTGCAGGAAGAGGGCGGAATCATGCAACTTCTAAAAGCTATTATTCCCCTTTTTGGAAAGAACCACTATTCAATTTAGGAGAAGTTAAAAAATATGATTAAAAAGAGATTAAATATACATATATCTTCAGAAATCTTCCATCAAACGTAGCAGTACTGTTATCAAAGCCCTACTTTCAAAAGCACATACTGAGAAAAAGTTGCAGCGCAGGAAAATATCAACAGTGATTGGGGCAATGTAATATTTACAGTTGAGTCAACTTTAGTATTGTTCAATCCCTTGAGAGATGCTTGGCTAAGAAAAGAACAAACATTTAATCAAATAAGTGTTAAGCACTACAAATGACTATCAATGCTTCTCTAATCATGTATTTGGATTGTTGAGGTGCTTCGCTGAAAACCTAGAATGATAAAATTGTATAAAGAGGAGTTACTGAACAACTGAATGGCGGCATATCTAGTCAAAATTTGTTAACCATACCGCGCGAAGACAATGATCTAAAATATAGGAGAAGAGGATGTACTCAATGGAAGCAAGAAAACTACATTATCACTTTAGATTTGCCTCCGAAGTCCCCAAACGGCAATCAAACAGGGAATGTTTGGGCTTAAATGTAAGCCAAACATTTTACATTAATGAAAGATTTTGTTCTCCTACTTCAACACAACTGAAAGTAGCTTCCTGTCAAATAAGCTGAAAATTTAGTTGCAAGTTGCCATCAAGAATGTCAAACTATAACCACGACATTTTCCTAATAAACACTATCTACAATTTGGAAAATGAAAGCGTTAATTTTTGAATGCACTGTACATAGAGTTACAGCAGTATTATATGTAATTATTTTCTATGAAGTTGTATTTGAGTGTATATAATTGCTTTCCCTTTGAACTTTGCTCTTCGACTAGCCCGCATTCTTGTTTAACCCTTGTGTTGCCACCCAAAAAAATCACACTGTCTGCCGCCCAGGGTACCCAGGTACCCCTACATAAATTCGTGCGTAAAAGTGCGTTATACGTAAAAATAATTGAGTGCATTCTATCAGGATCTTGTTATTGATATCTTAGAAAGGTATTTCTACTTGAATGTACCATATAAATTATGTACAGACACCTTCATGGTCCTAAATCAAGAATAAAACGACCGCTGCTATAACGTAAATTTCTCGTTTCTGCGAAGGCCAGTTACGTGGAGTTCGAATGGTGGGGAAACAGGTCGCTCTCTGAATTGCTTTATACTTCATGAACGTTCGAGAATGCCGTGAAACGAATATAAGCTGTATGACTCGAAGAAGCCAGACGTATCGCTGCAGTCACTGCAGTCAGTTTGGATAGTTCGTTAGCGTGTGTGCATTACATATCGATATTCGTAGTTATTTATTTGTTGCAATACTAATAGAAGTCAATCAAGGAGAACGAGTTGTCAAAGACCTGATCAGCGATTATAAAGGATCTTGCCGAAATATAACCATGGTCAGATTTTTCCCAACTTTACCTTTGGCGGAGACTCTGTTATCTTGGAAACTTACTTTCGTCGGTACATTGAAAAAAAAATAAAACGTTCATACCTCAAGAAATGAAACCGTCAAGGTCTAGAGAAGTAGTGTCAACTCTTTTTGGATTTCATGAAAAAGCTACTATATTTTCGTTACGTTCCAAAGGAAAACAAAGCTGTAATACTTCTTAGTACGATGCACTATGAAGCTGGCGTTGACACCATGGATCAAATGTGTTCGAGGTACTCCACCCAACGGTGAACGTGTAGACGGCAGCTGGCTTTCTTTTTTAACATCCTCGACATTGCAGGTGAAGCTGCTTATGTCATCCACTATGAGAATAACAGCATGCTTCTCAATTATATTTTCTTAGCTGAAACGAAATGAAATAAAATCAAAAGTAGGAAGCAACGGAATAAACAAATGAACGCATATACGGACAGAAATAATTAGGATTGAAAGAAGAAAAAGGTAGATGAGAAGAACAGAGTTCAAAATAAGAGGTCGGCAAGTGAGCAAATGACGTCAAGTGAAAAATAGCGCCGAAAAAGTGAAGCGTGACACCGAACGGTAGCATCCTATAGCATTATCTGCGCAGCCGGATAACCAAATGGTGAGCGGAGCTGTGTGGAGGCGGTGTGAAGGCTGTTTGGTGCGAAGAAATACGTGTTAACAACAAATGAAAATAAATGCAAACAAATCAAAGAAAATAAGACGTACAGTCCGTGACTGAGCTGCGTAAGCGTACGACGGCTACTCGAGAAGTCACTGAAATTTCGTAATTGTTGACGAAAAGTACCGCTGATGAAACTTAGAGTATATTAGCTCCAGTTTCACGAGGTAAGGTTAGGTTAAGAAGTCGATCCTAACAGGGATCTCACTTGGACAGCTTAGAACGCCGTTGTGACATCTAAACCTTTTTTATAACAGATTTATAAGAACGACAAAACGATTTGAGCCTGTAACAGATTTGTTGAGATGGGTAATGTAAGTCCGGCTCGAAGGACCAGGAGGATGGAGCATGTGTAGAAGTTCACGCAAGTTAGGAAAGTTCTCTGATCGTCATTCACTTGGAAGTGGCCAGAAACGATTCTTTTACACATGGCTCAAGCAGCTCATGACTTCCGGACTTTGACCAACTATCTTCTGGGTAGCCTAAGAACATCCGTTCGAAGGCGAGCTAAAGTGAGAAGGCGAAACCTCCCTTACATAGGGTTGTGCGCTGGTTTTGGGACCCGCCACGTAAAAAACACAACCAATGAAATATTACCAACAGCCTCGGAAGAGACCCCTTTTGATGACGACCATGGCAAAAGAAATAAGGACTACGATATTAGGGCATGCACCTGGAATGTCCGGTCCCTTAATTGGGAAGGTGCCGCTGCCCAGCTGGTTGATGTCCTCGTGAAAATAAAGGCTGACATCACCGCCGTCCAAGAAATGCGATGGACGGGACAAGGACAGAGACGAGTAGGTCCTTGTGGCATTTACTACAGTTTGGTGTGGGATTCGTGGTGGGAGAGAAACTCCGTCACCGAGTATTATCTTTCACTCCGGTGAATGAACGTCTAGCCACAATCCGCATCAAAGCGAGGTTCTTCGACATATCGCTGATTTGCGCTCACGCCCCGACGGAAGAGAAGGACGATGTGACCAAAGATACCTTCTATAAGCGCTTGGAGCGCGCCTATAAGAGCTGCCCCCGCCACGATGTCAAAATCGTGCTTGACAACTTTAACGCCAGGGTGGGCAAAGAAGGTTTCTTTGGCACTACGGTCGGTAAATTCAGCCTCCACAACGAAACACCCTCAAATGGGTTGAGGCTGATCGACTTCGCCGGGGCCCGAAATATGGTTATCTGTGGTACTAGATTCCAGCACAAGAAAATACATCAAGTTACCTGGCTGTCTCCGGATCGAAAGGCCAACAACCAGATCGATCATGTTGTGATAGACGGAGGACACGTCTCCTGTGATTTTTGACGTCGAGAAGCTGCAATCACAACAGACAGCCGAACGAGCACTCGTCAACAACTCGGTATAAGGGAACTGTGGGACGGCATTTCAAACTCCTTACGTGCAGCTGCTACCGAAACCATTGGCGTTCAGAAAATGCTAAAGAACAGCTGGTACGACGAGGAGTGCTTACCTCGCAACGTTACGATCGACCACAACACGTGCGGGATGGGATAGATACCGAGAGTTGAAGAGGGAAGCGAGACGCATTTGCAGACAGAAAAAGAAAGAGCCCGAAATGCGTGAGTACGAAGAGCTTGATAAGCGGGCCGACAGCGGTAATGCTCGAAAATTCTTCGAAAAAATGCGGCGGCTTACACAAGGTTTCAAGACCGAAGCATACTCTTGTAGAACCCCCGATGGTAATCAAGTCACCGATGCCCGGAGCATACTTAATTATGGAGGGAACACTTCTCCAGCCTGCTGAGTGGCAGTGAGCGTACAACACCAGGAGAGGGCGAACCCGATTCCCCAATCGATGACGATGAAGCAGACGTTCCATTGCTCGATCATGAAGAACTTCGAATACCAATTACACGCCTGAAGAACAACAAAGCGGCGGGGGCCGATGGATTGCCGGCTGAACTATTCAAACACGGCGGCGAAGATCTGATAAGGAGCATGCATCAGCTTCTTTGTAAAAAATGGTCGGACGAAAGCATGCCCAACGATTGGAATTTAAGTGTGCTATGCCCAATCCATAAAAAAGGAGATCCCCAATCTGCGCCGACCACCGTCGGATTAGCCTCCTCAACATCGCATATAAGGTTCTATCGATCGTATTGTGTGAAAGATTAAAGCCCACCGTCAACAAACTGATTGGACCTTATCAGTGTAGCTTTAGACCTGGGAAATCAACAACCGACCAGATATTCACTATGCGCCAAATCTTGGAAAAGACCCGTGAAAGGAGAATCGACACACACCACCTCTTCATCGATTTCAAAGCTGCTTTCGACAGCACGAAAGGGAGCTGCCCTTATGCCGCGATGTCTGAATTTGGTATCTGACGTTGAGCAACACTTAAAGCTCCGTCAGAATCGGGAAGGACCTCTCCGAGCCGTTCGATACCAAATGAGGTTTCAGACAAGGCGATTCCCTATCGTGCGACTTCTTCAACCTGCTTCTGGAAAAAATAGTTCAACCTGCAGAACTAAATAGATAAAGTACCATCTTCTATAAAAGTGTACAGCTGCTGGCGTATGCCGATGATATTGATATCATCGGCCTCAACACCCGCGCCGTGAGTTCTGCTTTCTCCAGACTGCAGAAGAAAGCAAAACAAATAGGTCTGGCAGTGAACGAGGGCAAGACGAAATGTCTCCTGTCATCAAACAAACAGTCGTCGTACTCGCGACTTGGCTCTCACGTCACTGCTGACAGTCATAACTTTGAAGTTGTAGATAATTTCGTCTATTTAGGAACCAGCGTAAACACCACCAACAATGTCAGCCTAGAAATCCAACGCAGAATAACTCTTGCCAACAGGTGCTACTTCGGACTAAGTTGGGAATTGAGAAAAAAAGCCCTATTTCGACGAACAAAAGCCAAACTCTATAAGTCGCTCACAATTCCCGTCCTGCTATATGGTGCAGAGGCTTGGACGATGACAACAACTGATGAGTCGACGTTGAGAGTTTTCGAGAGAAAGATTCTGTGAAAGATTAATGGTCCTTTGCGCTTTTGGCCACGGCGAATATCGCATTCGATTGAACGATGAGCTGTACGAGATATATGACGACATTGACATAGTTCAGCGAATTAAAAGACAATGGCTAGGCTGGCTAGATCATGTTGTTCGGATGGACGAAAACACTCCAGCTCTGAAAGTATTGGACGCAGTACCCGCCGGGGAAGCAGAGGAAGAGGAAGACCTCCACTCCGTCGGAAGGACCAAGTGGAGAAGGACCTGTGTTCGCTGGGAATATCCAATTGGCGCCACGTAGCGAAAAGAAAGAACGACTGGCCCGCTGTTGTTAACTCGGCTATAATTGCGTAAGCGGTGTCTACGCCAGTAAAGAAGAAAAATGTAAGTTTCTACTATGCTTTCTGGTTCACCAAAGTTAGGACTATTAAGATGTTTCAGCCTTAGTCTTGCAATGGAGGAGAAAGTGTCTGGATTTATCCGGTTTCATTAAGGATTTTATGTTAATTTTTTTAGAATTGGGACTTAAGCAATTCCACATGTTATTATAGAATTCAGCAAAATACAGCTAAGAAGTATTCAAAGCTTTTATTAGGCGCTGACGCGCGTTTGTGCGACTTTAAAAAGCGTTACGTCTACATTGTCGCTATCCGACAGTCACTTTTCTGGCTATGCTACTATGGATACTACTTCTTCTAGGAAAAAGTGAGCTTATACATATTGTAGGGGTCACAAGAGGGTAGCTTCCTTAAGATCTCACCATCAAAATTGGAAAAGTGGATTCTTTGGAAAGCAAATCAGAAATTCATAAAATTATGGTTAAAAGTGAATACAACAAAAACAAACGCACGAAGTAAATATGCAGAATTAGGGTGCTTTCAGTGATTGATAAGCCGTACCTAAGTAGTGAGATTCTGTTGCATGCGTTCTTTCCGCTGAGCAGCTTGTTTTTTCTTCTGTGCGTATGCGTATGCGTGTAACCCTGAATAGTTACTTCTAGGAAGGTAGTAAGAATTAAAAAAAAAAAAATATTCCACCGTTTTAGTATACAAATGAATGAAAAAAAACCGTGAGACAATAAATAACCGAAGCAATAAACGTTTCGTATATGGAGAAAGCCGCACATCGCTAAATCGAAGGCAGGTGGTGCTTCAGGAACAGAAGGAGTTGGGCTAACCTGGGAAATAATTAGTACTCCTCCCTGGATTTAGTATCTATTTTATCAACTGGTGGTCATGTTGAATATTCTGAAAGTGTTGGACTTTGGAAGAAGCAATATGGATGCGACAGAATTTTGTATATTAGAGCCTTAAGAGCACAGTTGATTTTCTTAAATGTTACGTTGCGTGTCTCTGTTATAAGCTCAGTTTTAGACTGATATAAATCAATCATTTAAACTTTACGTATGCTCTTCTTGTTGCGGTCCAAAACTGGGATATAAAAAATACACTTCCCTACGATTTCGGGTTACTGATCGTGAAAATAACGTCCAAACGCTGATATATTATGTATAGGGCACGCATTTTTGTGTTCAGAAGTTTGGTTCGAATGTATTCGATTAAAGATTTAAGTAAATGGTGGTGTCATCGTATTAATGGGATCACACAGGTCTCTTGTCCTTATGAACCAAGCACTTTTACGGAGGAGATCGCTGCCACTATAGACAAAAGCTTATGAAATATACATCAATTATTCCGTGTCCCAGCCGGTCGTAAAATAGTACTTGGAACAACTTCAGGTTGGGAAAAACTATTCGCAAAACAATTTAAATGTCCAATTTTTTAGACTTCGGTCGGCAGATGGCTCTCAGATAATGTGGGTGACCGTAGCCAGAGTGAAATAGCACTTGAAGCAACTTCAGATTGAGAAGAACTTGTTACAATAGATGATTGATTTAAGTCTATCATATATGGACCATTCTTCCAAAAGTGACCTATAAGATCTCTTTGACCAGCAGACGACTATGGCATGGTGTGGATCAATGTTGCCAGCGTGAACGGTACTTGACACCATTTCAGTATAGATAAGAGGATTCATAATCGCGGATACTCATTTAGTCCAAAATTTCGCCATTTATAGATAACATTGTACATCGACTGCTACCCATCTGAAGTTTCCTCATTGAACGATATATCATTGTCCCGCTCTCCTTTTACAAAAAAATAAACAAATATTTCATATGTTGTGTTTCATACTTAAATTTTCTTAAACAAAGATCAGAATAATTTTGCGCTTAACGAGCTCAAACACACACATAAACCAACATATGCCATATACTCGTATCATACATATAACTGCACGCAAAAGTGTTTTCTTCTTCAATACACCGCAACAAGAATTCAATCTGCAAAAGGTAAACAATCATAAAACAAAAGCAATCCTTTCGTACTAAAGCACATGCGTACCCCTACTAACTCCCTAACTGTAAAAGGCTTTCAAATCGAAGTAGGAGCGAAACGAAAAAATCCTTCAATATATAACAAGATTTTTATGCGTAAATATCGTATGAAACGTATGCACAGATGGTAAAAACCGGCAGCAGCAACAACAACAGCAAACAAGCAGTGTTATTTATGGGCTAAACCGAGTTTCTTTTGCAGCTTTGTTGACCTACAAGGGACTGCGACAAGGCTTGGCCGCTGCTTTGCTGTGTTTTTCACGCAAACATTACACTTGAGTTGGCGCTTCCAACAACAACAACAACGATAACAGCGACAATGTCACCCAATCCAAGTCGATATGTTTCTTACGACTCCCAAAAGCAATGTTGCCCACTTTGACAGCAATTCAGGGCATTTCTTTGGGCCACTTAACGGTTCCACCAGCTCTTGTTGTTGTTTGTTCTTTAATAAGTCATGATTGCGTGCGTTGTTTGATGTGTATTTGTGCTTACATGAGAATGCGTATGGTTTTGCGTGGAAAATAAAATACCAAAATAAATGGTTTCGGGCGGACAGTGCGTGTACGTAACTTTAAGCAGTGCGAGTCAGTCTTTTCTCTGCAAAGAATTACCGGCGTCAACTGAGTGTAGCTAATGTTATGTTTTTGTTATTGTCACGTCCATCTTAACATATATGTATGTGTGTATGCCATTGTGTTGGGAAAGTCAATAAAAGAACAAGAAAAAACGTTAACTTCGGCTGCACCGAAGCTAATATACCCTTCACAGATTACATTGGTGCCTTAGAAAATAATTTATACCAAATTTCGTAAATATATCTTGTCAAATGCAAAAGTTTTACATACAAGAACTTGATTCCGATCGTTCAGTTTGTATGGTAGCTATATGCTATAGTTAACCGATCTGACCCATTTCTTCGGAGATTACATTGTTTCTATGGAAAATACATACATTATCAAATGTGAAAGTTTTCCATACAAGAACTTGATTCCGATCGTTCAGTTTGTATGGTAGCTATATGCTATAGTTAACCGATCTGACCAATTTCTTTGGAGATTACATTGTTGCCTTAGAAAATAATCTGTACCAAATTTGGTGAATATACATTGTCAAATGTGAAAGTTTTCCATACAAGAACTTGATTCCGATCGTTCAGTTTATATGGCAGCTATATGCTATAGTGGTCCGATATCGGCCGTTCCGACAAAGGAGCAGCTTCTTGAAAAGTAAATTACGTGTGCAAAATTTCAAAAGGATATCTTAAAAACTGAGGGACTAGTTCGTATATATACAGACAGGCGGATAGACGGACGGACAGACAGACAGACGGACATGGTTAAATCGACTCAGCTCAACATACTAATCATTTTTATATATACTTTATAGGGTCTCCGATGCTTCCTTCTGGGTGTTACAAACTTCGTGACAAACTTAATATACCCTGTTCAGGGTGTAATAATAAAATTTTACTAGCATAACAAAGGCAGCAAGTGACCACATAATATGCGCAAAATGTAGGCGAAAAAGAATATTATTACAGTGTAGAAAGTATTGCAAAGGTATTGCCAAGAGAAAAGAGAGAGAGGACGAGAAGTGGGAAATAACTATTCCGCATATTTGTTTGCATATTTCTTGCAAACACTGAGTGCCACTTCAGGGCATTTTTTGCATGCGAATCATTTTTTAAGTGTAAATAATAGAAACAGCTGGTTATTGAGGTTCTAGGAAGGCAGTTTGGAATGCGATGTGGTAGGTTTTTTTTCGGGGTAGGAGATAAATTCTATCAATCATAACATTCTCTCTGAAATAGATAAAGCTTTAGTGTCTAGTTAAGAGTTAGTGCATGGATTAAGAGCCCATCGAAGTCTGAAGACAGCAGCAGTTATCCGCGAGTTATTTGTCTTGAAGTTCACCGTGGATTAACCAAAGAGTTTTTAAGCCCATATATTATTTTGAATATGGACCTTGTGAATTTGTGCCTTTCTGGTTTTCTATTGACCGTATTGGGACGAAGAAACCGGTTCCAAGGTCAACCCCCATTTGTTCAGAGTAGTCGGTTTACGATGACACACAAGGCATAGTGTCTCGAAAAACGAAGCGAGGACAAGGTCAAACTTCAGGTTGCTTCAAAATTTCAAAAGTTTGAAAACTTTTTCAGCTCTGCGATGTTTAAAGAGGTTTAGGATAGCAAGGCGCTTAGCACGATAAGGTGTAAAAGCGCCAAGTACTTGCGATTTGCTATAAATTATGACGTCAATTAGTTACAGACTCCGTTATTTCATGGTCCGGACACTAGGGGTCGCAATAAGTCGTCCAAAAATAAATTTCCTGTCAGATATTAAATAAAACTTATAAAATGGTAAGTTGTTATTAATGGGGAATAGTACTCAAAATAGCAGACATGGTAGAAAGTTGTGGACAACCATCTTGTGCGGGCGTAGCGTCATTCGAGGTAGCGTTATGAAGATGAATATAATCGAAATAGGCGCAGCACACTCCAATGAAGGCTAAGGCATCAAAACTAGGTATATTGGTTATTTTTTAGAACGCGCATTTATCTATCATCTCATAACCGTCGGGTCTATGAAATCGGAACAGTCTCGAATTCTCAACTCGGCGGCATTTCTCTTTCAAACAAAAAATTTGTTTTTGCAGCTGCAAGAACAACAGCTTGAGAAGGGAAAGGCTATTAGGAAATCACCTAAATGCATAGTTTAAACATGGACTAGATGATGGTGGTGAAACCAAGCTAAAACTTTATTACAACTCATTATATTTGCCGTGCCTTCAAAAGAATTACAATAGATGATATGAAGAATTGCGTCCAGGTTTTTATTGGAGGAGCTAAAACTCCGCCATAACCCGACACCCAAACAAGTCTGATGATGAAGTAGCCTAAAAGTAAGATTGACGAAGAGTTCCTTACAGAAAACCGCAATGATGAGAAATAATCAATTTTATTATGCCAAGACCAATGATGTCACATTTGAATTAAAAAAAAAAAACATATATATTCTTTAATCCGATATACCTACTCTCCTGACTTCTTCACTCGCCCAGCGGCTGCTATTCGATGGCTTTTTGCTTTCATATAGTGCAGGCAAAAATATATAGACCGACAGCAGTGGCTTGGCCCCAAAAGCAAAACGCAAAGTTATATATAGTAATCCGAGCTGAACAATTTTTTCGGAAATTATATTATTATCTTAAGCAGTAATCCATGAAAAATTACGTGAAGATACCACGTCAAATGAAGAATTTTCCCATACACGCATTTGATTCCGATCATTCAGTTTGTATGGCAGCTATATGCTATAGTAAGCCGATCTGAACAGTTTCTTCGGAGATTACATTGTTGCCTTAGAAATTAATCTATACTAAATTTCGTGAAGATACTTTGTCAAATGTGAAAGTTTTCCATGCAAGAACTTGATTCCGATCGTTCAGTTTATATGGCCGCTATATGTTATAGTGATCCGATATCGACAGTTCCGACAAATGAGCAGCTTCTTGAAGAGAAAATGACGTTTGCATAATTTCAAATCGATATCTTAAAAACTGAGATACTAGTTCGTATATATACAGACGGACACACAGTCTGACAGGCGGACATGGCTAAATTGACTCAGTTCAACATACTGATCACGACGCTTCCTTCTGGGTGTTACAAACTTCGTGACAAACTTAATATACCCTGTTCAGGGTGTAATAAAATTAGCGATAAATATAACAACACATAAAGGAAGAAAAAAATTCAAAATTCGTTAAAATTGAAATGAAACTTTTGCTCACACACTTAATTTTAAAACTTTTTTGTTTAAATAAAAAGAAAACAATTATTGAAATTCGATAGTCAAGAAGTTTTCAGATTTTATTGTATATTTGGGTGGGGAGAAAACGATCTTCCGATTAAGTTATACTCACTTATACTCACATATACTGAACTCCCACTAACAGCTCTCTAAAAATATATGTTTTTTTTTTTTTAAGATTTTTTGCTGTTTTATTTATTTATTTATTTTTAAATATGACTTGTAAATCAACTTACAAACATACTAGAAAAAAAGAAGGAACTGGCTGCTTAGGCTTTCGTCCCATTTTGTACATATTAATTTACTTATATAAACATTTCAATTTTAAATTAATTTTAATATTATAGCAGGTAGATGTTTTTTTTTTATATTTTCATAGTCCAGTGTTGCTATAGCGGTATGCAAATCAACATTTTGCGATGTGTCATTGTAGCAGTTTATTAGATGTTGCATGGTCAGGGTATCATTGCAGTTCATGCAAAGTGGTGGTGATTCTTTTGAAAGTAAATATCCGTGCGTTAATTTTTTGTGGCCGAGTTTAAGTCTCATCAAAACAAGTTGCTGGTGTTTTGTTTTAAAATTCGATTTATTAATGAGCATTAATTTTGTTTTCATAATTAGAGACACGTTGTTTTTTGATGAGAGTCTCTAACCTACTTGTGAGAATATCACTAATATTTGCCAATTTTAAAGCGTCTATTGATGAGAGACTGTCGGTGCATATTATTAGTTTACAGCCTTTAGGTTTTAATTTTGCAGCTTCTTCCATTGCTGTAATTTCCGAGGTATAGTAGTTCCTGAGATATGGTTTTTGGTCCATAAGTGGGCGACGCCACGCCCATTTTCAATTTTTAAAAAAAGCCTGGGTGCAGCTTCCTTCTGCAATTTCTTCCGTAAAATTTAGTGTTTCTGACGTTTTTTGTTAGTCGGTTAACGCACTTTTGGTGATTTTCAACATAACCTTTGCATGGGAGGTGGGCGTGGTTAATGTCCGATTTCTTCCATTTTTGAACTGTATATGGAAATGCCTGAAGGAAACGACTCTATAGAGGTTAGTTGGCATAGCTATAGGAGTTTCCGAGATATGTACAAAAAACTTAGTAGAGGGCGGGGCCACGCCCACTTTTCCAAAAAATTACGTTTAAATATGCCCCTCCCTAATGCGATCCTTTGTGCCAAATTTCACTTTAATATCTTTATTTATAGCTTAGTTATGATACTTTCTAGGTTTTCGGTTTTCGCCATTTTGTGGGCGTGGCAGTAGGCCGATTTTGTCCAACTTAACCTTCTTATGAAGCCAAGAAACACGTGTACCAAGTTTCATCATGATATTTCAATTTTTACTCAAGTTACAGCTTGCACGGACGGGCGGACGGACGGACGGACAGACATCCGGATTTCAACTCTACTCGTCACCCTGATTACTTTGGTATATACATATAACCCTATATCTGACTCTTTTAGTTTTAGGACTTACAAACAACCGTTATGTGAACAAAACTATAATACTATCCTTAGCAACTTTGTTGCGAGAGTATAAAAATTCAAAGTATAGATAGCATATAGGCACGCCTTCTGGCAGCAAACATTACAGTACTAGATACTGATGATGCTGAACTCCCAGAAAACATAAAAGCTGCGGCGTCAACTAAATATGAAAACTGCCTCGAATAATACCAAATTACGAAGGGAATGATATTTGACCAAATAAATTTATTAAGGCCATGTAGAGCCACTACTCCTCCTCCGAGAGTAGTTACGAGTAGTAGTTAGTTGTGATACTGAAGTTTTTCACGGAGGTTATGAGCAGTGGCCGTCCTTCTGGGACATGTTCACTGCCGTATACATAAACCATTCCAAACTTTCACGTGCTCAAAGGCTGTACCACCTCAGGTACAAAACAATAGGGGAAGCAGGCAGTATCGTCAAGCGTTTCGCTTTAAATGTCGAAAACTTTAATCTGGCTTGGGAAGCACTGGTCGAAAGATACAAAAATGAAAGAGTATTGGTAGACAACCAAATAACAATTTTAATGAATTTACCTAAAATTCAAAAGAAACCAGCCAAGAATTTCAAAAACTATACGAGTACTCGACAGTGACTAATTGTTTATCTGTGTTAGAAACACAAAAGATTTCCACAGAATCGTGTGACCCTATCCTAGAAAATATTTGTGGAGCAACACTCCCTGATGTTGCTTTGCTACGATGGGAGCAATCACTAGTGCCAAGAAAGAAATCGCCAAACTGGCATCAAACGAAAGAATTCTTAACAACTCAGTACGAAATAGCAGAGCGAGTTCACAAAAAAATAGTCAAGCCAAAAAATAATCAAAATGACTCGAATAAAAACTTTTTTAAACCCCAAGCCAGTAATAATATGCAATACAATAGACACGTTAATAATAGTCACACTTTCGTGTCAAACCAAACTAATAAATGGCAACCATTATGTGAAATTTGTAAGGGAGGTCATAACATAAGATCTTGCGAGAAATTTAAAAAACTATCCGTTTCTGACAGGAACAATCTTGTCAGACAAAATAAACTTTGCATCAACTGTCTGTCGAATGCTCATACGACAAAAGACTGTGAACGCAAATTTAATTGTGTGTAGTGTCAACGAAGAGATCACTCACTGCTTCATATTACCAACTTTCAAAATATGAAGCAAAATCAATTTCATAACACCACCGGGTTAGTCACTTCAACCAAAAGTGGTAGTCTCGAAATCTCAAATCCCGAAAAAAGGGAAGAACAACCATATTGCTCTAAAGCAGCAAAAATTCAAGCTCTTCATTCAGAAAATGAAAGCAAAATTCTTTTATCCACTGCGGTTATCGCTATTGAACATAGAGGAGAATTATTCAAAGTAAGAGCATTAATAGATCAAGGTTCTCAAAGATCCTTTATATCATCTAAAGCTCAAACTCGGCTAAAGTTGCCAGTCAAAAATTCAAATTTCGGGAATGGGCGGAAGAATTAAACAAAATTCAAACAAATATTGGCCGATTACCATAGTCTCCCCAAACGCGGACATAAGAATAGATGCACAAGCCATCGTTCTACCGCAACTCACAAATTTGCTTCCAAGCTGTGAAGTGAATAAAAAGCAATGGGAAAAATGCTCATATCTCAAATTAGCAGATCCCAACTGCCATACCCCATCACAAATCGATTTGTTATTAGGTAGTGACTTAATACCTCAAATAATTCTTGAAGGTATTGAAAAAATATGCAATAAATTGTTAGCCCAAAATACAATCTTTGGGTGGATATTAAGTGGCCAAGTCACAGAAAAAATTAATTCTTTTACAACTGAAGTTTAAAATAATTCAAACGAATATTTAAATAATGAACTCAAAAAAATTTGGGAAGTAGAAGAATTACCTCAGACTACTCAACTTTCAGAAGAAGACCAGGCATGCGAAGAAACGAACATGGTCGTTATGTTGTGCGACTACCATTCAAACCAACCTTTCCTGATATCATAGCTCTAGGCCACTCTAGAATAGCAGCAGTCCAGCAATTTCTAAGCCTGGAAAAAACCTGATCAAGAAAAGTGAGCTTAAATCAGCATAGGATAATGTGATGGACGAATATCTAAACCTCAATTATATAGAAGAAGCTGTACCATATGAAAAAGTATCTTCTTCTTCTTCTTAATTGGCGTAGACACTGCTGACGCGATTATAGCCGAGTTAACAACATCGCGCCAGTCGTTTCTTCTTTCGCTACGTGGCAATTTCCAAGCGAAGCCTGGTGGACCTCTGCTTCGGCGGGTACTGCTTCGAATACTTTCAGAGCTGGAGTGTTTTCGTCCATCCGGACAACATGACCTAGCCAGCGTAGCCGCTGTCTTTTAATTCGCTGAACTATGTCGATGTCGTCGTATATCTCGTACAGCTCATCGTTCCATCGAATGCGGTATTCGCCGTGGCTAACGCGCAAAGGACCATAAATCTTTCGCAGAACTTTTCTCTCGAAAACTCGCAACGTCGACTCATCGGTTGCTGACATCGCCCAAGACTCTGCACCATACAGCAGGACGGGAATTATGAGTGACTTATAGAGTTTGGTTTTTGTTTGTCGAGAGAGGACTTTGCTTTTCAATTGCCTACTCAGTCCGAAGTAGCACCTGTTGGCAAGAGTTATCCTGCGTTGGATTTCTAGGCTGACATTGTTGGTGGTGTTTACGCTGGTTCCAAGATAGACGAAATTATCTACGACTTCAAAGTTATGACTGTCAACAGTGACGTGAGAGCCAAGTCGCGAATGCGACGACTGTTTGTTTGATGACAGGAGATATTTCGTCTTGCCCTCGTTCACTACCAGACCCATTTTCTGTGCTTCCTTGTCCAGCCTGGAGAAAGCAGAACTAACGGCGCGGGTGTTGAGGCCGATGATATCAATATCATCGGCATACGCCAACAGCTGTACACTCTATAGAAGATGGTACCTTCTCTGTTTAGTTCTGCAGCTCGAACTATTTTCTCCAGAAGCAGGTTGAAAAAGTCGCACGATAGGGAATCGCCTTGTCTGAAACCTCGTTTGGTATCGAACGGCTCGGAGAGGTCCTTCCCGATCCTGACGGAGCTTTTGTGTTACTTCAACGTCAGTTTACACAGCCGTATTAGTTTTGCGGGGATACCAAATTCAGACATCGCGGCATAAAGGCAGCTCCTTTTCGTGCTGTCGAAAGCAGCTTTGAAATCGACGAAGAGGTGGTGTGTGTCGATTCTCCTTTCACGGGTCTTTTCCAAGATTTGGCGCATGGTGAATATCTGGTCGGTTGTTGATTTGCCAGGTCTGAAGCCACACTGATAAGGTCCAATCAGTTTGTTGACGGTGGGCTTTAATCTTTCACACAATACGCTCGATAGAACCTTATATGCGATGTTGAGGAGGCTAATCCCACGGTAGTTGGCGCAGATTGTGGGGTCTCCTTTTTTATGGATTGGGCATAGCACACTTAAATTCCAATCGTTGGGCATGCTTTCGTCCGACCATATTTTACAAAGAAGCTGATGCATGCACCTTATCAGTTCTTCGCCGCCGTGTTTGAATAGCTCGGCCGGCAATCCGTCGGCCCCTGCCGCTTTGTTGTTCTTCAGGCGGGCAATTGCTATTCGAACTTCTTCATGGTCGGGTAATGGAACGTCTGCTCCATCGTCATCGATTGGGAATCGGGTTCTCCTTCTCCTGGTGTTGTGCGTTCACTGCCATTCAGCAGGCTGGAGAAGTGTTCCTCCATAATTTAAGTATGCTCTGGGCATCAGTGACTAGATCACCTTTGGGGGTTCTACAGGAATACGCTCCGGTCTTGAAACCTTCTGTAAGCCGCCGCATTTTTTTCGTAGAATTTTCGAGCATTACCCCTGTCGGCCAGCTTATCAAGCTCTTCGTACTCACGCATTTCAGCCTCTTTCTTCTTCTGTCTACAAATGCGTCTCGCTTCCCTCTTCAACTCTCGGTATCTATCCCATCCCGCACGTGTAGTGGTCGATCGTAACCTTGCGAGGTAGGCAGCCTGTTTCCTCTCCGCTGCGACACGGCACTCCTTCGTCGTACCAGCTGTTCTTTTTGCACTTTCCGAAAACCAATGGTTTCGGTTGCAGCTGTACGTAAGGAGTTTGAAATGCCGTCCCACAGTTCCCTTATACCGAGTTGTTGACGAGTGCTCTCAGAGAGCAGGAGTGCAAGCCGAGTAGAAAATCGTTCGGCTGTCTGTTGTGATTGCAGCTTCTCGACCTTCCTTGTGTTTGTTGGCGTGCGCTTTTTGCTGCACAGAGGCGGGTGCGAATCTTAGCTGCAACAAGATAGTGGTCCGAGTCGATGTTAGGACCTCGGAGCGCACGCACATCTAAAACACTGGAGACGTGTCTTCCGTCTATCACAACATGATCGATCTGGTTGGTAGTTTTTCGATCCGGAGACAGCCAGGTAGCTTGATGAATCTTCTTATGCTGGAATCTAGTACTACAGATAACCATATTTCGGGCCCCGGCGAAGTCAATCAGCCTCAACCCATTTGGGGATGTTTCGTCGTGGAGGCTGAATTTACCGACCGTAGTGCCAAATATACCTTCTTTGCCCACCCTGGCGTTAAAGTCGCCAAGCACGATTTTGACATCGTGGCGGGGGCCGCTCTCATAAGCGCGCTCCAAGCGCTCATAGAAGGCATCTTTGGTCACATCGTCCTTCTCTTCCGTCGGGGCGTGGGCGCAAATCAGCGATATGTTGAAGAACCTCGCTTTGATGCGGATTGTGGCTAGACGTTCATTCACCGCAGTGAATGATAGTAATCGGCGACGGAGTCTCTCTCCCACCACGAATCCTACACCAAACTTGCGCTCCTTTATATGGCCACTGTAGTAAATGTCACAAGGACCTACTCGTCTCTGTCCTTGTCCCGTCCATCGCATTTCTTGGACGGCGGTGATGTCAGCCTTTGTTTTTACGAGGACATCAACCAGCTGGGCAGCGGCACCTTCCCAATTAAGGGACCGGACATTCCATCCCAAGCGATCAGAGAACTTTCCTCACTTGCGTGAACTTCTACGTATCCTCCAAAGTCTAAAGTAGATATTTATCTTATTATCTGCCACATTACGGGGTAATACGACCTGAAAAACTCACAACAAAAGTACAATTTTTCAATGTGTGTACGAGCTCAGGCAAATCATTGTACTATACACTGGCCCAACTCATAACCAGATCTCATGCTGTTAATACTAAATTGGCTGCATAACACAAAGTGACCAAGATTTACAATTGTCTCCCGCAAATCAAGTAATAGTCCAATCAGCGACTATAAACATAAAACCGTCACCTTTGGCATCAATTGTGCACCCTATTTGGCGATCACTGCATAAAGTGGCTGTGTTAAAAACACAAACATACGTTGATGATATTCTATCAGGTAGCCACAAGTCTGTCATTAGCGTGCGAATCACTATCTCAAGTGATCAAAGCACTAAATTCAGCGGGATCCCCCTAAAGAAAATTACATCAAATCGTACCGAAATAATAACAAGTAAGGAAGGGCTAAGTTCGGGTGTCACCGAACATTTTATACTCTCGCATGGTAAACTGATAATCGAGATTTCATTATTCGTCATTTAAATATTTTTCAAATACCGTATTTTTGTAAAGTTTTATTCCGCTATCATCATTGGTTCCTAATGTTTATACTCGTATTATACAGAGAAGGCATCAGATGGAATTCAAAATAGCTTTATATTAGAAGAAGGCGTGGTTAGAACCGATTTCACCCATATTTCGTACATGTCATCAGGTGTTAAGAAAACATTATATACCGAATTTCATTGAAATCGGTCTAGTAGTTCCTGAGATATGGTTCTTGAAAACTTTTTAAATTTTTAAAAAAAAAAAAAAAAGCCTGGAGCAGCTTCCTTCTGCCACTTCTTCCGTAAAATTTAGTGTTTCTGACGTTTTTTATGAGTCGGTTAACGCACTTTTAGTGATTTTCAACATAACCTTTGTATGGGAGGTGGGCGTGGTTATTAATTTCTTCCATTTTTGAACTGTATATGGAAATAAAACGACTTTGTAGAGTTTGGTTGACATAGCTATAGTAGTTTCCGAGATATGTACAAAAAACTTAGTAGGGGGCGGGGCCACACCCACTTTTCCAAAAAAAATACTTCCAAATATGTTCCTCCCTAATGCGATCCTTTGTGCCAAATTTCACTTTAATATCTTTATTTATGGCTTAGTTATGACACTTTATAGGGGATCGATTTTGTGGGCGTTTATACCCATGTTCTCCAGCACAAGGCGGACTTTGGAATCAGCAGTAAAAGCTTTAAGTCCCATTTTAACAGAAAACGGCTGGTAATCATATATATTCATATTCGAGGACTTACACAACTTCTTATGGAACATTGCCATAAAAACATAAAAAAGAAGGGAGTTATTCAAGGACCTATAAACGGCCAGTCAACAAAAAACAGGGATTCAATGGAATGCGATAACAGATCCTCCAATTGAGTTTCCATAACCAGCCAAATTTCATGGACATTTTCGACCCCGAGGATGTCTCAATTTTTACTGTTACAGCTTGCTCCTCATTCAAGAATTGTGTCGCCCTGATGGTATATATAACCCTATATCTGAATCTTTTAGTTTTAGGACTTACAAACAACCGGTGAACAAAACTATAATACTGTTAGCAACATTGTTTATACAACATAAAAAAAAGAAGGAGTTATTCGATACAGATTTCCTTAAATTTGAAACGGCCAGTAACAACTTGGAATGCACACTATATACAATTGAGTCAATATCTGCAATGTCCGCCATAACCAAACGCTCTTTCCTCGATGGGGATGGCTTTCGCCAATAAAAGAATTGTGGCAAGATGGCACTAACACAGAATTACAACAAAATGGGTTCACTTTGCTAACAACTTGTATATCAGAAATGAATACCTCGATGGGTAAGAATTACACGGTTTCTGTGATGCCTGGAAAGCGCAACAGTCTACGTACGCACTCAGTATGATAATAAAATATCTGCACACCTCTTGAGGCCAAAGTTGCATCTTGAAGGCACTCAATCTGCCACGGCTTGAATTGAATGGTGCTCTTCTGCTAGCAAAATTAATTTCAATAGTTCAAACCCATCTCAAATTAACCGATCATAAAACGTATCTTTGGTTAGACTCAGAAATAGTCTTAGCGTGGTTAGACAAACCACCCTATAGTTGGAATACCTATGTATCTAATCGAATATCTCAAATTTTAGACTTAGTTGGCCCAGCAAAATGGCAACATATTGCAAGTGCAGATAACCCAGCGGATCTTGGGACAAGAGGTTGCAAGCCACTGCACCTCACCAGCACTACACTCTGGTGGAATGGTCCAACATGGCTGACAGAATCACAAGAATTCTGGCCAAAGTCTCCCGCTCGGAATATAAAACCGCCGGCAAGTCGGAAAATTGAAAATTTCCATATCACTCCAGAAGAGGATGATATTCTCCACCGATTTTCATCATTTCCTAGAGCACTAAGAGTAGTCGCTTACATGCACAAATTCACCCAAAGACTTAAACAAAATGAAAATGATCCTTGCGTACAACTAACGCATTCCGATTTGCAACATGCCAAAGTTAGTCTCATCACATACACCCAAACTCGCTATTTTAGTCGAGAGAAACGACGAAAAAGGGAAGCTCTCTTCTGCTTAATCCATTCTTGGACGCTAAGACAAATGGACCGTTACAAAACGATACATGCAATATATCTTCATGGTGAGGAGCAGCGATTTTATATAATCCATTAAAAAGACGATATGGTAAACAATGTACATTGTACAAACATAAAATGCGTACGATTAGCTTTGCTGAACGCTGATTATGCTCTAGGGCAAAAAAGGCATCGGTGTTAAGGTACATTCCAGCCTCAGTTACAATGAACGGCATCCCATTATTACACCTGAGAAATTCCGGTTTACTCATTTATTCTTAATATATCTTCACCAGCTTACACTACATGGTGAGCATCGCTTGATGCAGCAAATGGTCCGAAACAACTCGGTGTAAACAATGTACATTGTACAAACATATGGCAGCTTTGCCACGCTTTGTCGGGGTTGAACCTTTCCAGATAAAGGCATCGGTGTTAAGGTATTCTTCATTTAGAAAAGATCAGATCTGACAACTGCGGCTTTTCTTAAATTTGCACGCTTTGTCGAACGACGCGGATTTCCTCTCAAAGAGATAATGGAAAAACTTTATCGGAGCTCAAAGAGCCACCGAGAAAGAGTTCATAAACTTTATGAAAGAAGTATCCCCTGAAATTGTTAAAAACTATGCACTCCAAGGGATCGATTGGCAGTTTATACCTCCATGTTCTCCACACATAGGCGGACTTTGGGAATCAGCAGTAAAAAGCTTTAAGTCCCATTTAAAGAAAACGGCTGGTAATCATAAATTCAATTATGAGGAGTTTACTACACTACTCACTCATATATATCGAAGCCGTATAAAATTCATATATCACCACTTCGCATCCGATTTCACAGCTCTTACACCTGGACACTTCCTCAGAGGAGCTCCTCTTCTCGCCATACCTGAGACAGAAGGAGACCCCCTCACTTTAATAAATCGATGAGAAAGAATTAAGATTCTCTATCACGAATTCAGCCACAGATGGAAGGAGGACTATCTTATCAGTACAGGCGAAAGCGTCATCATACAGGACGAATGCCTTCCCCAAACCGAATGGTGACTAGGTCGCATTGAAAAGGTACATCTGGGACGAGATGGTCATATTGAATCAGATGTATGAACACAAACTGGCATACTAACTCGACCGTTGGTAAAATTGTGCTTCTTTCCGACCACCGAATAACTGATTACACAAACTCCGCGAAATCAAACACATAAAATAAAATCGAAACCGTCAATTAATTCGTTTAATCCTAAGTACTACCGTTACACAAACGATACATGCAAACCTAAAACCAAGGAGCGATAACAATTGAACCCATAAAAAATATGTATAGTACATATATGATGATTAGGCCGGGTCGATTTGTGGGGAGGCAAAAAAATGGCAAAAAAATCGCACATCTTTTTTGCTCTTGAAATTATTATTTTATTACCTTGAAAGTGAGGAGAACAAAAGCAATAAACTATGAAACAAAAAATAATAAGTTTTCCAAATCAAAAAGTTTAAATCATCCTCTACGCCGCAAGATGATACCTCTGAGTCATAAGATGAACTGTTTTTGGTGTGTCTACTGATATGAATTTAATTTACCCCCAATTGGGTCGATCTTGAAAATTAACATTTCATTCTTATTACCTCTGAAAGTGAACTAAAGCAATGGTGACCATTCCAAATCAAAAAGTTTACAATGAATCCACCATCCATAAATGAAGCATACATCACTAACTTGAAACAAGCATGATGTTACTGTTTTTGGTGTGTCTACTGATATGACTGAATTTACCAACCCATCTGGATATCTTGAGATATTATTTTTACTTAAGCGAACGTGCTAAAAACAGAACAAAAAAGTTTTCCCATAAATCATTCACTATTCAAGTACAAGATGTTGACTGGAATTTGGGAAAAACTTGGTATGGAAATAATGCTGAAACAAGTAAGGAAGGGCTAAGTTCGGGTGTCACCGAACATTTTATACTCTCGCATGATAAAGTGATAATCGAGATTTCATTATACATCATTTACATATTTTTCAAATACCGTATTTTTGTAAAGTTTTATTCCGCTATCATCATTGGTTCCTAAAGTACATATCGTCACCTGAAATGCAAAATAACGTAACAACATTTTCGGAAATTTACAGTGGCAAGAATGAAACACGGAATAAAATGGAGCATGAGTGAAAAAAAAGTTTAAAATTGATTAAAACTGGTTTATATCTGAGCACAGAACCTGAAAATGTTGGACTTATGTAATATTATGTATATAATTTGAAGTAGTGAATCGTGATCAATAAGACACTCAATTTTGAATTTTTTGATGATACGTTATTTTGCATTTCTGGTGACGATATACACTCGTATTATACAGAAAAGGCATCAGATGGAATTCAAAATAGCGTTATATTGGAAGAAGGCGTGGTTGTGAACCGATTTCACCCATATTTCGTACATGTCCTCAAGGTGTTAAGAAAATGTTATATACCGAATTTCATTGAAATCGGTCTAGTAGTACCTGAGATATGGTTTTTGGTCCATAAGTGGGCGAGACCACGCCCATTTTCAATTTTTAAAAAAAGCCTGGGGGCAGCTTCCTTCTGCCATTTCTTTCGTAAAATTTAGTGTTTCTGACGTTTTTTGTTAGTTGGTTAACGCACTTTTAGTGATTTTCAACATAACCTTTGTATGGGAGGTGGGCGTGGTTATTATCCGATTTCTTCCAGTTTTGAACTGTATATGGAAATGTCTGAAGAAAACGACTTTATGGAGTTTGGTTGACATAGCTATAGTAATTTCTGAGATATGTATAAAAAACTTAGTAGGGGGCGGGGCCACGCCCACTTTTCCAAAAAAATTGCGTCCAAATATGCCCCTCCCTAATGCGATCCCTTGTGCCAAATTTCACTTTAATATCTTTATTTATGGCTTAGTTATGACACTTTATAGGTTTTCGGTTTCCGCCATTTTGTGGGCGTGGCAGTGGGCCGATTTTGCCCATCTTCGAACTTAACCTTCTTATGGAGCCAAGGAATACGTGTACCAAGTTTCATCATGATATCTCAATTTTTACTCAAGTTACAGCTTGCACGGACGGACGGACAGACGGACGGACGGACAGACAGACATCCGGATTTCGACTCTACTCGTCGCCCTGATCACTTTGGTATATATAACCCTATATCTGACTCTTTAGTTTTAGGACTTACAAAACGCCTCAAAGAGTTCATGCACGATCAACGTAATCAGAGAAGACTAACAATGAACGCTTTTATGAAGGAAACTGAAGAGCAAAGAGCAACCGCCCATGTCATCAATGCCAACATACCAAAATACCGATGATTCAACATACGCACCGCCAGAGAGATACGATTGTTTTAACTTTGCCTTGGAATGTGACAGATTTGGTGTCCCTGACAGAGTAGCATCAGCATTGGGAACCGCTGTTTTGCAAGATTTTAAAATTAAAGATAAGCATGGGAAACCTCTCATCATGGATAAATTGAAAGTTCGCAGAGAAAAAGAGAAATGCAGACAAGAAGTGCTTCGCAAACGGTTAGATGATACCAATTTGTTAGCATTTTCATTCGATGGCAGAAAAGATGATACCTTAACGATAGATAAAATTGATGAGAAGTATCATACTAGGATGGTAAAAGAACCTCATCTTGTTATTTTGAGAGAACCCAATTCTGAATTGATTGGTTACGTAAGACTGGAGCATGCAACCACTGAATACAAAACAACCAAATTAAATGGTTTTTTCAACGATAAAAATATATCACTGGATACATTAATTGGAATATGCACTGACGGTGAGCCAACAAACACTGGCCCACACGGTGGAATTATACGACGATTCGAATTGCTGTTAAAAAGACCATTGCATTGGTTTGTTTGCCTTCTACACTTCAACGAACTTCCGTTTCGGCATTTATTTGAAGCTTTGGATAAATCAACCAGCACTGGACCAAGATCGGCAACCGGAAAACTGAGCCGTCAAATCGAAACTTGTGAAACTCTTCCGGTAAGTTATTGCTATCACTCATTTATTATAATTGTCAACCATTTTTATACTCTCGCAACAAAGTTGCCAAAGAGAGTATTATAGTTTTGTTCACATAACGGTTGTTTGTAAGTCCTAAAACTAAAAGAGTCAGATATAGGGTTATATATACCAAAGTGATCAGGGTGACGAGTAGAGTTGAAATCAGGAAGTCTCTCTGTCCGTCCGTCCGTCTGTCCATCCGTCCGTCCGTGCAAGCTGTAACTTGAGTAAAAATTGAGATATCATGATGAAACTTGGTACACGTATTTCTTGGTTCCATAAGAAGGTTAAGTTCGAAGATGGGCACAATCGGCCTACTGCCACGCCCACAAATTGGCGAAAACCGAAAACCTATAAAGTGTCATAACTAAGCCATAAATAAAGAAATTTAAGTGAAATTTGGCACAAGGGATCACATTAGGGAGGGGCATATTTGGACGTAATTTTTTTGGAAAAGTGGGTGTGGCCCCGCCCCCTACTAAGTTTTTTGTATATATCGCGGAAACTACTATAGCTATGTCAACCAAAGTCTACAGAGTCGTTTTCTTCAGGTATTTCCATATACAGTTCAAAAATGGAAGAAATCGGATAATAACCACGTCCACCTCCCATACAAAGGTTATGTTGAAAATCACTAAAAGTGCGTTAACCAACTAACAAAAAATGTCAGAAACACTAAATTTTACGGAAGAAATGGCAGAAGGGAGCTGCACCCAAGCTTTTGTTAAAAGTTGAAAATGGGCGTGGCCTCGCCCACTTATGGACCAAAAACCATATCTCAGGAACTACTAGACCGATTTCAATGAAATTCGGTACATAACATTTTCTTAACACCCTGATGACATGTACGAAATATGGGTGAAATCGGTTCACAACCACGCCTTGTTCCAATATAACGCTATTTTGAATTCCATCTGATGCCTTTTCTGTATAATACGAGTATATACATTAGGAACCAATGATGATAGCGGAATAAAACTTTACAAAAATACGGTATTTGAAAAATATGTAAATGACGTATAATGATATCTCGATTATCACTTTATCATGCGAGAGTATAAAATGTTCGGTGACACCCGAACTTAGCCCTTCCTTACTTGTTTCATTTACATATGTTCTGACTAAATAAATTTCTTAAGAGAAAAAATAGATATTATTATAAATAAATAAATAAAAATAAAGAAAAAACGTAGCCATTTAGCTGATTTTTTCATGTAAAGGCCAAAAATGGTGATTTTTTGAAATGATTTGGTATGGGGAAACCCCCCGGGGGGGTTCGA